>NC_138725.1:36182430-36247430 GCF_965113295.1 Leuciscus leuciscus | reverse complement strand
TACAGAACAATAACAAATTTATAGATACAAAAAATTTACACAAACCTGTATTTTACTAAAGACATGCACCAATTTGACAGAGCTGCACTGCTCTATCCTGAAGAGGTCGCAAAAAGGCGCAATAAATAACTCAATCACTGGGTTGTTATATCTGACCCAGGATCTGCGGTAGTTACACAAAAACTACCCAAAAACTGGGTTGTTACTTCTGACTCAGGGTCTGGGTGACACAAAAACTACCCACAAATGGGGTTAATACGTCTGACCCAGGATCTGGGTAACACAAAAACTACCCAAACACTGGGTTGTTACGTCTGACCCAGGATCTGGGTTACACAAAAACTACCCAAACACTGGGTTGTTACGTCTGACCCAGGATCTGGGTAACACAAAAACTACCCAAACACTGGGTTGTTACGTCTGACCTAGGATCTGGGTAACACAAAAACTACTCAAACACTGGGTTGTTACGTCTGACCCAGGATCTGGGTTACACAAAAACTACCCAAACACTGGGTTGTTACGTCTGACCCAGGATCTGGGTAACACAAAAACTACCCAAACACTGGGTTGTTACGTCTGACCCAGGATCTGGGTAACACAAAAACTACCCAAACACTGGGTTGTTACGTCTGACCCAGGATCTAGGTCACACAAAAACTACTCAAACACTGGGTTGTTACGTCAGACCCAGGAGCTGGGTTACACAAAAACTACCCAAACACTGAAAAAATAACCCCCTTTTTTTAGTGGATGTTGTCTATGGAAGCCCGTAGACTGATTTTTATGCTTGTTTTTGCCGGAAAATAATTTGTATGACAGTTGAATGAGAAACAACTGAGAACTCAATGAAATTCTATGATAGAGCAGCATCTGCGCAATGCTATTCTCCTGTGTGTGCAGCTGTCGTGACTCTTTGTCTTGTGTTTTGTGTTCAGGTGGTGTGTGTAAGTCGACCGGTGTCGCTCAGGTGTACGGGAGGGTCCTGACCGATCACCTGTGGCGATTGGGACTTCCTCTCTTCAGCACACAGGTGAGAGAGGATCTCTGTGTGTGTGTGTGTGTGTATGTGTGTGTTGATACAGTGTGGTTTGTTTGTGCGTCCGTGATTGATATGAACAGGTGGATTTGTGCCTGACTTGATGACATCACTTCCCTAAGCATTCAATCTCAGTGCGAGTGGCGTCGCGTGTTCGACTGAGCGCCGAGCAGGTGTGTGTGTGGAGGGTAAATATGCTTTCGGGATTCAGTTCAACACAGTGATGTGTGTTGATGTGATATATGTGTGCGATGCTGTTTGTTGATGCTGAGAGAAACAACAGGTGCGATTCGTAAAGTTGAAGAGATGTTCACCTGTTACCCGCTGGCTGCTGAGCAAACGACTCTTGAGCACTCGGTGTTCATGTGATCAGCATTAGAGCTGGCCAAATGTTGAAGTTCAACTAATGCAACACCAGCGCTTTTTATTATCAGACACTTCCTGTAGAATCAGACTAGAGTTTAAAAGTCAAATGAGTCGGAGAGTCAAATTAGAGTTGGATATTCGGAGAGTCAAACTAGAACCACAGTCGAAGAATTAAAGCTGCCATCGGCAACCCTGGAAGATTGAGTGGACTTTTGAATGTTTACAACTCTCATGCCCCTCCCCCACTATCAATGAATACCCTCCCATCGAGTTCGTGCTCGTCAGTGCGTGTGCACCAGATTTTCTGTGAACGCGCCCGTCTCATTAGCATCGATCAACACCATGGAGTACTCAGAGGTATGCTGCCCTGGCTAATCTACCCATAGATTGCAATTGCTAACGTCATTTATACTCTAAATGAGCTTATTTGATTTGTTAGTGTTTTGAAAGCGAGATACAAGTCTCGGATGAAGACTATGGCGAGGTGGGAGTGGGATCTGTGGCGTGTGCACGAACTGTGATTGACAGTCAGATCTCACACCCCCCTGCGCTGATTGGACCCGATGATCTGGGAGCGGTGGATTTTTGCAAAACAAATAACACGCTCCAGGTGGAGTTAGAAGCTCGTTTTTTTTTTCTAAAACCACCTTATTTATGTTGTTCTGTCGGATTATAGTGTCGATTTCACTGAATATGATCAAAAAAATGTTGTCGACGGCAGCTTTAAACTTGTGTCAGAGATTAGAGAATAAAATAATCAAATTAGAGAATAAAATCAATTTAGAGAATCAATGAATCAAATCAGAGAATCAAACTAGAGTCTGAGATTCAGATTTAAGAATCAATTAATCAAATTAGAGAATCAAAAAAGGGTCATAGAATGAACAGTGTCAGAGAAGAATCAGAGACGGATAATCAGAATAGAGTCTAAAAATCATACTGGAGTCGGAGAATCAAACTGGAGTCTGAGATTCAGAGTCAAAGAATCAGGCTAGAGTCAAAGAATCAGACTAGAGTTTAAAAATCAAACTAGTCGGAGAGTTGAGTTAGATTTGGATATTCGGAGAGTCAAACTAGAACTACAGTTGAAGATCAAACTAGAGTCAAATATTCAAAATTGAATCAGAGTATCAAAGAATCAAACTAGAGGAAAGAAATATCTGAGTCAGATAATCAAACTAGAGTTGAAGAATCAAACTGTAAGCATGAGTCAGAGATTCAGATTAGAGTATCAAACTAAATCCAGAGAATCAAACTGGAGAATCAGACTAGAGTGAAAGAATCATATTGTCCAGATTCATGTGGTGTAAATCAGGACACAAACAACAACACATTTATTTTCCTCTCGTGTTCACATCAGCCGTGAGACAGAGAGAGAGAAAGTGAGACGAGTGGAGATCTGAACTCAATGTATTTTTTTTCCTCTTATAGTCTAATTATCATTTCTAAAAAAAATATTCCTCAGAGGTCTAAGAGAGATACTAGAGAGAAGAAAAAAATGACCACAGATAAAAATCCAATTAAAGGAGACGGCGGGCTGCAGAAGAGTGCGCTGGTGTTACAGTACAGGCTGTGTGTGTGTGTGTGTGCGTGCAGCGTTTATCTGGCACAGCAGCAGATTCTGTGTGTGTGTGTGTGTGTGTCTGTGGTTTATACGCTGGTTTTTAAAGTGTGTCCTGCAGGCAGATATTGATGACCTGTTTTTAAAATGTGCTGACGCAGCAGTGATGAAACTACAGCGTCTCATGGACTTCTCACTCACTCCGTTTCTCTTTATATAAAGGGATTGAACTGACTTTAGGGGGGATTTGTATAACACATCTAGGCCACATTTCATCCCCACATCTGAAAGAAAAATGCTGAATTATTAATAAAACAAAGCCTATTTTGAAGACCATTAAGATTTTTTTTTTTTTTTTTGACATTTTAGCACATTTCATGCAAAAAATCTCATTACTGTAATGCAGTAATTTTACCTTTTTCCAGTTATTCTTATAGGTGATTCTCGTTACTGTAATGCAGTATTTTTTTTATTAATTCCAATGCTTTTATAATTTTTTAGCACTGTATTACAGTACAAATGAAAGGCACAACAAATGCAACCACAGTGTATAAATGCTTATAATTTAAATTATATTTTGTGTTCACATTACAGTAATAGCATACATTAATAATATTTTGTGTCAAATGTGCGTAATGGTCATGAATATAAAATATTTTCTTTTAAAACATTTGTAAAATATGTTAATGTGTATAAGAAGTTTTTGTTTTTTGCATTACATTTATAAATATTTGGGTTAAATGTTGTCATGAAAATAGTCACAGTGCAAAAAAAAAAAAAAAAAAGTAATGGCCCTTAAAATATCTTCCTGCAAAATATAAAATGTTTTTTTTTACAAAATATGTTCAACGTTTTTTTTTTTTTTTTTTACATTATTTGTTTTACATTATTTTTTTACATTACATTTTTTGCATTATTTATTATAAATTACAGTAATGGGATTTTTTTTTTGCATTGCACCCAATGACAAAAAGTTTTCATGAAAATAATTAATAATAATAATAAAAATAAACTTAATGGACCTTAAATTATTTTTTTAGCAAAATATATTACATATTTTTTTGTTGTTGTCTACATTACACTAATGGGAAGAAAAGAAAGAAGAACTTTTTTTTTATTACATTAATGAAATTTTTGGTTTAATGTGCTTAATTGTCATACAAATTATGTAATAATTTAACAAAAATTAATAAAATAATAATAAATACATTTTCGTTTTCTTGCAAAATATAATATATAATTTTATCACAATTATTTGTTTTTATCACAAATTTGGGATGAATGTCATAATGTAAAAGATTATTGGAGTACGTTTTACAAGAAAATACTATTTCAGTCTTTCTACTTAAAGATTTCATGTTTCCTTTTTTCAGTGTACTTCAATTTACTTTTTGTTAAATAAAAAAATATTTTGTCTTGAAAACCAAACAAAACTAAACAAAAACAAAACTATATTATTCTTTCCTTTGATTAAGAGTAGAAATGTGAGCCGGACATGGTAGTTCCCAGCACATGTACACGTACATTTTTTATGACATACAGACGCTTCTCAGTGAAAGAAATCCGGCTCGGTCCTCCATCTTTATATGTTCTTCTCTGCTTTATGTTGTTTGCTTGTGGTGCTTGTCGGGTTTCAGACGGCGTATTTTGAGAGGATTGTGGGTAGAGCCTGTTCACTCACATCCGCCATCAATACTGTCATCAGAGAAAACCCCCTCGCTCGCTCTCTCTCTCTCTCTCTCTCTCTCTCTCTCTCTCTCTCTCTCTCTCTCTCTCTTCCCCCTCCGCTGGAGAACGCTGTGATCCTGGTTCAGACTCAGTCTTAAAGTAAAGCTGCTGTGAGACGAGAGCAAAGGAAGGAGTAAAAGAGTATCAGACACACTGACGCCGCTTCTCCAGGTGTTTCCCGAGAAACTAGACGCTCAAACATCAGGAAAGTCAGAGGCGAGGAGAGGAGGAGAAGTGTTGGAGGAGACGGGAGGAGAATCCAGCTGTCCTGAACTCAAGAGAGACAGAGAGAGAGAGAGAGAAATATCTGTTGAGGGTTTTCCTGGCTGAAATGATGATGTACTTTTGGGTGAGTATGAAGATCGACGCATTTGCTGCATGTCTGGAGAAACGCGATGTTCATGTTCACTGCGCTTGTGTTTGATCCACTGTGAACTGCTCACTTCTGTTTGGCTCGGGACAGGGAGTTTAGGATGAACCTCATGGAGTTAGACTTCGTCAGAGGAAGAGTATAGAGCCTTAAATTTAATGTGAAGCAACTCAAATCATTTGATGAATGAAATGTTTGAGGTCATATTGAGATTGGCATCTGAGCACAGTTTGAGACATTATTGAAATTTCTTTGAAACTCTACACGAGATCTGCAAGCGACTCCATTTGCTCCGTCTTGGAGAGAGATTTGAGACATCAATGAGATTTCCCTTGTGATTTATTATTTTCTACGGGTGATTTAGAAAACTGTTATTGCTCCGATGTTGCTCTTTCATGGCTGTTTCATGGCTGAACGTATGTTTCTTGGTATCAAATTTATCTCAAATGTTTCTCCAAAACTGTAAAAGAAATACAAATTCATAACTTCATAAGAGACATATTGTATGTGAGATCTGTTTTTTATTTTGTTCTCCATTGAGTCTCATTGACGTCTTGGAGAAAGATTTGAGATATCAGTGAGAATTCCTTTGTGGCCTATTTCGTTGAAATATGTTGAAATATGTTGCTCTTTCATAGCTCAGGGAACTTGATGTATATCTTGGTATCAACATAGTCTCAGATGTTTCTGTTTAAATCAAATTTGAGATCTCATCTGAAGCTCTAGAGGAGAAACGTGAGATCTGTGAAAAAGGCAACTCCATTTGCGCTCTATTCAATCTCATCGATGTCTTGGAGGAACATTTGAGACCTCATTTTTCTTTTCTATGGGCATTTATGGAAATGTTGCTCAGCTGTTGCTCTTTCATGGCTCAGGGAACTTGTGTTGTTTCTTGGTATCAACATTATCTCAAACGTTTCTCCAGAAATCAAAAGATATACAAATTAAGATCTCTTCTGAAACTCTAGAAGAGACCTGTGAGATCTGTAAATCCGATTACTTTATTTGCTCTCCATTGAGTCTCATTGATGTCTTGGAGAAAGATTTGAGACATCAGTGAGATTTCCTTTGTGATTTTTCTTTTCTATGGTGATTTAGGAAAATGTTATTGCTCAGATGTTTCTCTTTCATAGCTCAGGGAACTAAATGTCTTGGTATCAACATAGTCTCAGATGTTTCTCTTGAAATCAAATTTGAGATCTCATCTGAAGTTTCTAGAGGAGAAACGTGGGATCTGTGAAAAAGACGACTCCATGTGCGCTCTATTCAATCTCATCGATGTCTTTGAGGAACATCTGAGACCTGGAAGAGCTCTCCTTTCTCATTTTTCTTTTCTATGGGCGATTTATGGAAATATTATTGCTCAGATGTTGCTCTTTCATTTCTCAGGGAACTTAATATGTTTCTCAGTATTAACATGATCTCAGATTTTTCTCCTAAAATCAAAAGAAATAAAAATGAAGATCTCTTCCGAAATTAGAGGAGTGTGAGATTATGGGTGTTTTTCAAAGTAGAGAAATCGTAAGAATTCCGCAAAAGTCTCTTTTTGGATCTCCATTCGCGCTCATTGGTGTTTACTAGAGGCAATTGAGACACAGAAGACATCTGGTGTGTGATTTCTTGTTCATCCAGGAGTGTGTTTCTGTGTTAGAGTGGTAGAGTTCATCTCTGAGCTCAAAACGAGTGGACGTATTTCTCAGATGTGTTTCGTTCAGTCTCAGTGAGCTTCAAATTAGTTCATCTTTGTTCACTTCTCTGTATTCTGTGAACTTCGTCGAGTGGTTTGGATTATGTGACGGAGTGAGGTGTTCCCGTACGGTCATAGACGTTCACTGATGATCAAGTGTCCACATCAGTGAGATGAACATGAGCACTGACCGCAGGAGCGAAGATCACGTGTGTGTGTGTGTGTGTGTGTGTGTGTGTGTGTGTGTGTGTGTGTGTATTTATAGAATCAGCACAATCGTCCCGTAAACCTTCTGTGCTGTATTTAATAGTGTGTGTTTAGCTTTCAGACTCTGTGCTGCTTTTCAGGGTTTCTATATGTTGTTTTTTCTGTAAATCTTTGCACTGATTCTGTTTCTGATTCTGTGTGTGTTTGTGATTTGTCCGTCACACTCTTCGCTGCAGTTTAACTCATTAATTTGGAAGAGAAAACTCTGAATGAGAGAGACTGAAGTCACACAATTTATCTAGTGTAAATATGAAAGTCTCTTTATGTACTGTGTGTGTGTGTGTTACTTTTTTTGTGATTTATGCATTCAGAGTTTTTGGTTGTGTTCACACTTTGGTTGGATCAGGTTTGGTTGGATTGAAATAAACCCTGGTGCGATCGCTCTGTTAGTGCGGTTCACTTGAATAAGTGTTCCTCGAATCATGTGTGTTGTTGAGGAGAGTTGTGCTGATACTAACTGATCAAACACTTTAGAAAACATCCCACAGACTTTCCAGAGACAAACACCACTGGGATTTTCCACAGAAAATGTCAAAATCCTGTTTCGGAAATGCATTGTCGTCACAAAATACGTTGCACTCTCTGTAATGATTTACACTGTACAATCCACACCTTTTATGCATAGACTGCTGAATGATGGATTGATCATTACTTTAATCACGTTTGGCTTTCTTACAAAGCTTTGCTGATTAACTTTATTGATTTTAATTGATGCCTTGAGGAACACACATGCAAATATTTAAATACATTTTTTTATCCAAAGAATCTTTTTCTTCCTCTTTCCTTTTTTTAAATGAATGCATTGTAGTGGATGAAGAGTTTATCACTCATTCCTCCCATAAACTCATCCCATTATGCACCTACACACGAGTTGCATTTGAATTATTCTTTATCAATTATAGTTACTGAATGGAAACACTTTATTAGTGGTGTTTAAGTCTAGCATCACTATTATTGCTTATAGTTAGTTTAAGAGATGTGATCAAACTATGAACCTCTCCATAATAACTGTGTATTTTTATTATAATTTCATTTAAATATCTGTTGTTTGTTTGCTAAGAATAAAGTTTTTTGAAATAAATAAAATGTTTGAAAGAAAACCAACTGTCTAAATGCAGGAGGTTTGAATTATATAGAGATTTTCAGAATTTGTTTGTTTATGTGCAAAAAATCTTAATAAATGATGCAGAGCTAAAATCTAGACACAGAAGAAGCTGAAACATAAGAGAGTTTTGTTGCATCACACGTTTTGATCACAGCATCATTCCCAGACTTCCATTTGTGTTATTTCAGACTTTATTTGAATCATGTGAAATACAGTCAGAATAAGGAATGAGTAAATGTGAGCAGCTTCTGGCTGTTAGTGCCTTTACAGTCGGCATGGAACAGAAGGTGTGCTGGTTCTCTATTGTGTCGTATATCCGAGCGAAACGGCTTCTGGAACAAGAACAAATGTTGGGCGGGGCTTGATTTTGTCTGTGTGGAATTGATTGGATGGTTGTGGTTTGCTATTGGCTGATCTCATGTGAGTGACAGGTTGCCCCGCCCTCGTCATCAGAGAAGAGAAGAGATGTTGCAAGAGGATGGGAAGTGATTCTGATTTAATGTTATAAGGAACATGAATTAAAAAATAATAATGACGTGCACGGATAAATCATAAATAGATGTTGATAAATTAAGTGTATTGCAAACGGCAAGCTTCCTGTTTCTCTCTTGAAGCCAACACGGAAGTGACTTAAACTGCAGTTCATCGGCTGGCCACTAGAGACAGGCTGCAAAAGAGAGTCAATCCCATAGACCCCCATGTTAAAATACCCAACTTTACAGCAGAAAAAAAATGTTTACAGCCTGGTTCAAAAAGTGGTTTTGGTCTATATAGCTAATTTTGCCCTTCGTGACAACTGTGAGGGGGGTGATTATTTTATTTTTTTATAACTCATCCTTTTAATTTATATTAAGCCTTAAAGTTGTGCATAATTAAGGGAGTGGCCACTTGAGTGACAGGTGGATTGCCGCTGATGTCACTACTAGCCGTTTGTCTGGTGTCTGTTAGCGTCACCTCAGCTAATCCGCCTCGCTGCCCATATTCGGTTATACGGGAGTGACGCGCCGCCAAGATGGCGACGGCCGGCTCCGCCCACTTTGGGTCTTCAGAAACACCACGGGTGACGTCACGTCCATTGTTTTATACAGTCTATGGTATATTGCGGTTCTTCTCATCGAGACTGCAGTGAGTGTGTGAGAGTCGAGGTGAAGTGTGTACAGGTGTGTGGTGTTACCTGTCTCTCCATGGGTCTCTGGGGAGGCCGGCAGCACTGCAGTGCAGTGTGGGAATTGAGCGCATTCGCTCCTCATTAGAATATTTATTCAGGAAACAGATGTTCAGTTTGAGGGCGACACCTTGGGCTCTCTGTCCCCTGCTGTTCACACACACACACTCTGAGGGGCTCAAACCCTCCGCAGCAGCATTAATCTCTCTGAATGGAGCTCCATCTGCTGAAGAGAAAACACTCAGGTGATCGAGTCACACCAGACATTACTGAGACAAAACATGAGATCAGATTTAACCCTGATGGGCATCAGAGAGAGAGAGAGAGAGAGAGAGAGAGAGAGAGAAAGAAAGAGGGGTGGTGTTTGTGTCCTGCTCTGAATGTGATGAATAATTGACGAGAACAGAGGCTTTACTGTGGAACAACGGATGATGGTAATAGAGGAGAAAAAGAGAGAGAGACGGAATGTAGAAACAAGAGGACAGAAAGAGTGTTAAAAACTCCTTAAATATCTATCTATCCATCCATCCATCCATCCATCAATCTCTCGTTCTCTCTCTCTCTCTCTCTCTCTCTCTCTCTCTCTCTCTCTCTCTCGCTCTCTCTCTCTCTCTCTCTCTCTCTCTCTCTCTCTCTCTCTCTCTCTCTCTCTCTCTCTCCTCTATCTATCTATCTATCTTTAGTTCTCTCATTCTATCTATCTATCTATCTATCTATCTATCTATCTATCTATCTATCTATCTATCTATCTATCTATCTATCTATCTATCTATCTATCTATCTATCTATCTATCTATCTATAGTTCTCTTATTCTATCTATCCATCTATCTATCTATAGTTCTCTCGTTCTATCTATCTATAGTTCTCTCGTTCTATCTATCTATCTATAGTTCTCTCGTTCTATCTATCTATAGTTCTCTCGTTCTATCTATCTATCTATCTATCTATAGTTTTCTTGTTCTATCTATCGATCTATCTATCTATAGTTTTCTTGTTCTATCTATCTATCTATCTATCTATCTATCTATCTATCTATCTATCTATCTATCTATCTATCTATCTATCTATCTATCTATCTATAGTTTTCTTGTTCTATCTATCTATCTATCTATCTATCTATCTATCTATCTATCTATCTATCTATCTATCTATCTATCTATCTATCTATCTATCTATCTATCTATCTATCGTTTTCTTGTTATATCTATCTATCTATCTATCTATCTATCTATCTATCTATCTATCTATCTATCTATCTATCTATCTATCTATCTATCTATCTATCTATCATTATCTTGTTCTGTCTATCTATCTCTCTCATTCTCTCATTATCGTTCTATTCTCTCTATTAACTATAAATATATACAAATACTAAATAATATCTGAATTCTATTATATAATATCTGAAAGTATAAATATTAAATGTGTATGATTTATAAGTGTATACTGTATAAGTTCAAACTGCACAGACTGTGATAGAAACACTTTTCAACCCTTTCTTCCCTGTTTGAGAATCACCACAGCAGATTTAACGTCCATCACGAGAAGCGTTTTCCACATCACAGCGTGTCGTGTTTGAATATGTGAGCGAGATTCCAGGTCAATCCGGAGTGATTCCCAGAGGATGCGACCCACACACACTCCTCGTCTGTTTTAAACATTAGAAACATCAGCCAGATTCCAGTATAGTTTGAGGCGCCGGGGTTAAACACCATTAATTATCTGTATTTTTAACATATGGCTCGTTGTGTGTAATTTTCCCCTGCAGGATGTGAGTGGAATGAGATTAGAGGATGATTGTGTTTTGACCACATCTCAGCTCCCACACCTGCCTCATATTGATTAACCACTAACAGCATCTTCTCACTGCGAGATTTTCATACACACGTCCACCGAGAGCCACGGCCGCTCAGGGGAAATCACATTCTGAGAGCGTCGACTTGTGTGCAGAAATTCACCTCTGCGATCGCACCTGCCGTCATTAGATTCTCGTGCATATGGCGAACCGGACCGATCTATACACACACACAGAGAGAGAGAGAGAGAGACATCGCTAACAATATGAATCACCATCGAGTCTGATCGTCATGCGTTACTCGCCATCTTGGTGTGGGGCCATTAACTGGCGCTCCACAGGGACCGATAACATCGACCCGCGTTTCATCCATTGGCACAGATTTACCATAATGTGTTACAGTGATTTTAGCACAGTGGCAGCCAAACATTACTTATTTTGGCCAAACAATGTTGGAACTTTGGTGAATGCTCAGAGATGAATGTGCTTAAAGGATTAGTTCACTTCAGAGTTAAAATTTTCTGATAATTTACTCTCCCCAACGTCATCCAAGATGTTCATGTCTTTCTTTCTTCAGTCGAAAAGAAATGAAGGTTTTTTGAGGAAAACATTCCTGGATTTTTCTCCATATAGTGGACTTCACTGGGGTCCAACGTGTTGAAGGTCCAAATGTCAGTTTCAGTGCAGATTCAAAGTCTCGACACGATCCCAGCCGAGGAATAAGAGTCTTATCTAGACAAACCATCGCTCATTTTCTAAAACAAATAAACATTTATATACTTTTTAACCACAAATGCTCGTCTTGCACTGGCTGTGATGCGCCACACATTACGTAATCACGCTAATCCTTTAACTTGTAGTTTTGTTTGAATAAATGCTCATTTTGGCCTGTTGAACATCAGCGATATGTTTTTCCTGATCTGTCCTCTTTAAACTGAGTGTGAGGTTCTGGTGTCAGATGAATGATGTCATATATGAGCCTCGTCCAGCATCCCAGCCTTGTGTTTTCCTTCAAAAGCGTTTGACCATTAAGGGTCGTAAAGCTGTTTAATTTGCTTTATACGGTCACGCCGGGGGCCAGTAAAGCCCTGTGGTGATGCGCTGACTGTGTGTGTGTGTGTGAGAGGGCTGTAAAATGTGAGCACAGAGTGACATTAGTGTTATGGGATATTGACCAATTTTTGGAGAGTTTATGGTGCTAATCAAGGGCCGCATCCGAGGCCGAGATGAATGTGTGTGTTGAGAGCAGAAAGTCACGGCGGGAGTGTGTTATTTTTTTACTGAGAGACTGAGAACACTCACTTCATGTTGTGTTTTTTACACCGCGATTTTTGAGTTGGTCTTTATGAAGACGTCCCGCGCTGATGAAGCTGTCCGCGTATATTTAGTGCTTTAATAAACGAGACGCGGCGTGTCACGTCCCTGAAGAGCTTCTCAAACTACAGTAGATGCTGATGATATTTAAAACATCTTCACACTTTCTTACACGGTCATTAGTTTGTAGAGTGTTTAGATGAAGGGAACGTGAGATTTACAGATACTGAGCGAGATCCGGCAGATTCACTTTTTGGCTGTTTTCTCATCAGTTCCTGGTCAAATTCAAGAGTATTTGGAGTTTAGTCGAACTAGGGAGACACATCATGTCCAAAAGGTGTGGCTTTGACTCATTACAGCATGATAGTAAAAAAAACCCCCACACACACACACACACACACACACACACACACACACACACACACACACACACACACACACACACACACACACACACACACACACACACACACACACACACACACACACACACACACATACAAACAGACACTCTCTCTCTCTCTCTCTCTCTCTCTCTCTCTCTCCTCTCTCTCTCTCTCTCTCTCTCTCTCTCACACACACACATTTCTTTTCCAGAGCTGACATTAAAATGGATGCAATTTCATTCTCTTTATTCAATTTCTTCTATATTTTCATAACACACACCATCGTAAGTGTAGTTGTGTCTCTGATGGTGAACTTTGTGTTGGTTTTTGCGTGATGCTGATGATGGTGCGTGATGATATTCAGATATGTGCAGGCTACTTTTGCACTCAGATCCACAAACACAAAAACATTTCAACCGGAAGAACGAGAGAAAGTGTGTGTGTGTGTGTGTGTTTCCTCTGAATAACTTTGCCATTTCCACTCAAATCTTCACTTGCCCTGAATGTTCCTCTCGGCTGCGCACAATACGGCTCTTTTTAAACCAGTCACTTGGTCTTTCCTTGTTGCACATTAAATTTTAACGTGTCGTACCCATAAGGAGGAAACAACATCTAAAAATAGTGTCTGGCATTAGCTTGTGAGGTTAAAGCGTGAGATGCAGGACTGGATGTTGTGTGTGTGTGAATATAAAGTTCTTTCTGAAGTCTTAAGAGTCTGTTGGACAGATGGAGGGCTTGACGTGATCATGTGATGGACACGATTTGACACTTTGGACAGTAATTCATCACAATACAGTGTACTATGAAAAAGCATGAGTATCTCTTAAACAGGCATCTATCTATCTATCTATCTATCTATCTATCTATCTATCTATCTATCTATCTGTCTGTCTGTCTGTCTGTCTGTCTGTCTGTCTGTCTGTCTGTCTGTCTGTCTGTCTGTCTGTCTGTCTATCTATCTATCTATCGTTCTGTCTATCTTTCGTTCTGTCTATCGTTCTATCTATTGTTCTATTATTTTTTCATTATCTGTCTGTCTATCTATCTATCTATCTATCTATCTATCTATCTATCTATCTATCTATCTATCTATCTATCTATCTATTAAGGGTGTCACGATTTCGATTTTAAATCGAAATCGATCGAAATTAATGCTCAATCTCGATTATCGAATCAAAAAATGGAATCGTCGATGCTGCCACGCCCCATATGTCACGTCAGCTCGGCTTGCCTGTAATAGGTAAAACTCCTTTTCTCGAGAATATTGAAGCCTTTATTTTAAAACGCATGGCAGCTGCACAGCGAGAGCATCATAGCTCGTCTGAGCGAGCTGATTGGCTGTGCTGCGTCAACTGCACGAACCTATGGCGAGTAGGAGCGCTTGGCGCCCTGCCAACCTCGAGCGCGCCAATTTGGACGCGGCTGAAGTGTATAAATTCTGAGAAAACTCGCCAAAGGACTTTAGGTTTAAATCGACTGAAGCGAAGTACCTGATATGAGCGAAATAGCACGCAGGCAACGCAGTACTCGTTCCCTTATCTCTAAGGGAACCGAGGTTGCGCAAGTAACCAAGTACGTTCCCTTACGAGAACGTTCTCTCGTACTGCGTTGCAAACGCTGTGGGAAGTCTGGGAACCCAATTTAAAACGCCGTGCTATTCGCCTATGACTGCTCTGAGGAGTCCAGGGAGCCCCGGGACTGTAATAGGTTATATTGTTTAAGTTTCCAATTGACTGAAGATATAAGTTATTGTTACATGTTGTTAATAAACGTTTTAAATTTGACAATGTAGTGTGTGGTACATTGCGAACAAAGGTCAGATATTATTATATTGCATAAAAGTCTAAAAATGGCATAGCTTGTGCTTTCAAAAAAAAAAAATTTTAAATCGAGAATCGAATCGAACCATGACTTTAGAATCGAAAATGTAATCGAATCGAGGATTTGGAGAATCGTGACACCCTTACTATCTATCTATCTATCTATCTATCTATCTATCTATCTATCTATCTATCTATCTATCTATCTATCTATCTATCTATCTATCTAT
Source organism: Leuciscus leuciscus (assembly GCF_965113295.1). Lineage (NCBI taxonomy): Eukaryota > Metazoa > Chordata > Actinopteri > Cypriniformes > Leuciscidae > Leuciscus > Leuciscus leuciscus. The sequence goes on along the minus strand of NC_138725.1, from coordinate 36,232,596 downwards.
CGTTATATCGTTATATCGTTATATCGTTATATCGTTATATCGTTATCTATCGTTCTGTCTATCGTTATATCTATCATTCTATCTATTATTTTTTCATTATCTGTCTTTCTATCTATCTATCCACCCATATCATATAAATAATCGTCTTAAAACAAATGTTTCTGTGAAGCATATAATGTGTCAGAGAGTTTTGTGTAGTACTCTGTGTTTGTGTGTGTCATTTTGAGCAAATCTGCAGTTGTTTTCTTCAACTTTTCTTGTACTTTATACAGCAGATTACAGCAGATGTCTCGTCTTCCTGCTCAACCATGAACAAACACTCTGAGTGACTGTAGTTTCACACACACACACACACACACACACACACACACACACACACACACACACACACACACACACACACACACACACACACACACACACACACACACACACACACACACACACACACACACACACACTCACACACTCTCACACACACACTCAGACTCAGTGAGGGAATGTGTGTTGGGCTCATTCAGTGTCCTAATGGAGAGAGAAAGAGATGATATAGAGGGTATATAGTTTCTGTTGTGTAGTGATGTGTCTCAGGGTGTGTCTGAGAGCAGATGGATGAGGAACCATCTGCTGAAAACAGACACACACACACACACACACACACACACACACACACTCACAAACACACACTAATCAATGTTAATGAGCACATACCATAGACTTGCATTGTTTATATATGAAGCTAAATATAACGACTTCAGACTTCAATAGCTGAAGTGAAGCTAAATACAATGACTCCAAACTAAAACAAAACAAAACTATAGTATTTATTTATGAATCTTTTTGTTTTACATCACCAAATGTTCTTAAATTGAGGATTTGTCTTTTTTAACCCAAAGTATGACCACATGATCCTGGGAGTCTCTTCTTCATGATTTATTTTGAAACCTTCACATTTTCATGGTTTTTGCTTACTAAACGTTCACACAAAATGACAGTTACAGGCTTTTAACAATTGAGTTAGATGCAAAGAGGATGTACTTGACACAGATGTTCATTAACAGCTGTCAACATGAATGATGCTGCTACATTGTGAATATAAAATTATGAATTAAAATAAAACTAGTAAAGCTGGTCTTCCCAACCCTATCCAGAACGTCGAATCCATGACCATATTCAAGAAACAGCTGAAAAATAATCACTTGTATTCCTCATTTGTAAGTCGCTTTGGATAAAAGCATCTGCTAAATGAATAAATGTAAATGTTAAGCTACCAGTCAAACGTTTGGACACGTTTACTCATTATTTATTACTATATTATTATATTACATTTTAGATCAGGTATTTTTTTGTCAGGTGAACCACCTGAAATATTTTCTTGAAGTACCCCATGGTATTTTAAGTTAATATTTCAATAATTTAACAATGCACTTGCATGTTCACAGTTCTCTGATGATGCTTAATGGTCACATGGTATGCAGTGCTTATTAGATTTTTTTATTGATTATTTTTGTTCATATTTTTAATATAAAATTTCTTATTTTATTTATTTGAATGGCTTTTTTTTATTTAAATGTTTTGTAAAGAAATGTTTATGTACACTCGATCTTAGTTCTGCATTTGGTACTATTGACCACAACATTCTTTTAAATAGACTTGAAAATGATGTTGGCATTAGTGGAATTGCATTAGCATGGTTTAAATCATACTTATCTGACTGTTATCAGTTTGTAGCGGTAAATGAAGAGATGTCTCATCGATCTGAAGTTAATATGGCGTACCACAAGGCTCAGTACTAGGACTGTCACTACCTTGACCGTGACCTACTGCGACAGAAGTGAATCAATCAAAACTAACTTTAGCTGGACAATAACTTTATCATAGAAAACAATCTCTGTTACTTTAATTTCCTATTATCACTGTAAAGCTGCTTTGAAACAATCTATATTGTTAAAAGCGCTATATAAATTAAGGTGACATGACTTGACTTGACTTAAACATCACATCTATATTTGTCTGCACAACCCATTTGAAGCATTTAAGCAGAAGCCTTTAGATCAAAAGGTTGTAAACTGTTTGTAAAGAAATGTATACATAAACACAACATTTATATTTGTCTACATAACTTATTTGAAACATTTAAGCAGAAGCATCTAGGTTTTTAAGCTCAGGAGAAGCACTGCGACTGGTGGTGTGTGTCTCATTTCAAGTGTAGAACTACTAAATATCACCATACTTTCCCCAGTTTATTAATCACAGTACATTAAGACAATTGTTTTGTATTACAAGCTTTTCAGAGATGTTCTATAAAGGTTAAAATTAGGCATTAGGCTAATTTGTGTAGATTTCCAGAAGATTAATCGGAACATTGGATAAAGCCAAGTTCAAAATGTTTCATTTTGTTGACATATTAGAGCTTACGGTTTTTACAGAGGGATTTTGGATAACAACTTTTTATCACTCTATAAATCAGAAAATACTGTCAGCAGCCAAAAAACAAACAAAAAAAACATGCTTTTAGGAATAAAATGTTCTATAAATCAGTGAGAATGATATATAAAGAAAACCCCCCAGGTAAAACTTTCAGGATATAGTCATGAATACAACTGTAAAGTTTGGTGTATATAAGTGATGCTGAAGTGGAGAAAAAAAAAACTTTAAAGATAAGTATTGTATTTGAAATCTACAAACACAAATAGATAAGTCTAATAAAAGAAACACTTAAATGTGTATTTTGCATGCTTTCTTTCCACTAGACTGGAAGAATTTTTAGACAAACTAATAATAAAATAAAAATGACACAAATGATAGGTATTATAGTTTTCATTTGTTTTTATTTCAATAATTTACTTTTTTTGAAATTTAGTCTCAGTTTGGTTTATATTTAATTCAAATCCTTTGTTTCATACAGCCTAGATACATGCAAAAGCACATCCTGTCAAATCAGCCAATAGAATCACTGCTGTCCAAGATCTGACAGGTGATTGAGAAGGTTTAATGCAGAAACCAACCCCATGGTCCAGTTTCAGATGCCGGCTCATGAAGATCAAGAACATCTTTAGTTTTTAGTTTAGTTTTTAACTTGTGTTTAGTTTATTAAAGACACCATGAAACCACAAATGGACTATTCTTATATATACAGTATATATTTGGGAATATTGCAGTATTTATTATACATTTATTATAATTCATTATTTATGTTCCTCGCAATCTTTCCTTGTAAACTTCCCAACCCTCTTATTTTATCTGATGACAAGGGCGGGGCAACCTATCAATCACATGAGATCAGCCAATAGCTGTTTATTAACGGCAGCCAATTATTAACAAAAAATAATGTTACAAATACAACAGTATACAAAAAAACTAAATGTAACGGAGTTGCACACTAGGGGGATTAATGTAGATCTACATGAAGACATCGAAACATTTACAAAAAACTGCTTTTTGCTTCATAGAAAATCAAATTGAGACATTTGTTCTTGTTCCAGAGGCTGTTTCACTCGGATATACGTCACTATTGGGAAGAAAAAACCAGTGCAACTTCCGTTTCGTGCTGACTTTAAACTGTTAAATCAGTAGTTTCGGTCTTAGATTTGTACCCTGTCTGTTAACATCCCTGACAGGCGAGTGTGTGGTCATGTGATCGTATGAGTGTGAGATGCCGCAGTTGTGCGTCTCAAATGAAGTGTAACACATCAGTGTCGCAGACAAACCTGCTGCTGAACGGACAGATACACACACTCACACAGAGAGACAGCGTCGCAGTGATGTAATTTGTAGTGAAATCACATTAGTGTGTGTATGTGTGTGTGATGGGCGCCTTACACAGAACATCTGTTACTGACACACACCGTTTGATTGATGCCTCCACTTATGTGTGAGTGGATGTAAACAGTCTTCAAAAAGAAAATCTGCACATGAAAAACGTAATAATCAAGGTTATTATTGCTATCAATAATTTTGTCTCGATTTGGCTGTTAAAATACTTACAAATCTCAGTTTAATTTGCAGACTGTATAGAAAATATTTGTTTGTGATCTAGTTTCATGCCCTTAGATACAGTATTGCACTTGTAAAAACTTCAACAAGCAGAGAAACATTTCCTGAAGGGAACATCAGTGTTTGTTAGATAGCAGATGAATAGTGTTGCTTTGTGTTTTAGTCTTGAATGAGATGATGATGCGCTCAGTGTGCATGTTGTTGTTGTTGCAGACAGGAATGAATGCTTAAGGGCACTTACTAGGCGTCAGAGAGCACTGTGAATCTATTGATTTCAATGGTGCATGAAGCATCTAGTGTGTGTACTGTAAGTGACACGCTCTGTTGTGGGCAAAAGTTGAGGTGCTTGTTGACGGACGGGTCAAGTTGTGCTGTATTCCTGCTTGATTTCATTCTGAAGCGACTCTTTACACACTCTTGAAACATTCTTCTCCATCCAACACTAACATTCAGTATGTGGTCTTCTGCTCCAGAAAAGTATCTTCTGCTCGCCAAGGCTGCGTTTATTTGATAAAGTAAAACAGAAATATTGTGAAATATTATTACAAATTAAAATATTTTTTTTTCTATGTGAATATGTGTTAAAATGTAATTTATTCCTTTGATCAAAGCTGAATTTTCAGCATCATTACTCCAGTCTTTAGAGTCACATGATCCTTCAGAAATCATTCTGATATGATGATTTGATGCTCAAGAAACATTTATTTTTATTATCAATGTTGAAAACAGTTGTGCTGATTCATATTCAAGTGGAAACCGTGATACATATTTGATTAATATAAAGTTCAAATCGACCGCATTTATTTGAAATATAATCTTTTGTAACATTATAAATGTCTTTACTGCAATTTTTTTTTATTTAATCAATTAAAGTCCTTGCTGAATAAAAGCATTAATTTTTATTTTCATACTGATCCCAAAACTTTTGAATGGTAGTCTAAAGCAGTTTTGTCGTCTGCCGCTTTAAGTGCTTGAGTTCTTTAAAGCGGAATGGTTTCTGATTGACTATCAATGTTTTTATCATTCATACCCGGACAAAAAATCGTTCTGAAAGTGATTCAATTGATATCGTTTCCTCGTCTCACTCCTTCCATCGTCTCACTCATTGCTGTTATCGTTATAGTTGTGGTGTGGACTCTGCTATGATTTAATATCGAGAATGATTTTTAGATCTATATCTTTATCGTTAAAGTTATCGTCCTTGGTGTGAACGGGCCTTAAATCAATTAGAGATTAATCAAACTTGTTTTTATGTATAAAGCTTATTAATAGCAACAAAAAAAAAGCTAAATCTAGAAAATATTGTAAAAAACATGTAAAGCTTTCAGTTGAGACACATTTGGTTTGAAAAACAATGCCAGAAGTGACCTTCCTTTGGTTACAAGGTCCTTTGGTTACACATCCTTAACACGACATTCATCATTTAGCTGATGCTTCAGTGCAAAACATCTAAAAATAATTCATAGATAAAGTACAAATATACACTCTTTCAAACTGAGGTTCTTTATTGTTGTCTTTAACATCAGTGGAATCTTTCCATTCCACAAAAGGTTCTTTATGGTGGAAAAAGGTTCTTTAAATTATAAAAAATGTCCTTCATACTTAGAAAAAAAAAAAGGTTATTTTAAGAACTAATCACTGAAAGGTTCTTTAGGGAACCAAAAATGGTTCTTCAATTACATCACCGTGAAAACACCCCTTTTGGAACCTTTATTTTTTTAAGAGTGTATTTAACGTATGTATTTTTTTAGTTGTTTTGCATCGAAGCAAAATGATGAAAGTCATGTTAAGGATGTGTAGTGACTATAATTAGCTTTAAAAGCAGCAGAAGTCTGCAGCATGTCCTCTTTTATATGTGTGTGTGTGTGTGTCCTTGAGTGTGATTTCAGGGGTCTTTGTGAGTGTTGGGCTCTAAAGGGGGTCGTGGGCAATTAAAGCACACACGCAGCGCTGCTATACGATCACACACACACACACACACACTGCTCTCATGCACCTCCCACCTCCGCATGTGGATGTTTAAGTGATCTTTATTGTGTGCAGAGTAAACAGAGAGCGAGCGAGGGAAGCCGTGCTTATCCAGCAGGAGCGAGAGACACACAGATAGAGACAGAGAAAGAGAGACGTGTGTGTGTGTGCCTGTCTGTGGTTAAATGTGGAAATCTTCATCTTTGAGCTCCATGGCAAACTCTGCATGCGTGCTTCTGTCCGGCTCCGGGATGATGCCTCATTCCCTGCACGCTCCTCCCGCGTTCCTCTACTTATCCGAGGTAAGGATCCTCCCGCTGCCTTCGCTTTTATACACTCCTTTCTCGGTTTTCATTCCTGAGCGAGTGAATGAACATGCGTTTTTTTTTTTTTTTTATCCTGACCCCTGACCCCTTCTCTGTTTGGGGTCAGCGCTCTGCTTTTATTCCACATTTCCGTGCTTTTATTCCACGTCCGCTCTGTCGTTTAGACTCAATTTACTTTCTTACTTGGTCATTTTGTTACTAGTTGTTTGTATCGAGAGTTTTGGAATTTCATTGTGAATTCATTCTGGGAATGTTTTACAATCACAAAACGGAAACTGTTTTGAGATGTGCTCCAGACACAATTCTGTCATTCATTTTAGGTCATAATTAGCAGACTTATGCAGATTTTTATGCAATATTATGCAGATACCCTCATGAATTATTCAAGATTTTCCGTGACTTTTCCCTGTTAAATTACTAAACACTGTTTTTAATTAACTTAAATTACTTTGTAGAATAAGGCATTAGATTCTTCACTGGATATTAAAGTCAGCGGGTTTTGTTTTTGAAGATTGTATTAAAGATGCATCATGCTTTAAATATTGGTGAATATATTTTTGATTTTTGATATCTGTATTTTTTTCCCCTGAATATCAGGTGAAAACCAGACGATATTGGGTGCAAATAATATCAATGCTACTATTTTTCTACTCCAATAAGTAAATACATTTTCTATAGCAGTTTTTAATCTTATGTGCTTATATTATACTGTTTGAATTTCTTTTTGACATTTTATTGTTCATATGAATTGGTCATGTGTATCTAGTATTGCAGTTTGTTGTTTGACATTAGATTGTGTGTCATTTGTGTTTTCATTTATAAAAACAACTTACATATATTTGACATGCACATTAATTTTAATAATATTAATTTGATCTCCTCATCACCAATATTAGCATATGCAGATGCTCTCATTAATTATTCAGGAGCTGCTTGTGTTACATCACTTGATCAATGTTCTTAATTAACTTTGTTGAATTAGTCATTAGATTAGTTTGGTTTAAGTGCACGTCTTAAATTTTTTTTTGCCAATGCTTGAAATATCGGTTTCTACAAATCCATATCAACCGATATGAACATTTACATTTTAAATCATCAATATTGGTCTTATTTTGCTGATGTTTTAAGTAGATAATGGTCTTTTTCTGTATTGGGATTTTATAAGTGTTAAAATTATTAATAATTTTTTACTATATATTATAATATTTTAATATTTAATTTGACAGATTTGCATGGAAAATTGTAGATTAGAGCTTCAGTATAATACTATTTATAAAACAGCATGCAAAACTATCGATTTATGATATATTGTTTATTAGTAATAACATAAAAATAATTATCAGTATCAAACTGTTTTTTTTTATTAGCATTGCTTTATATATCGGTTTCTTTCTACATATAAGTATTTTATAGCAATGCTTGAGATATCGGTTTCTACATATCGGTATTTTATTAGCAATCCTTGATATATCGGTTTCTACATATCGGTATTTTATTAGCAATCCTTGATATATCGGTTTCTACATATCGGTATTTTATTAGCAATGCTTGATATATTGGTTTCTACATATCGGTTATTTTATTTGCTGTGCTTGACATTCTACATCTATATATATATATATATATATATATATATATATATATATACATACACATATATGTTATTAGCAATACTTGATATATCGGTTTCTGCATATCTGTATTAGCAATGCTTGATATATCGGTTTCTACATATTGGTATTTTATTAAGAATGCTTGAGATATCGGCTTCAGTATATCTGTATTTTATTAGCAATTATTGATATCGGTTTCTATCTGTCTGTATTTTATTAAATGCTTGATATATTGGTTTCTACATATCTGTGTTTTATAAGCAAAGCTTGATATATCGGTTTCTACATATTAGCAATGCTTGAGATATCAGTTTCTACATATCTGAATTTTATTAACAATGCTTGAGATATCGGTTTCTACATATACGTTTTTTATTAGCTATGCTTGATATCCTACATATCCTACATATCTGTATTGTATTAGCAATGCTTGGCTTCTACATATCAGTATTTTGTTAGCAATGCTTGGTATATTGGTTTCTACGTATCCTTATCATCCAATAAAAACATTTCAATTTTAAATGGTCAAAATTGGTCTGAATTCGCTGATGTTTTAAGTATATAATGGACTTTTCTGCACTGGGATTCATAAGTATTAAAGTCACCCTGTAATCAATAATTTCATCCCTTACAACTCATCAAAATTACATATTTAAAGTTTTTTTTCCTTGCCTTAAAATTTCTTATTACTGATTTAATGCCTTAAATCTACACCCTTGCCTCATGTAGTAAACGCGGTTCTATGAATATGTAAATGAGCCCCGCCTCCACTCACTCACAGCAGCTCAGAGATCCACTTGTTGAGGATGTGACATGTTGTTGTCATGTTGTTCTGATTGGTTACAAGGTAGTTTGTGACGTCAGAAACACCAGCGATTTCAAACCGTGTTTTTGAGACTGTCTTTGGTTCACTAGCCTGGAAATCCAGACCTAAATCTAAAAGATTAATGGTCTGGCATCGACTAATGAAAATCGGCCAGCTCGAGGGGCGGCACCAAAGCATGCATTTGAAAATCTCACTGCACGCAATTGGATAACACTACAATCACTCACAACAATAAACCCCATACGCTACCAGCGAAGCTAACTGGTAGATTAGACTCTTACCGTATCCGGTCGGCAAAACAGCAAAAACGTCCTTCTTGCAAAGGAACGATTCGAGCGCCGTCTTCTGTTCCTGTTTTAGATAAAAAGCCAAGTCTAACTCGTTCATTGTAGCGGACAAAGCCGTTTCAAACAACTGGTGTTCATCCATAGCCATCTTGCAATGTTTACTAATGACTTCGACGTCACAGCGCTGTCGTCATCTGTTTAGCTCGCCTCTGGCCCGCCTATATCAGATAACCCGATGTGATTGGTGCAGCTCAGATCGAGGGGCATATTTCATGAGCATCATTACTCGACACCAGAGTAACTCGCTGAGCAAATTCAACTTGTGCTCTCGCGAGAACTTTGGATTACCAGGGTATTGGTTCACTGCAGTTTTAAGGAGAAAATACTCAGCAATGGTGATGACTTATGAATTTGCACATGGTTTGTCTTAAAGCATATTAAAAACACCACATAGACATACACACAACATTAAAAGCTTGATTTGCACCACAGGGGGACTTTTAAAATTATTGATCTTTTCTGCTATGTATTATAATATGATAATGATTGATTTGACAGATTCACTTGTAAAATTGTAAATTTGACATTTAGAATGAACAATATCTAAAACACAATGCAAAACAATATAGATTTATGATATCATAATGTTTACCAGCCAACATTTTGACACTATAGTACATGTTTCATTGCACATGTATGTGATTTCTGCTATAGTGAGACAGTACAGAGACACGAGAGCGATAAATGAGATGAGTGCTTTCTTCCTGCTTTTAAATCACTCTGAGAAAGCAGGAGAAGCGTCTCCTCCCCCATCTGTCCACACACACACACACACACACACACACACACGATACTGGCACATGGTCGGCTTGCGTCGAGTCGCCCTGTGAAGAATCCAGGGCAAACGATCCTCCTGAGAGCAAGACATATTATTCATGAGGCTGCGTGTTTATGACCGAGTGTGTTTGTGCGCTTAATTGATTTCATATTCAAACACATGGCCCTGTTTGCTGCAGTATGTACTGCTGAATTATTGATACAGTTCACGAATGTGACGCGACTGTAACGCAAACAGATATGCGGGAATGAAATGAGACGAGACACATGCAGTTCTATGGGATAATTGGTGAAGTGGATGTTACAGAACAATCCGTCGTTTTATTTGTCTTGTGTCGGAGTGAAATATATCAGCGCTGGTGAAGTGTGTAAAGCTCAGCATATGTTAAACTGATTCTTGCATTACAGAAACGGGTTGTTGAGGAGGATTTGGATTCTGAGGTTGGATTTGAGAAATGTTTTCTCTCTTAGTGATTGATTATAGAAGTAGTGACTTCATTCTTAAGGAAATCTGAATACTTTAAGTTAATTGATTCATTTGGACAGTTCATTTTCAGTTGACGAGTCAAGAAAATTATTCATTTGAGTCACCATTCAATGGGGTTCCTTTTTAAGTCTAGTTTTATTTTGTAGCACTTTTAAGTATTTAGTTAAATACTACTGCTTATCACTGTGTTTTTGCAATCGTGGCCTAAACTGTAATGATAAGAGAGTAAAACATGGTAAAGCTTGTGCTGTTGCTGCGGGTGAAGATCCTTCTTAACTTTAAAACTCATTTTAGTCTGATCTGAAGTGTTTAAGTGGGAGATTTCAGTGCTGACTGACTCATTACGTGCATGTGTGTGTCTTAAAGGTACAGTAGCACAAATAGACACTTAGAAGAAAAGGTTCTGTATGGAATCTTAAAGGGTTCTATCATGCGCATCATATTTAGAACCTTTTAGGGATTCCATCATGGGATCATTTTATGGATTTAGTTTTAATTAATCACTTTTGTTTTAATTTTATGAGTTAAACAGCTCATAAACATACTTAATCACTAGAAAAAATTTAAATAACCTGTTAAACATGAACGTGTTATCAAGTCAAGTCAAGTCATCTTCATTTGTATAGCGCTTTTAACAATGTAGATTGTTCCAAAGCAGCATTACAGAGATACAACAATAGTTTAAAGTAACAGAGATTGTTTTGGCTTTATAGCAGTTCTTGAATAAAGTTATTTTCCAGCTAAAGTTAATATGATTGATTCACTTCCGTCGCAACGATCATTAGTTATTAACTTAGGGGCCGCTAACACGACAGGAAACTCTACACAGACTTTAAACGCAAAACCTGTGAGAACGCTGATGGCGTGCACATGCGTATTACGAATTCAGTCTATTGGTATGCGTGTTTGAATATATGTGCGCAGGTTTCTAATTCCCTACAAACCAAGCCTTAAAAAAACGACTTGTCTGGCCTTAACATTTTGATACAGAATTTGATCACTTAGGGTAGATACGCGAACCGAATTTTCCCGACAACGCTTTATCTGTAGAGTGGTAAAGGGATCCTCCATAAGGAGAAACTAGTTGGCACTTTAGCACCCCGCTACGACATCGGGTCCAGGCGCAGGTCCTTCATCAGATCTGGATACAGCCTGGATCCCGCAGGCTGCGGAAAAAACCTTGGGATAAACAAAAACACTAAAATTAGCGTAGATGCCATTCTTCTTATGATGTAACGAGTGCATCAGGATTTATAGGAAGTGTTCCCGGTTCCAGCTGACCTAATCTATGCAGCCTAACATTGAATTATAGAAGTCTATAATGTGTTATGTGTATGCTAGGTCAAAGAGATGTGTTTTTAGTCTAGCTTTGAACTGACAGAGTGTGTCTGCTTCCCGGACAATGGTAGGAAGACTGTTCCAAAGTTTTGGTGCTAAATAGGAAAAGGATCTGGCGCCAGCAGTCGATTTTGATATTCTAGGTATTATTAACTGGCCGGAATTTTGAGATCGCAATAGACGTGAAGGACTATAACGCGTTAAGAGCTTGCTCAAGTACTGCGGAGCTAAACCATTTAGTGCTTTGTAAGTAATCAGCAATATTTAAAAATATTTACAATGTTTAATAGGGAGCCAATGCAGTGTTGACAGAACAGGGCTAATATGGTCATACTTCCTGGTTAAGAACTCGAACTGCTGTGTTTTGGACCAGCTGTAGTTTGTTTATTAAGTGTGCAGGGCAACCACCCAGTAGAGCATTACAATAATCTAGCAATCATTTAAGACATTTATATTATAATATATTACAATAATATTATGCAATCATTTAAGACATTTCTCCTTATATAGAACCTTTTTGACATGAAGGGCCAGATTTACTAACAGCTTGCATCAGCGCTAACCCTCTTTTGGCGTTAAAAAAACTGCTGTCAGGATTTACTAAACACACGCAGTGAAAACACACACGTGGACAGGGTTATTTTTGCAGCTGACCTTATTGCATATGCATTTGTAGGAGTTTCCCTTTTAAATGCAACATTTTTGGGAGGAGAGTATTTAAATGAATCACGCAAGGAGATTTACTAAGGTTTGCGCTCGTCAATTAACTGGTGTTTGCGCCATTATTTACCACCTAAAAAAAGCATGTCTTAAACCAGACGCTAATTGGCGCTGCTCTTGGTAGATTGTGTTGGTTATTATGGAAATTATCCGGCTGTGTCTGTGTTCTTTCATTTGTGTATCGTCAGTAGATCACACACAGAACTTTCCACTCCCATCTGAGCTTTTATGGGATTGCGCTCTCACGCTAATTTGACCTGTTAACTAAGTCTGGCCCTAAGGCCATGTGTCCACCAAAGCGTTTTTTTCACGCGGCTGGCGTATTTTTCCAATTGTTTTCAATGGGAGCGCTGCGTTTTTCAAACGCCATGAGCGTAACGAGGCGCTGAGCATCTTTCTCACACTGGAGCGTTGATCGCTCAGTGTTTTATAACAGTCGCCCAGAGTTGAAGAATGTTCAACTTTGGGTGAAACGCAGCGCTCATCACTGTCACTTTTTTTACCCAGCCGTCCAATCACAGTGGAGGAGGGGCGGGACTAATACCACACCGACCAACCGCCACATTCTGCTTGTACAACATCAACAGATGATAAGCATAATAACGGAAATAAAATGTTTTGACAGTTTTATATAGAAACAACACAGAAACAAACTGTCTGTGAAATTAAATACTAGAAACACTTCGCGGATATTAGGTATCATTGCAAGCTAGATGTCAAAAAAAAAAAAAAACTTAAAAAAAAGTGGACACACAGCCTAAGCGTGCTTTGAAATTGAATCAAGAACCCTAGAGTTCTATATAGAACTCCATGGAACCTTTTTTTTTTCTACAAGTGTGTTTAATTCTAAAGATTGGAGCAATTGAATAAATGCATGAAATAGGATCAGCTGTAAGAAAGTAAAAACTCAGCAAAATCTCTCTCTCTCTCTCTCTCTCTCTCTCTCTCTCTCTCTCTCTCTCTCTCTGGTCTGTAGATCTGTCCGGTTAGAGACACTCTGCTGTTGAACTACATCTGTGAATCTAGAGTCCGCCTGGTTCTGCATCACTGACCGAATCAAATGAAACAGGGCTTGAAATAGATTCCTCTCCTTCTCTCTCTCTCTGTGTAACAGGCTGAGATCACTCGTGAACATGCTGGCATTCGTTGCAAAAACATTTTTCATTACAAATGACATTATCTGCTTTACAATTTTAGTGTAAAGTTAATTTGTAACATAAGTATGAATGTGAGAATGGCTCAGTATTTGATGTGGAGCTGCAATGAACAAAACCTGATGATCATGTTCTCCAGAAAGATTTGAGAAATACATGAGGCTCATAATATATATATATATGAGCTCTCTTTTCTAGATTTCCGGGTGACTAATTAAATGTAAGTAAATTGATCATGTGACTCTTTGTACATGATGCTCATATATGTATGCATCAGAAAACAGTTTCAACTACATTTGAACCAGGATGCTTTGGTTGGTCACAGTAAATCCTCTTACAGGCTGCTATTGTTTAACACAAAAGCCTAATTTATCTATGCTGCCGCTTCATCGCTGTAAATGGTGTGTGTGTGTGTGTGTGTAATACTCATTCTCTCCCTGTAATAAATTCCTCCACACTCTTCCAGTCTTTTCTCTGTCGGTCTGTCTGCTGATTACCGTCACTGCTGCTCCTCTAATTAACTCTGTGTGTGTGTGTGTGTGTGAGAGACACAAGCAACTAGAAAATCACTGTGTAAATCGCAGGCTGTTCCAGCAGATTCTTCTGATGCGCTTACATTTTAAGGGTGAAAATCCAATCTCACGTGCTTGTGTGTTTGTGTATATATGAGTGTGTGTGAGTGTCTACATATATGTGTGTGTTTGTGTGCGTGCGTGTGTGTGTGTGTCTGTCTGTATAAGTGTGTGAGTTTGTGCCAGTGTGTGTGTGTGTGTGTGTGTGTGTGTGTGGTGTGTGTGTGTGTGTGTGTGTGTGTGTGTGTGTGTGTGTGTGTGTGTGTGTGTGTGTGTGTGCGTGTGTGCGTGTGTGCGTGTGTGTGCGTGCGTGCGTGCGTGCGTGTGTGTGTGTGTCTGTCTGTATAAGTGTGTGAGTTTGTGCCAGTGTGTGTGTGTGTGTGTCTGTCTGTATAAGTGTGTGAGTTTGTGTGTGTGTGTGTGTGTGTGTGTGTGTGTGTGTGTGCGCGTGCGTGCGTGTGTGTGTGTGTGTCTGTCTGTCTGTATAAGTGTGTGAGTTTGTGCCAGTGTGTGTGTGTGTGTGTGGTTTACATACAGTTGTTTTCTATGGTTTTTACTCACTATAGAAAATGCTTTTCTTTCTTATTTACAAGTAAAATATGTCAATATACAAAATGAACATATTTCACCTTGTATTATTCATTTGTTAATTTGACCATTTTAAAAGTGAAATAAATAAATAAATAATGACGTAAATTAAATAAGTAAAAATGTAATTTTAGAATATTATTTTTTACTTATTTTATTTTTTTACTTTTTATCATTTATTTAATTATTTTGTATTATTTATAGATTTTGACTATTTTACTTAATTGTTTTACTTTTTTATTATCTATTTGTTGATTTTATTTGACTTTATCTATTTGTTTGTTTGCCATTTATCTAAACCAATTGATAGCTTCATGACAGAGTAGCATGTCAACCCCTGTAAAGCGCAGCAGTGTGTGTGTGTGTGTGTGTGTGTGTGTGTGTGTGTGTGTGTGTGTGTGTGTGTGTGTGTGTGTGTGTGTGTGTGTGTGTGTGTGTGTGTGTGAGAGAGAGAACTGATGTCCATCAGAAAGACTGAGAGCAGTGTCCTGTCACGTCTCCAGCACAACCGTCTCTTTACAGGTCACGAGGATCTCTGAAGAGTCTCTCTCTCTCTCTCTCTCTCTCTCTCTCTCTGTCTCTCTCTCTCGGACAGTTTAGGGCTGAATTACGCTGACAGAAAACGGGAAATGATAGACAGGCGTGAGCCGCGTGTGCTCATAAATCGTGTGTCTCTCGAGGTGATTCATGAGACGTGTGTGAAGACAGTCTTCACCTCCTCGAGCCCTTCACTCTCTTTATTAATGATCGTGCGAGCGCCCTGTCTTGCGTTCTGAAGTTTAATTTCATTTCCATCAGATGCGGACAGCAATGTGTTTAAACGCTCATCCTTTACACTGCTGCTAAAGAAGCATCGTTCACTCTGAAATCACAGATTCAACGAACTCTCATCAATATCTGTGCGTTCGCCGGCCGTCTCGGGACACACAACCGAGTCTCTGTGTAAAGTCCACACTCAAAACCTCTGCTCACATCATCTGACTGACGTGTGAAGTGACCAATCACAGATCAGTGCTGAAATAGTTGAGGGATAATGTCTGCTGGATGCTTTGTTTAGAAGAACGGATTGTATACGGTTGATTTATTGGAAATATATTCTCATACTGCGGTGGTAATGTGATCATGACTCATGAACATAATGCACATTGTAGGTGAAGCACAATCTGAACACGGGTCATTTTAAATGGATTTGGGTTCATTTTCTGATCTCTCAAATCAAACCAAATGTGAAACGTCTCCTCCTGACGGGATGCTGAGGCATTATAATGCTGTCATGTACATGTCTTGTGCATTAAAACATGTAGTCCATATATTTTAATTATAGTTTGTTTTATTATGTATTAATAATTTATTTGTATTTTTTTAAATAGTAATAAATATTTTATTATTACTTATGATGTTATTGTTTATTATTTTATTTAAGTATTATTTTGTTATATCAGACATAACTTTAATTTAAACTTTTTTTTTTTTTTTTTTTTTTGTGTGTTTGTACATATTCAACAAATATGATCTTGCACCTTTATATAGGTCTGATTATTAAGATCAATCCAAGAATGTGAATTATTATAATTATAATAATATTAAATGTGTTATCCATAAATAATTGATTAAATATTATATTGATAATAAGTACATATTGTAATGTAATCTTTATTTTAATTATTTATAATATATTTTCAATATTGTATTTAGTAATATTTTCTATTTATAGTTGTTTATAATATTATATTATTGTATTATTTATTACTTTTAGATATGTTATTCTTATATTTTCATGTATATAATATTTAAGTTTGTAACATATTAGTGTTTAGTAATATTTTAGATGTTATTATTGTTTGTGATATTTTGTATATTACGATTTTTATTTTTTATAATATTTGAAGGTTTAGTAATATTTTATTTTTGTTATTAATAATGTTTTATTGTTTATAAATATAAATTAATGTTAATTTTGTGAAAATTAAGAATCTACAGTTACATCTACATTAAAATTGTAAAACAACTTTTTGTTTACATAATTATTATAATTGTATTATATTAAAAGTGATCAGTAAAGCTTCATTTTGATTATATTGTATAAATTATATTGTATAATTTATTATTGACAATATTAAATTTATATAAATCAATTTATTTATATGATTGTTGATATATCGATATTATATTGATATAAATTATATTGTATAATTTATTATTGATATAATATTAAATTTGATATAAATCAATTTATTTGATTTATTGATATAATTGTTGATATATCGATATTATATTGATATAAATTATATATTAAATAGTTTTTAATATAATATCTTTGTTTTATTATTTATATTAAATGTATTACCAATCATGTATCATTTATTGAATATTATATTAATATTAATAAACATGAAATTGTGTTAATGTAATGTATTTGTGTTAACTGTAATGAGTAAAATAAATAAATCATTCCGCCTCTGCTATAAGATGATAATATTGTATGTGGAACACAGAATCAATCCTGCTGTACTGTGAGATCTAGTTAAAGCTGATCCACGGTTTAACTCCATTACTGAGAGCCGGTTATTGAGTTTTCTCTCTCTCTGTGTGTCAGTCCACTGGCTGAAGTCAAACGCGCTCACAGGAAGTGATGCGTCCACACAACAAAAGGCTTTGTGTTTTACTGCTGAATGTCTTAATGATCACGTCTACTGTACATGTTCCGTCAGAGACGAGAAGGAGAACAGCAGGAGACAGGCTTCTGTCAGTGAGTTACTGAGGTCAGGTTACGCTTCTTTATCCAGGTAAATGTGTGTCAGCTCCAATAGTTCCTGCGCTGGACATACGTGTGTGTGTGTGTTGATCCGAACACACACAGCTTTGTGTTTTTGAAGTGAGTCAATCTTCTGTGTTTCACTTTTCTCCACCGATTGTACGTTTGCTTTGCTTTTTTTACAGTACACTATTGGTTCTTTATTGGCATTGATGGTTCCATGAAGAACCATTAACATCCATGGAGTCTTTCCATTCCACAAAAGGTTCTTCATAGTGGATGTTCTTTAGATTTTTTTTGAAAAATTGTTCTTTTTAAGAACTGATCACTGATTGTTTGCGGAACCCAAAACGGTTCTTTATTTGACATCACCGTTAAAAACACAGTTTAAAACCTTTATTTTTAACACTGTAGTTATTAATCCAAAAGGATTGTCATGTGTGATGTGCTCCATGTTTGTGTGTTTGTAAAAGCTTATGTTTGTTAATCTGTTCATCATATAAAGAGAGTGAATCTCTTCAGAAGACTTGGATTCATATGGATTAGTTTTACACCTTTGTGACCTTTTTGGATCTTCTCAGTTATGTTTACCTGGACTTTCAGTGGAGGGACAAAAACCTCAGAGGTCTCATTAAAATATATATTTATTTGCGTTTCAAAGATGAACCAAAGTCAAAATACAACCAGAATAAAAAAATGTTTGGGTGATCTGTCCCATTAACATGCTTACAAATATTGCTAAATGTGTAATCAAATGCTATTGTCTAAAGTTGCCATGGCATTAGCTGGTCAGAATGATTAGAGTCATAACTATTGATATCTTTTGCTGATATCCTACTTTTGAGGCTGTAGTGAGTCAAGCTAGAATAGTTCTACTACGTTACTTTTGGAAGTTGTAAATAAAACAAATTATTGGAGTTTGTTTAACAAGAAAGAAGTCTTTGAGGAATGTAATTTCTGAGTGAAAATAGTTTCTCCATTATATTTTTTTCAGCGTAGTGAAGGTGGTCTTTTGAAAACGACTCTCGTGCTGTTTAAAGGAGCGCTGTCTCTTTAAATGCTCCGCTATCAGATGATGTAATCAGGTTTCATTTTCAATCAGAGCTGTATTTAACAGGACAGAATCAATGCCCATCTCAATGGATCTTTGTCAGGGTAGATGTTCACTTTAATCTGATGTGAATGAGAGCGAGGGATGGATGGACGTACGGTCCGGTCAATATGTTCTATATTTTGTGGTCTGAATGATTGACAGGCAGCAGTGTGTCCACGTGTTAGTCCTTCAGATGGTCAGATTGAAGTGTGTGTCCTGACTGAGATCCGTCAGAGTGACAGCACTCACTAAACTAAAGCGTTTCAGCAAGTTAAACTACTAGAAGAGAGATAACTCTCAAAAATAAAAGCTTCCAAAGCGAGGTTTTTACAGTGATGCCATAGAAGAACCAATTTTGGGTTCAGTTCTCAAAAGAACCTTTTTTTCTTAGTGTGAAGAACATTTAATAATCTAAACAACCTTTTCCACTATAAAGAACCTTTTGTGGAATGGAAAGATTCCATTGATGTTAAAGATTCTTATTGGAACTATCGCAATTCCAAATAAAGAACCTTGATTTTTAAGAGAACTGTAGTGTAAAACATTGATGAACTACAATATTTTTACTCAATATTTTACAGCAAGTGAATCTTTCTTCTCTCAATGTAGTGGATTCTCTAATCTTTTGAGTGGTACATGAGAAGTTTTTACCAGAACATGATTTATTATTGTCTCCGTTCAACGTGTGGGGAAAACAGTGATGCATATTGCATGGAAATTTGAGATTTAGGAAATCTACTAGTGCAATATTTCCTAGAATAGCCAAAAAGTTGTTTTTTTATTATCTGAAACATTCTGAGACTAATATTCCAAAGTGATTTTTATAATACTATTAACAGCAAGCACACAAAACATGTGTAAAGCATCAACATTTGCAAAAAAAATAAAAATAAAAATAAAACCTACTCAGAAATTGCTTGTACATTTCACTAATAATTCCTAAGAAATGTGAAGGAACACCGTGAATCGCATGTGACATATACGTGAAAGTGAAATAGTATTTTCCTGTAAAATGTATTCCAATAATCTTTGTTTTATTTACAACTTTGAAAAAAAAAAATGTTTTAACAGTGTGGATTCGTGCCAAATGAGAGAGGTGCGTGAGCCTAAGTTTGAATTAATTAAATATTATTTGTGTATACACAGTTATTTGTGCTGTATATTTTTTCATTCCTGCTCTGCTCTGAATACTTAAAAGGATTTTGGAGGGAGGGGAACTAAAATATATGTTTATTACTTTTATAATGTTTGTAAACATTTTATTTTTGCAGCAATTGCAGCAATTAGCATGTAAATGATCTGAGTTGAAATGAGAGGAGAGAAAAATAAATATTGAATCAAATTCCTGGTGGTGGAGAAAAACAAGTCTTGTGTGTATATGTGTGTGTGCCGGTGTGTGTAACCTTAAAGCTCATTTCCATATGTTAATTGGCCAGTTTTGATTATTATTACTGAGGTTTAAAGGAATCAGTCAGTGCTGGAGATAATTAGTAGGATGGAGGCGGAGCCTAACGGGTCACATGATCAATCATTGCTTAAATGTCACACTCTGAATCGTGTGTGTGTGTGTGGCTGTAATTTGATAATCTTCAGAAATGCAATGGACTGTAAAGCACTCAAGACTTTCAGAGCTTTTCTGATCTCACAGGGAAATCACACCAGGGTTGTGCAAAATTCATCATTTAAGAATTAACTTAACATTTCAAGTCATAATTTTAATCTGAATTGAATTTGACAGCAAATCACAGGATGTTGAACTGGGATGTGAGAACTGAAATGAAATTAATAGAAATGTATCAGTCGCACAAAGAATGGGTTTCATTCGTTGTGACGGTAGCGTCATGAATTGTAACACAATTATTTTCCTAAAAAAAATAAAAATAAAAAAACACATATTAAAATAAGAAATGTAATAAATGCAGTATATATTAGAGTCTTCCTGGACATTGGCGTTCTTTCACCATAGGCCATTAAATGCATAACATGACAATTAAATTGAATTAAAGTATTTGAAAGAAAGGGGTCTGTGAGATGTTTTGATGTTTTTAAAAGATGTCTCTTCTGCTCTCCTAGGCTGCATTTATTTGATCAAAAATACAGTAAAAACAGTAATATTATGAAATATTATTGCAATTTAAAATAAGTGTTTTCTATGTGAATATATGTTAAACTGTAATTTATTCCTGTGATCAAAGCTGAATTTTCAGCATCATTACTCCAGTCTTCAGTGTCACATGATCCTTCAGAAATCATTCTAATATGATGATTTGATGCTCAAGAAACATTTATTATTATTATCAATGTTGAAAACAGTTGTGCTGATTCCTATTTTTGTAGAAACATTTTTGTGGTATTTTTCATGATTCTTGGATGAATAGAAAGTTCAAAAGAACAGGATTTATTTGTAACATTATAAAAGTCTTCACTGTCGGTTCTGAATGGTTCCCAACACTCGTCCAGTAGTGTGTGTGTATCCGTCTGTGATGTGTGTTTGAAGCGAGTGTGTGTGTCTAACGAGGGCGTCCTGCTCCGATCACAGAAACCGAAGCTTTTCTGGATCTCAGGGCTTCTGGGAAACATCAGATGCTGTAGGAGATCCTCCACACTTCTGTAACCGCTCTTACTGTAACACACACGCTTTATACAGTTCACACTCGTGTTTGTGTGCAGCCACATGTGCACACTTTTTGTGTTGAATGTGATGTGCTTTATTAAGCGTGACTCTCAGTTATTGTGTGTGTGTGTGTGTGTGTTATGATGATGCTGCTTGTGTCTCATGTTGGTCATAATTGCTGCTCTATTGATCTGTAGCTCCTCTTGCTGTGCGCTGAATCACAAATGAAAGCAACTTCCTGTTCAGATCAGTGGTGTGTGTGTGTGTGTGTGTGTGTGTGTACTTGTACAACTATCTTTGTGAGGACCAGTTTGAGTTTTAGACCATTGGAGTGAGGACAAAGAGAGTAAAGTGAGGACATTTTGGCCGGTCCTCACTTTCTGAGAGCCCTTTAAAGGCCTGTTTGAGGGTCAAGACTTGGTTTTAGGGATAAAGTTATAATGAGGTTAAGGGTAGGTTTAGGGTCAGGGTTCGGGTTAGGCACTTAGTTGTGATGGGTAAGGTTAGGGTAAGCGGTTAGAGATTGCATTGTGTCAATGAATGTCCTCATAAAGATAGATGTACAAGTGTGTGAGTGTGACCGATTTAATTTTTTTATTTTTGTCAATGAAATGAATGTACTTGTATTTGTAGGGGATATTTTTGATATATACTAAAGTATATTTACGCTGTATTTATAATCTATTTATTCACTTTTTTCCAACTTAATTTATTTTTTTCAATTTCCACCTTAAACGTTCATAAATCTTGAATGCTTTACAGCACAGACTTAAGTTTGCTCACTTTTCAAAGACGACATTTGGCAGAGTATTGCTGTAACAAAACATAAATGAAATATATATTTTCAAAATCACATTTTACTCTAAAACTGCAAGAAAATCAAAGCCATGAATCTAAACAAGTTGCGTTCAAATTATGAGCCTGATATCTCAAAAATGTAGCTTTCGGTCAGATTTTGTTTGGCTGCAGTACCAAAAGTTTCCACATGATAAAATTAATCTCCCATTCATTTCCAATGCGGCCATTTTTGACCGCGAGGAGCACAAGTGTGAGTATTTTTTACAGGACCATTTAACCTTTTTGAATCATGTCCATGAATTTCTTTTTGTGTTCACAAAGCAAGTGCCTAAACCTTTACAAAGTTTCGTACCATTCCAATGAAGTAAAAATTCTACAAAAAAACAAAATGTAAAATTTATCGGTCATAATTGACCAAAGAGCACCAGAGGGCTAAGAGTACACTCGACAAAATTGGCATAATTTTGTGTTTTTTTGTGTCAGTTGAAGCGCTGTCTGAAGTGGCTTTCTGTGCGCTTGAGATCTGTCAGCCTAAAGTCTGATATGCATGGATATGCCAATGAAAATTGCCTGCATTTTCACTTCTAAACATGATAATGACCATGGACTATATCTTGTGTTTGACAAGCGTGTGTTGATGTGTGTGTGTGACGTGGAGCTTCTCTCTTCATGACCTGAGCAGCACATGTCTCTCTCTCACAGGCAGGGCTCAATCCAGCTGCACTTAGTGAATGAATATTTCATCCGGTCTTCATCCGTACAAATCCTCCTCTCCTCCTGTATGAACGCGCTGATCAAAGAGCGCGTGTTTAATATTGAGCATGTTTGATAGCAGCTCAGTCTCTTTTATCTTGTATTGTCTCACTGTTATGCAGTGCTTTATTATTGACGTGGCATTATTCAACCGCATGTTTCATTGTGAGCGCATGGATTTTGTATTCCATTTCCTTCCTTCATGTTGCTTTAGGTAGACGTATGTAGCTTTAAATCAGCAATTGATTTGCACATGAAAATGGCTTTTTGCTTAATTTGACCTGTTGTCTCGGATTCTTTGAGAGAAACAACTGAGGTGTGTTTGAGTCTGGCAGTGTGTGTGAACTGTATCTCATATGGTTACAATGAAACAATATTTTTGGGGGTCAGGGTTTGGGTATTTGCCATTGATTTGATTTTGTTTTTTTCATGGTTAGCAGCAGACGAACATTTCATGCACAAACTCACAATGCTTCACCCTGACTCTGTGTGCATGCATGCACAAAATGAGGAATGTTAAACATTTAAATATTTATCATAATATTTATCATTTATTCATTTTTATTCATTAATTATAAGCCCAAAGCTTACGCAAGTTACACCGGAGAAACTGAAGTGAACCATGTGTCCGGATGGAGAAGACATTTATAATGTTACAAAAGATTTTTATCACAAGTAAACACTGTTATTTTGAGCTTTCTATTCATCAAAGAACCCTGAATAAAAACAAAATCACGTTTCCATATCAGAATGATTTCTGAAGGATCATGTAACACTGAAGACTGGAGTAATGATGATGTAAATTCAGCTTTGATCGCAGGAATAAATTACACTTTACTGTATATTCACATAGAAAACAGCTGTTTTAAATTGTAATAATATTTCACAATTTTACTGTTTTTACTGTATTTTTTGTTAAATAAATGCAGCCTTGGTGAGCAAAAGAGACTTATGTAAAATATATTTAAAAACAAATTTATACCTACCCCAAACTTCGGAACGTTTCTACAATATAAATATCTGAACAGCTTCTAAAGCATTTACATGCTTATCACACACACACACACACACACACACACACACACACACACACACACACACACACACACACACACACACACACACACACACACACACACACACACACACACACACACCTTTATGCATTCTCTGTTTAGGTAAATCAAATATTATAATTACAAATTGGGGGTTATTATGATAATTGAGTATAATTAAATGTTTAACACCATCAAATTAAACACTTGATGCATTTTATAAAATCTGAAACAATTAAGTGATTATTAAAAGTTGATCAGAAATGTTTCAGAAGCATTGATATTGTACCAGTGTCGATCAAAAACTGTAAGACTGTACAACATATTGATGAGGGTTATATTGATATTCTGCTATAGGATAAATCATTTTAGATGTGTCCTGATGATTATATTGTGCTTCTGACAACATTCCTGTCATAGTCCTGATGTTATCCCGGAATCTAAGCTTAACATCTGATTGGTTGATCAGACTGTTCAACTGTAGCCACAATCACAGTAAAACACTAGGTTTTAATCACACTGTACAGGCATAAAAATCACATTTATACACTACATGACATGCTGATCATCAGAAACACCAGAACAGAGACATTTAAGAATCAGTACCAGGTGCATTAGAATCAGTACTTTTCATATTTAAGCACTGATATAAACATGCAACAAGCAGGCCAGTAGTATTTGAACTGAACACATTGTGTTGTGGTTTTTCAATGACAAGTAGCATGTAAACATGAGCGAAGAGGTTTGTTCATGTCATGTGATCATCTAGCCTGAAACACTGAACATACAGACTCCAAACTTTTTGTTTAGTAATCGTTTCAGGTCTTGGATGTGCATCTGTTTTGACTTTCTGTAACTTTTTAATACATTTAAGATTCGAATTTGAAAATCTCACTTGCATTGATAGAATGTTCAGTGTTCTAATCAACAGCTGTGATGTCATTGTAATATTTACATTCTAAATCGCAAAAGGCCTTCTTTCTCACATCTATTTGCATACTTAGTCTTTTATTTCTTGTTCTGTATAACCATCTATAGTCACTGTAAAGATGGTTTCACGCTGTGTGTTGATTCTCGCGCACAACCGACAGAAAATAAACGAGAAAAATAAAGCAGCTCTAACTCTGCATTTCATTAAAAATGCCAAAACCAAGCATAAACTTAACTACTTTAATATCACTTGCATTTTGTCTTGTGTTGAGTGTGTATGAGAATCAAAACGTTAGCGTTCAAAACATTGGGGTAAGAAGTCTCTTCGGCTCATCGAGGCTGCATTTATTTTATTAAAAATACAGTAAAAACAGTAATATTGTTAAATATTAGTACAATTTAAAATATGTCAATATATGTTAAAATGTCATTTATCCCTGTGATGTGAAAGCTGAATTTTCAGCATCATTACTCCAGTCTTCAGTGTCACATGATCCTTCAGAAATCATTCTATGATGATTTGATGATCAAAAAACATTCATTATTGTTATCAATGTTGAAAACAGTTGTGCTGATTCATATGTTATTGCAGAAAGCTTTTCTTCAGGATTTTTTGATGAATACAAAGTTCAAAAGAACAGCATTTGTTTGAAACCAAAATCATTTTTAACATTATAAAAAAATCACACCGACCCAAAACGTTTGGACGGCAGTGTAAATAGATGTAAGACAGAATAGTGAGTGTGTAAATCATTATTTGGCTCTTCGGTTTGGTGATGCTAGTGGCTCAGAAGTGTAAATGAATTGCAGTGGTTTAATATTTTGTCTTTGGGCTTCAAAACAAACTCTGACCAGAATGTTTGAGGAATATCAATAAACGCCTCTATTAAATGTCGATGAGCCCATCCAGACCTTCCTGCTGTGATTTGTACCCACTCATAGTGATTTAATGCTGTTTTTCCTCTCAGAAACTGTGTGTGTGTGTGTGTGTGTGTGTGTGTGTGTGTGTGTGTGTGTGTATGTGTGTGTTATGGATCAATAGCTGCTGCTTTTGCCGTGTTGTTGATTGCAAACTGAAGAGAAAGTGTTTGCATGAGAGAAAGCTGCTTCTTTTTTCCCGTTTTTTTCTTTTTTTCCTTCTAATCTGCGCGCCGGAGCCGGTGTGTGTGTCCGCGGTTCCCCGTGGCCCGACATGAACATAATGGACTCTGCCATGTGAGACAAGCGGCGCTGGTTAATTACTTCACCAGGACGCTCGCTGCCCTTTTCTCTATACTCCGCCGGACTGCAAAGAGCTCTCGGCGTCTGTGTCGTCGCTCCCCGTACAAAGCCCGCGTAATTATTCCTTCTGTGGCGCGGATGGAGAGGTGCGCGCGCGGGAGTTTATCCGTTTGGGACGCCAGAGCTTTGATCACACGTCACAGCCGCTGACAGGCATCTGAAGCTCATCAGCAGATAAAAGAAATCCGTGGCAACGTTTGCGCTCGACTGGACAAACATCGTTCATAAACAGTCACCCGATTCAATTGCCTTGTCATCTAGTTTTGAATGCTAATTAACCCTGGGTAATAAACAACACTTTTTATGCTGATGTCACTGATACATTTGCTCATCTTTCGGGAGCAAAAGACGCTCCAGATAGTTTGGAAATTGAGGTCAAACCTTTCCTGTCGCGTACTGTAAATGGATGCTAATCTGTGATTTAGATGCCATATTTCTTTCTGAACAGCCATTTGACTTTTGCTAGTCTGTGTTCTTGCACATGGACAACATCAGGTTAGATGTTATTTGATCACGTTTTGATGAATTTGTAGATAATCTAGGGTTAAGTGGTTTGCTCGGGACTGCAGGTCTCGTCTTTCACTCATGGTTCGTTTTATCTGCAAAAAAAACCCCTGTTTGATTCAATTCTTGTCGCCAGTCACAACACTGCAAAAAATGAGTTTTTAATTTTTCTTTGTAACTTGTTTTGCAGGCTCAGTATCCTTGAAACAAGATAAATCTGCTCGAGAAGCAACTCTGCATAAGATATTAGTGAATATAAGTGTATTTTGTCTTGCTGCACTGACAGATTGTTTTATTAGTTTTACTTGTAACAAACAAAAATGTCAGTTCAGTAAGACAAAGACACAATCTGAAACCAAGTCTTAAAATGTATGCAGTCTTGCTTCTCAAAGTAATTTATCTTGTTTTTTTTGTTGTTTTTTTAGACATTTTACCTGAAAAATAAGACAAACATAGTACTGTAATACATGAATAATCATTTATTTTGTTGTTATAATTTATAAACTAATATAGTATTTAGTCATATTTTGAACTACTTTTAATTTTTATATTTTAATTTTTAAATTCTACTACTTTTGTTGTGCTTTTATCATTTTATTAGCTTGTATTAATTTTACTATATATTAGTAATTTATTGTTATTTCAGTTTGTTTAAGTACTTTTAGTACTTAAACTTAAAAAGCTTTAACTGAAATCAATAAATTGATGTTTTTCATCTAATATTTAATTTTATTTCAGCTTTATTTGAATTACCGAAAACAACAGACCCAAATTTAAGCTACATGTATTATATATTTGAGTTTGCATTTAAATGCATGTATTTTTTGTTTGCATTTTACTGCTCTAATATTATTTTCACTACTTTAAGTGCTCTTTGTTATTGCACTTCTGACATCATGCAATAGTTTTTAGTAAGAAAAAGACCCAAGTAAGAGTTTGGTGATAGCAGCGCACGAGACGAAAATTACAGTTTTTATTAAAATGAAATACACTAGAATAATAACATGAACAAAAACCACCCTATTTATAAATGAGAAACGACCAGGAGTGACTTACACACAGAAGCGTTTACACAACACCAATTTCAACTAAAAACTGAAAACTTGTTATGCATTTTGGCCGTTCATTTAGACGACAATGTCGTTTTTGGGGGCTTGAAAATGCAAACTTTTGAAAATGTGTTCTCAAAGTGCTTTTTTAATAAAAACAATACTGTTATCAACTTCATGTAAACTTAATAAAAAATAATAATTGTGATGCGCATGCACTGTACTACCTGTTCAGTCTATAGGCGCACTGCGTAGTGTTTCTTTACAAAGTGGCATTGCCAACTACTGGCCTGGCATTAATAATACAGCGTTTTTAGTCGTTTTCGTGGATCCGTGTTAACGGGGATCGTTTTGACAAAGTTGTCGTCTGTACGTGAAAATCGCACAGGAAAAAACATTTTCCGTTTTTAGTACACTGTTGTAATGTAAATGTGCCCTAAAACACAGGAGAATATATACAAACGATACAAAAAGGCAACTACATCAGGAACAGGTGAACATCAATGAATCAAAGAGTAACTATAGAAACGAAAGAAAAAGAAACAGAGTGGGGAAACTTGAACTAAAGGAAACTAGATCAGGAACAGGTGAACATAATCAATGAAAAGAGTAACCATAGAAACAAATGGGGGAGTAACGAGTTACCAAGAAAACTAAACAGAGCTGGGAAACTGGAACTAAAGGTATGTTTACACAACAATGATATATCTTAAAACGGAGACGTTTTTCCATTGAGTTTTCCGCGTACAGAACTTTCCGAGTCTTCCGCGTACAGACAACAAAACGATCCCCATTCACACTGATCCGCGAAAACGACTGAAAACCCTGTATTCTGCTGCCAGGCCACTAGATGGCGAGGAAATACTACATACGCATGTGAACACGTAATACGCATGTGCATGATGCTCATGCTCATGCACGTCTTCTTAGATTCACGTTTTTGTTGTTTACAAGGAGACCGTTTTCAAAAATGTGCACTTTGAAACCGGTTTTCAAAAGTTTGCGTTTTCAGCCACCCAAAGCGCCGTTGTCGTGTAAACAAACGGCCAAAACGCATACAAAGTTTTACGTTTTTAGTTGAAAACGGTGTCTTGTAAACAGTTCCTAACTGAGCAGAATGTCAAAACCAAACAAAACTCAACCAAAACAAAATTTTACAAAAAATTATCTCAAGAACCAATGGTGTCAAGCCTAGCAGTATTCTGGACCATACATGAACACAAATGAGAATTGACAGCTGTAATCACGTTTTAACTAGTGCTGGGCAACGATTAATCGCATCCAAAATAAAAGTTTGAGTTTACATAATATATATGTGTGTACTGTGTATATTGTTTTATATAAATACACACACTTGCATGTATATATTTAAGAATAATTTGTTATTTATATCTAAAATATTTATATTTATATATAATATAAATCAGGTATAAATATATATACAGTATAAACATGCAAATATTTCTTAAATATATACATGCAAGTGTGTGTATTTTTATATATATACAAAATAATTATACAGTACATAAACATATATATGTAAACTCAAACTTTTATTTTGGATGCGATTAATTACGATCAATCGTTGCCCAGCACTAGTTTTAAAATGTTTTGGTTTTGTGTTCCACGGAAGGAAGAATGGCTGTTTGGAATGACATGAAGGTGATGTCATGAGTAAACGATGATGAATACAACCATGTGAGTGTTCAAAAACAAAGCATAGGAATGCAGTCATTTTATGGCACGCTTTTGGTTTGGTCAGTACTTCAGAGGTGAGATGTGATCTAACCCCGCAGCCCCGGTGTGGGTGTAGCTTTACTCCATTATCCAGACACCGGACCGGGGCTCCAGGGGCCACTCTCAAACGCCTCCATCAATGATTCAGGGATTCAGGAGGACGAGGGGCTCCTCGTGCCAATTAGACCATCTCGGGGACAACAGCGTGTGGTAGAGATGGAGAAAGACGGATAGCGAGGGAGAATCCGACCGGATCTTCAACCCCCCACTCGACCTGATTATTCGCTGCTCCCCCAGCGGTGTCATTAAAGAGAGACAGTCATTACCTCGAAGGAAAGACTCAGTTCTTCCTCCGCTGGGAAATCTCAGCCTCTTAGACGAGCTCGAGGAAGGGAAGAGCATTAGGATCAGATCTCTTTACCTCCAATCGCTGGTTCACGCTCACGCTGAGCCGGGGAAAACGCTCGTGATTCACTCATGTAATGGCACAAACACGCTTTGATTGCTGAATTGACACAGAGGCGGTCGGAGACTTTCATTTTTCTGTTGCGGGGTAAATGAAAAATTGCCTTTTTCCAGCTGGGTGTCTTCTGCAGGATGAAGTTGTGATAACAGGACTGTGGCTTTTTTTATTTTTAGTTTCTTTGCCAATAAGTGCTCAGATTTAGCAGTTCATCTCTCCTGAACAGAAGCTTCGCCACATGTAAAATGAGCCGTGATGATTTACTACTAGGGTAAAATCATAGTGGAAAAAGTAGAATCCTGTTAAAAACAGTGTGAACTCTAAAAGTTTGATGGTAAAAGTTTGACCTCACATATTCTCTCAAAAGTCCTTCTGATAGTCTAAAATCAGTCTCTGATTTATTAAATCAGAATATCCTATATTGATTAAAAGTAATATTATAAAAAAAAATATTGTAGATATAGTATTTCTATATATAATAATATATTGAAAGTAGTTTTATTAATCAATCTCATATTAATTTAAATGAGAATATCCCATATATTAATTGAAAATAATATTACAAATCAATATGATATCAATATATAAAATGTATATATATATATATATATATATATATTTATATGTAGTAACATTGTATATCTTGATATCATATTGATATCATATTTTAATACTATTTTCAAGTTCAATTTGCACTAATATTTCTCCACTGCTTTCATAAAATTGGGTAATGATAATAGCCGTGTTGGTTTCCTTCCATAATATCAATTTATTACAGCGAGCAAGCTGTTTCCCTGTCCCATCTTTTTACCAGTAATACCTCCCAGTTGTGCACAGGTTTTTAAAAGCTACAACCAATCGTGAATCCCACCAATCACAGTGGGAACGGCCACTATGATCAACAGTGTAGCCATTTGGCCATAAAATCCCCCATAAGTTTTGTTGCGGCCCACGCAAAGATTATGATGATTCCGTCGGCGGCTCCATCATTCCCACACCGTCTGTCTCCTCCCTCGACGCTCCTCCCAGCAAAGTCACATTTCCATTTTAAGATTGAATCCCTGCTCCTTTGTGAATAGAATCGAATTACACTGAAAAGCACTGATTGATTCTTACCAAACACAATAGTTTGAGCGCTTAAGTCAGTGACACCAGGTGCCTCCTCCTCCTCATCCTCCTCCAGGAGCCTATTGAATGTTGTCTAAGATGTCACTGTGTCCATTATGAGTGATTACGGATGAGGGGGGAATAGAAGAGGGGAAAAGAGAGAGACTGAGATGGTTAGTGGAGGAGCTTCAGGTGGTCTTTGTGATGTTTGGATCCGTAAAGCTCACTTATACTGCTGTTAAAGTGTTTTGCACTTGCAGTTTAGCTTCAATAAACGCTCTTCCGGACTGGAGAGGAAGTTTGAGTTGTGTTTTCGTGGCACAATGAACTCTTTTCTCTCAGCAGATGAAGGCAGAATTGATTGTTCGTGGGACGAGGCCTTTAAGTGCTGTAACTGTGGATGTAATGCGCTCAGGATCTCTCATTACATGCATTAGGGCGCTATTAACTCGAGCTGGACCCATACACTCTGACACATTCATGGTATGTTGGGAGGGAAAAGTGTGTCCAGGTCTTTCCCAGAGGAACCGTTCGGCCTAATGTCTTATGAACACACACACACACACACACACACACTGGCGGTCCTGTCATCACCTCACCGGTGATACATGGATCATCTTCATGTTTGATTTCTCTCTCCACAGATCAGGGTTGTTGTTTAATTAGTGGGTTTTATAACGCGATGACCGACATCCATAGAGCAGAGTGACTAAGATCCAATTCCAAAATGATGCTGGTGATATAGTGTGCCTGCTATTTATGATGAAAAAAAATTGTTAGATTAATATTAATATATTAATAGTAATCATTTAATATTTTTCCACCATTCAATTTTATCATATACATAATATGATTAATCACCTACAAATACTGCAAAATCTTCACTGTTATAAATGTGTACTTTTTTATTATATCTTAAAATTATACGTTTTATTTAATTTATTAAATTAAATTAATAAAAAAAAATTGAATGTATTTTATTTCAATCTGAAAAAGAAATATACATGCAAAATAAAACTTATTTAAAAGTTACAACATAATGAATATTTCTCAATGTTTGTAGGTAACTAATCATATTAAAAATGTGAGAATTGTATCTATATATAAATGATTAATATTATAAATCTATAGATATATGAATGCTATTTTTTATATGCAATTATATAATTTCTGTGTGTGTGTGTGTGTGTGTGTGTGTGTTAAATGTTATGTGTTATGTTGTTTTATGTTATGTTACATTGTTACATCACTTTGTTATGTTATGTTATGTTGTTACGTTATGTTATATGTTACGCTATGTTACATTATGTCATGTTACATTGTTACGTTGCGTTTTGTTGTGTTGTTTTATGGTACGTTAAGTTGTGTTTTGTGGTGTTTTGTTACGTTATGTTACGTTGTCGCGTTTTTGTTGTATTGTTTTGTTACGTTATGCTGTGTTACGTTAGGTTAAATGTTACGTTAAGTTGCATTGTTACGTTATGTTGTGTTATGTTGTGTTGTTTTATGTTACATTATGTTGTATTATGTTATGTTACGTTTTTATGTTGCATTACATTATGTTACTTTATGTTGTTTTATGTTATGTTATATGTTATGTTTTATGTTACGTTATATTATGTTTTATGTTACATTACATTACATCTGCTGTAAACTGCAGGAGCTTGGAGGATGTTAAAAACCGAGGCTAGTTTTCGTGATCTGTCCTCTATCAGTCTTAAATATTCACTTAATCATGAAATCATTCCTGTTTCTGCTGAAAGTCATCGGATGTCCACCTGCTCCTTGACATTTCAGTCCTTCCCGTCTAAATCCAGTCAGGATTCCGTGAAGATACCTGATGAATCCGTGTGCGGCCCTGAAATCAAGCACTGCGTTTTGTTGCTCAATTTTTAATGGCATGAATGACGGATTACGGCAAATGTCACAGAGAGACGTGATTGAACAGTTTGAAGAGCGTTGCTTCAGTGTCTAATTACTAAAACAGAACTAGTGTAATGCTGAGAGATTAACAGCCTCTGATGGATTCATGTGGGATCAGAACCGCTCTGAATATTTCTTGTTTCTGTTTATGATGAAAGTGAAGTTATAGTATGAAGTAATTATGATATTTTGTTGAAATCTGTTTTTGTGTGTCTAGTGTGTGTTGCCTCATTATAAAGCAGTCTCAAAGTCTCTTAATACAATTCTTACTAACTGATTAAAGATTTTCTTAACTTTTTTTTTCTTAAGAAGTTTATCTTTTTTCAATGATTGTTCATTGAAATTCAAAAGTGCATCATATAAGTCACATTTTGTGTCTTTTGTGTTTCATTTTAATGATGCATTATGGTTAATTTTCAATTCACATATTTTTCACTCAATAGTTTTCCCTGCATGGAAACATAATTGTGTAATATAATTATTTAGTATTTTACTGCTCTCTATCATTATGCAGTTCATTTTTTAAAATATTTTTTATAAGTAAATGAGTGAAAAATAAATAAATAAATACATATATATTATATTATAATACATGTTTTTCATATAGTAATATTATTATTATATATTACTTTAAATATTCCTATATTCCAAAGTAGTCAATAAATTAGAAAAGTATATATATACTTTTATATAATCACATCCAAAATAAGTGTTTACATAAAATATGTGTGTGTACTGTATATCATTATTTTGTATATATAAAAACACACACATGCATGTATACATTTAAGAAAAAAATGTTTTTTATATATAAAATGTTTATATATAATATAAATATGTATAAATATAAACAGTAAATAAATGCAACAATGTCTTAAATGTATACATGTATATGTGTGTATTTATATATAGAAAATAATTCTACACAGTACACACACATAGATATTATGTAAACACAAACTTTTATTTTGGATGCTATTAATCGTTGCCCAGCACTTCTGTGTCTGTGTCTGTGTGTTATAACAAGAATTCTTTTCTTTTTTTTTAATAATATTTTGCATTCCCAAAAGTAGTACTTGAGTATCTTTCCTTTTAAATATTGTTCTTAATACAAAATTTAAGAATAATTAAAATTCTTAAAAATAATCTTCTTTAAAAATAAAGTTCAGATAACCTCCAACTTGTCTTAAATTCCCAAAGGTAAGATGGATAAGTTTAATGAATTTATTGGGTTGTTTCAAATTAATTATTCATCACCGAGCCTTTGGCAAGAACCATCATACAAACACCAAAGCCTGTCATTTAATTAAGGAAAAATAAGATGTTCTTAAAGGGATAGTTCACCCAAAAATTTAATTTACCCCATGATTTACTCACCCTGAAGCATCCTAGGTGTATATGACTTTATTCTTTCATACGAATACAATCAGAGTTATATTAAAGAATGTCCTGGCTCTTCCAAGCTTTATAATGGGAGTCAATGGGTTTATGTCTTTGGAAGTCCATTAAAGTGTATATATTCATGATTAAAGTGCATCTATTCATGATTAAAGTCATTAATAAAGGTCTTGTGAAGTGAAGCGATACATTCGTGTAAGAAAATTATCCATATTTAAAACTTTAGCGACTAAAGTAACCAGCTTCCGGCAGACGGCAGTACGCATCGATTGATGCACAACGTAAATGACTGCAATTGACGCCTCTCGCGGTTCAAACTAACAGGACTGGGCAACCGCATTCGTCATTACGTTGTGCGTCAAGTTCAAGTGTTACTCTTTTTGCGTAAGTTGACTAGCGTAGGCCGTCTGCCGGAAGCTGGTTATCTTAGTCGATAAAGTTTTAAATATGACTATTGTTCTTACATGAACGCATCGCTTCACTTCAGAAGGACTTTATTAACCCCCAGAGCCGCCTGGAGCACTTTAATCATGAATAGATGCATTTTAATCATGAATAGATGCACTTTAATCATGAATGGATGGGCTTTGATGGACTTCCAAAGACATACACCCATTCACTCCCATTATTAAGCTTGGAAGAGCCAGGACATTTTTTTAAATAACTCCGATTGTATTCGTCTGAAAGAAGAAAGTCATATACACCTAGGATGACTTCAGGGTGAGTAAATCATGGGCTAATTTTCATTTTTGGGTGAACTATCCCTTTAAGAAAATCTCTGAGAATATTCCAAGAATTGCACCTATAGGAACATTCTCACGAAATTCTTAGAATTCATCTTAAGGAATCCGGCACCTGATCTCCTCCTGTAAGTTCTGTTAGTCCTTTCTCTTCCTCTAATGTGTATTTCACAGCTCTCTGGCTCTCCTGCCACCTCAGCGTTTAGTTTCCTCGTCTCTAAAGCGCTCTGTCCCTTGGGGGGCTCACAGCTGGGGCTCTGATGTTTGAGCCGGGGGTCCCGTCCGGGCGTTCGCTGACTTTTATGTGTTTCTCCGATGGAGCCCCGAGGACACTAGCGCCGCGCTCCTTAAACTCTAAAAGCCTTTTCCAGAAAATTGCGCGACTAATAGATGTGCATCTGCTCAAATCCCCGCCGAAGACGCCGAGCTCCATTGATTTCTGGATGATCTCGAGCCGAGATTGATTCGCTTTTCCTCTTCATAAAACTCTCCACACTCCAGCGTCTCCCGAACCCGGAGCTCCTCCACGCGTAAGCGGCGCGGGGTGAAAGTTTGGAGGTGGGAGAACAGCTGGCGGAGACCATCTGATCTGTGTAGGTTCATTCAGGTCTGAAGCCGGTAATGTGTGCATCAATCTCTGAGCCTCACGCCTCCGCTGAGACCGACAACTCCTTACACAACTCTCACAAAGTCCTCCAATCAATCACCTCCTCTTTCTTTCCGTCGCTCGGACTTCCACCTGTTTCTGTTTTGAGTCTGTCACTGCAGTGATGCAAACCAGAAGGGGTGATGCCACCAACTTAACTACATGTTTCAGTGGCTCAGCAGTTTCAAAACATCTTTTCCACTCACAAACTAGTTCTCCGGCATGTAGCAGTAAAACTTTAGGACATAAAGTGTCCATTTTTTCAAGTTTCCATGCATAGAAACTGCCTGAGCAGCTGTTATAGTTTGAAAGTGTCACTTCCAGAAGAAATGTATTTTTTAATCTCTGCTAATAGTATGTATAAGTTACTTTCAGGCACTGAATGAGTGTTTGAGAAGTGCTTCATAGCCATTATACTGCAGATAATTCATCAGCTGACTCCATTAAATGCCTGTCAACCAATCAGAATCTAATATTCAAAAGTGCATTGTCACACTTATTTATTTATTTTTTGCATTTAGAAGATTTGTTTTCAATTCACATATTCGTCATTCAGTAGTTTTCCCTGTTCGATATTGTCTTCTTTTATATTCTTATAATTGATTAGTAGTATTAAAACATAATTTTGTAATGCAATTATTTGGTATTTTACTGCGGCTTATCCCTATGCATTTTCTTTTTTTATAATTTATAATTTTCTATTTGATTTCTATTTGATTTCTAAGTAATAAATAATATAGTTGTTCAATTATTTATATATATATATATATATATATATATATATAGTTATTCAATTATATTCAATTATATATATATGTTTTATTGATATTATATAATTTATTTGTATAAGCAAGATAAAATATTGATATTGAATTATATAAGCTCATTTATTTAAATAAAAATAATTCTTATATATTCATGAGTCGATACATTTTAATTGATAATTTCATTTAATTTTGAATATATGAATAAACCCTGGATAAACGAATTAAATTATTTTAAAGTTTTAGATCTGTAAGATTTTGGTAATGTTTTTAAAGTGTCACATGAAAGTGTGTGTGTGTGTGTGTGTGTGTGTGTGTGTGTGTGTTTTATGTATTTTTATTAGTATTTTTGTTAGTAGCTTGTTGTAGTTAACTCCTAGTGTGACAGTAGTTGAACTGATTTAAGTCATGAGGAGTGCAACAACACACACACACATATCGGCCTCTAATGAAAGATTCATGGGTCAGTGGTCCCGTGAGAAAGGATGCGGATCAGTCAATTGCTTTTCAGCAAGTCATTTTCTCCCTCCGACAGTCACGCCGGCCGCCATTAGAGCTGGGCGTCCCGAACGCCTCCTGACGTGTGTGTGTTCAGTAAACGTCTCCTGACACGTGTGTGTTTAGTGAACGTCTCCCTCTTTCAGCTGAGTGTGTGAAATCTCTTCCTCTGTCAACTAGTCACAAATCAATTCTGGTCCTTGTTAGTGCTTTAAGACAAGCATCACTTTCACTATTGCTCATACTTCACTGTGTGTGTGTGTGTGTGTGTGTGTGTGTGTGTGTGTGTGTGTGTGTGTGTGTGTGTGTGTGTGTGTGTCGTCCTGCAGCGTTTGAATGTTTCTCACTTGCTTATTTTGGCTAAATTATGTGTCGAAAATAGGTTTTCGGTTAATTTCAACAGGTGTCGATCTCATTTGCTGTCATTCAATTGTATAATATACAGTCCCGAAAAAGATAGTTTAGTTAATCGTCTGAATAGAAAATATACAAAGTGTTTTGTTTTTTTAAGAAATATAGAACAAAGTTGTTTTTAAAGCAAAACATTTCTGTACCAGATAAGTATATGAATAGTCAAATCACCAGATAAGCTCTATTTGCTCAGATCAGTGTAATTCTAGGATAATTGATATACCGTGAGCTTAGAATTATAAGGTTCTATCTCCGTTTAGGGTAGTTCTGAGATATTGAGCATCAAAGTTTTTACATCCCAGCTGGCAAAACTGTTATGTAGAATAATCTACTATTATAGCTCAACAAGACCATCACCCTACAGGTACTTTAAGGATAGAATATCAAAATCCTGGCACATTTGGAAATGTGATTTTTTAAGATGGCCCAAATGGAGATAGAACCTTATAATTCTGAGAGCTCTGATTCTGTTTGGAATTATAAGGTTCTATCTCCACTTTTACAAATAAAACCCCACATTTCAAAGAATAAATGTATATAACCATTGATTTTAATAAATTTTTATATTTATAATACAAGCACACAGCTTGATTGGATTTTTTTATTTTGATTGGATATTGAATCTACTGGAGATAGAACCTTATAATCCCAACTCGGTTTATGTTTTTGTGAGATGGAACCTTTTTATTTGATTAATTATTAATAACTTTTTTTTTACAAAAATAACACCACACAGGCATTAATAAACACCTAATGCATCAGATTATGTCAAAAACTCAATTTCGACCAAAAGTGGAGATAGAACCTTATAATTCTAAGCTCACGAATTACTTTTTGTTAATATTTTGAATTAGATTTTATTTTTATATTTCTGTTTTTAATTTCATTTTACTTTTACTTAATTTTACTTTACAAATTTTTGTCATCTTAGTTTTTTTAGGCTTTTAAAAAATGCCTATTACTAAAAATATGTCTAACAGTTTGGTTACACTTTATTTTAAGGTGTAATTGTTACAGTAATTATATATTTAAGTACTGAGTAATATTAAGCAACTACATGTACTTACTATAAGGTTAGGGTTGGATTAGGGTTTGGTTGAGGGTTGGTTGCATGTTATTATGCACTGTTATTACTATGGTAAGTACATGTAACATGTAACAAGAACACTGTAAAATAAAGTGTTACCAACAGGTTTTATAAATTTTTATTATGTTAGTTTTACTTTATTTACTTTGTTATTCATTTAGATTTTAAAACTTTAAGTTAAATTGAATGAAAATGAGAAATTAGCTGAAATAAAACAAGTTTTGTTTTTATGGTAAAGGATAATAACCCTGCCTCAGACTAAATTCATGGATGAGTTTGGAGTGAATTCATTGTAAGACGAAGAATAAAAAAAAAACTTAATTTTCGCATTAAATTATTTATTTTGAACTAGGTGTGGATTTCATTACAGAAAAGCTCACATACATAAAGCGTGCACTGATAAATCAATCTGAATGAAATTGAGGAAGACATGAAACACACACACACACACACACACACACACACACACACACACACACACACACACACACACACACAAACACACAGTGGCATCAATTATGTGTGTGGTCACCAGCCCTCCATCCAATTCAAGACATTTAATTGGACGAAGGCAATGAAGTGTGTCTTCTCAGTCTCTCTCTCTCTCTCTCTCTCTCTCTCTCTCTCTCTCTCTCTCTCTCTCTCTCTCTCTCTCTCTCTCTCTCTCTCTGTGGGTCAGTAATGAGGTGAGGTGTAGGAGGTTTTGTCAGTTTGCATCATATAGTTTTACTTCTTAACTTTGTCTCATTAGAGCTCATGAGTGCTGAATATCGTGTGTGTGTGTGTGTGTGTGTGTGTGTGTGTGTTGGGACCTGAAGGCAGATGCAGTGGACACCTTTATTATGTAACATCAATCTAAAGTTTCAGCATAGAAAGATATTTGCTTGAGAACATCATATTTTTCCCCAAAGAATTAAATGAGAGGCTTTGATGTTTTATGGTCATATGGTGTGAGGTTATATATAGAGGTTATATTAAGAAGTAGACTCGTTTATTATTATTATTAATAATAATAATATAATAAAACACTGGCTCAGGTCCAATAAATAATCTTAACACATGTGATTTTTATTTTAATAATGTAAATGTTGAAAGTAACATTAACTGATATTAATAATGGCTTTAAATTATGTTTAGATTAGTTAAAATGAACTGACATTGGATATAATTTAAAACATGTAACTAACTGGTGTTAACAAATTAAACCTTGGACGTTCTTTTCAGGAAAAGATCCTCAGAAAAAACACGAAGTATTTCATGAAATACAAATACTGTGTTCAAAAAAAAAAAAAAAAAGCAGAATTTGAATCTTCAAAATGTTTGGTGAATCAGCTTCTGCTGTCTCGCAACAAGAACGAGACACTTTAAACAAGGTTTCCTCTTCTCCTGTCTTGTGTTTGGATCAGGCAAGATCATCGGGAAAGATTTTCTCAAGCTCTCAGGAATGATCTCTCTTCTATCAGAGATAATTACTCTTAATAACCCTCCCATTAACAAGATGAGGATCATGCATCATTAACGCTTTTATATCCTTCATATCTTCATCTCTCTCTGAGCGCCGGAGGGAAACATCATCCTCCATCTGAACCAGAGGAAACACACTTCTGAGGAGAGATTTACTGTAGACATGTACTATAAAGCGCATCTCAACTGACTCCTTTTTGTTTATTTCCTTGCAAAGTATAATATATTATCGCCCACCTCATTATATAAAAGTTGGATATACAAGAACCTGCATAAATACAGCACACTTACATACAGTGATATATACTAGTGACGCACCGATACTAAATGTCTCCGCCGATATGATAGCTCATATTCAGAATGATATCGGCCGATACCGATAGTTTGATTTTTAAACAATCGATAGCGAAAATAATAGCTTTAATTGGCCGATACATCGGTGCATCTCTAATATATACTATACACTCAAAATCTTATTGTACACTGCTCAGAGACCGTTGAGGATCCAAATGCAGCTTTATAGAAGCGTCCAGAATTATAATCCATAAAACAAGCAATAGGTCAAAACACAAGACAGATAATCCAAAAAGACAACATGGCAGAAAAACACAGGCAAATGTCAAAACAGAAATGAAGTTTGACACATAGGCCCTGTCCCAAATGGCGCACTTCATGTGGACTTTCGGTCTCGTGGACTTGAATTGCGCGTGCTCGCTGAGTCTACGAGTCCGTAGGCCGTCCCATTCAGCATTTTACCGCTCTGAAGTGTGCTCAGCAGCGCCCCCTTTGTACCCTTGAAGCGGTCTTTAACTACCCAGGAATCCTTGCGAAAGGCCAATCAGACAACAGATGGGAGGAGATTTCACTCACGGATAATTGTTGACATGGCTGTGAAGAAAATATTACTGTTTTTATGACCTAAATGTACATTTTACCAGTTGTTACCTACAGTTTATACAAACATTATGGTCATCGACCAGTGGTTGATGTCTCAAACATAATAATAGCGTGTTTAATAATACGATCGCATTATGATTCATTAAATAAATAGAACCGAATGGCAGGGCTTTACTGAGTCATATGTAAACATAGTATGAATATTGAAACCTGTAAATTGAAAAAAATATGTTTAAATTATGTTTTAAAATTGTAATCTTAGTTCAAATGGAACATTATGTATTATTATGTACAACTGTATACATCATTTAAATAAGCATGATTTATCTATTGTCTAATGCCCAGGTGATATGCATAATATCAAAATATAGAACTGTAAAATTAGGCTGTGTAGTGGACATGCAGATAAGACGTCGGAGCGCAAAAATGTGATTTCTCCTGTCCAACAACAACCAGACCGTTATTTCCGGCATGCCGA
The DNA here is from genome assembly GCF_965113295.1 of Leuciscus leuciscus. Taxonomy (NCBI): domain Eukaryota; kingdom Metazoa; phylum Chordata; class Actinopteri; order Cypriniformes; family Leuciscidae; genus Leuciscus; species Leuciscus leuciscus. Next base: position 36,191,439 of record NC_138725.1, on the reverse strand, counting down.
TCGAGTCTGTCCCAAAAATACCTCTCAATGCGCCCTCGTGGACTCGCGCCAAGGGCCCTATAGGTCTGCACTACATGACGTCACCAAAGTGTGGACTCTGAGGAAGTCCACAAGTCCGGAGTGTGCCATTTGGGACAGGGCCATACAAGACTTCGCAAAGAATGAGTAAAAACACAGGGCTTAAATAGGCAGGAATTAACAAGATAATGAGACACAGGTGTAAGTAATCAAGCATAATGAGTCCAGGCATTGGGTTATGGGAAATGCAGTCCATGAGTGCGGATGAGCGCCCTCTGGTGTGTATCATGGGTACTCCAGCTGGTGGATGTGACATTTATACAATTATCTTGGTGGTTTCCAGTTGTTCTGGTCTGGTTTATTTGATAATAACTGTCATTTTTAATTGAGTTGAAGTCTATATTTGGTGTGCTGGTTCAGTCCGGCAGGTCTGTCTCAGTCTGAGATCATGAGCGTGATGTGCGGTGGTGTTTATTAGTGTGTTGTTTGGTCCGGTGAGAGTTGCAGGAGGCCTCGCCGTGTGTCATAAGAGTTTAAAATGATCTTCTGTCTTTTTGCTTTATTAAGACACTTTCAGCTTCAGTCTCAGAGGACGAACGGGCCACGGATGCCTGTTGTAGACGATTACTGCAACGCTCCTGAGTCCCAGAACACACACACACACACACACACACACACACACACACACACACACACACACACACACACACACAACATAAAGCTTAGTCTCTTTTTTACTTGTGTGATACACAGCTGTTTTAGAGAATTATAAGTAACACATTGATTTTACATCCTTTGAAGAACGTGTGAGAGGTCATGTGCAAAATGTGTTGTTATTGTTACCTAGAACTGAAACTATTCAAAATATGTTTAGTTCTATTGACTTTCTATACATTCTGTCCTACATTTCTGTTTTAGACAATAATGAGAGTAATTGGATGGCAAATGGTGAAAAGTCTCATGCTTTTTAGTCTCATGCTCTCACGATGATGAGTCACGAGATCTCGATATCTCAAACTGAGCTCAGATTTGCCAAGATACCAAAGTATATGAGTAAAAGTCAGAGATCTCAATATGAACACAAACCTTCCTCTGTTCAATGATCTGAGCTGCTCTCCACATTCATTTTTTATTTATTTTTAAAGCTCTAGTGGATTTCCAAACATCTGAGACCAGGCTGATTCTCACAATCAACACAAACGAGAACTTAATACACTGCTTTATCTCAACAGAATATTGGCATTCGTTGTAAGTGTGTACACTTAAAAAAAGAAATGAAAATCAAGGTTCTTTATTGGAATCTTTGGTTCCATGAAAGATGGAATCTTTCCATTCTACAAAAGTTTCTTTATACTGGAAAAAGGTTAATATTGACACACTGAGAAAAACATTAGTTCACTTCAGTATAAAAATTTCCTGATAATTTACTCACCCCCACATCATCCAAGATGTTGATCTCTTTCTTTCTTCAGTCGAAAATAAATCTTCAATGGGGTCCAACGGGTTGAAGGTCCAAATGTCAGTTTCAGTGCAGCTTCAAAAGCTCGACACGATCCCAGCCGAGGAATAAAGGTCTTATCTTGCCAAACCATCGGTCATAAAAAAAAAATAAAAAAAAACGTTTATATATTTTTTTTTTACTTTTTAGATTTTTTTGGCCTTTCAACGTGATTACGTAATGTGTGGCGCATCACAGCGAGTGCAAGACGAGGATTTGTGGTTAAAAAGTATATAAATGTTTTTTTGTTTTTTTTTAATTACCGATGGTTTGCCAAGATAAGACTCTTGTTCATCGGCTGGGATCGTGTCGAGACTTTGAAGCTGCACTGAAACTGACATTTGGACCTTCATTCTGTTGGACCCCATTGAAGTCCACTATATGGAGAAAAATCCTGGAATGTTTTCCTCAAAAACCTTCATTTCTTTTCGACTGAAGAAAGAAAGACATGAACATCTTGGAAGACGTGGGGGTGAGAAAATTATCAGGAATTGACTGAAATGTTCTTTGGGGAACCAAAAAAGTTTCTTCTATGACTGTGAAAACGCCCTTCTGGAAGCTTTATTTTTTAGAGTGTATAGGTCAGTATCCAAGGTCAAACAGCGCGTGAGATTGTGAGATGTTGGGGTCGTGGCTCAGCTCTGTCTGAAGGGAAAACCATCGAGACTGAGGACAGACACGCTGTTTGTTTTGCCAAATTTATTCCCTCACAAATGAGGTGTAAAAACGACACAGCGGAGCTTTCAAGCGCACCGAATGAAGACTAATAACCGGAGCCCGATGGACAGACCTGCTGTAAATTGGCCTGCCGCCCCTCTGCCGCTCTTTCTTCCCGTTGTTGTGCTGTAATTGGAGGGAATGAGGGGGAATCCTTCCACATCAGGAGGATCTGAGCACACTGCGAGTGTTCTGGCGCTGGGTTATTTTAGTGGACTCTCGGGTGCTAATGATCAGGTTCAGGTCTGTGGTTCCTGCTTCCTGACCGCGTACAGTTTGTTATTTAGTTTTACATGATCGTTTTCCACTCTCTCTGACCTGATGTAGTTACTGTACCTTCCACTTTATGGAACTTTTTATGCAATTTCTTTAGAGAAATGATTTCATTCAGTTGATCAAATTGATCAAAAGTGACAGTAGAGATAAATCCTGTTGGTTACAACTTTCTATTCATCGAAGAATCGTGAAAAATACCACAAAAATATGAAGCAGCACAACTGTTTTCAACATTGATAATAATAATGAATGTTATTTGAGCATCAAATCATCACATTATAATGATTTCTGAAGGATCATGTGACACTGAAGACTGGAGTAATGATGCTGAAAATTCAGCTTTGATCACAGGAATAAATTACATTGTAACATATATTCACATAGAAAACAGTTATTTTAAATTCTAATATATTTCACAATTTTACTGTTAAAATAATCATTTACATAAAAAGAAATGCAGCCTTGGGGAGCAGAAGAGACTACTTTCAAATACATTACAAAATGTACCGACCCCAGACTTTTGAAAGATACTGTACTTCTTTTGTACTAGTATACAGTAGGCAACATTTGAAGTGGATCAAAACCTTTCATCAAAGTTATACATGAATTTTGAACAATACCCGTTCTTGTCTTAGGACAACTTTGATGAACTTTTTTGATCCACTTCAAATGTTGACTGCTGTAGTTTACATCAGGAAGAGTTGAGTTACTGAATGCTGATATTATGTAAATGTGGGCGGTCATATGGTAATTAGCTCATGATGTGCTATATTAACCGAATAGAAGAACGCAGCTTTTTCAGGTCATGAATAAATGAAAATACCCAGAAAAACTCAAAGTATGTCTGCTTTGAGAGGTGTTCGACACCTCGGCTCTCCCTGATGGCTCTTTCCTGTCTCTCTGAAGGTGTGTGTGAGCAGTAATTAGCGTGCGCGTGTGTGTGGGATGCGAGGGCATCGGCGCTGGACTCTGAGGGGTTGAAGGTCTCTCCAGGACGCTGGCGTCTCCTCTGATTTACGAGCCTCTTTTTTCTGGTCTGGTTCATCTGCCCCCAGAAAATGTGTTTGTCACACACTTCAGAGCAGCAGTGGAGATCAGACGGCAGCAAGCGTGGCTTTGTGTTTCGCTAATAAGCTCCTTCTTCTCCCCGTGTGACTCGGAGCGTTGCCCTTTTTAAAGAGAGAGAGAGTGTGTGTGTTTCACTGCTGCGCTGCTTTGAAACTCAATGCTTTGTACTGTGTTTTGCATTGCGTCATGAAAGTGTTTTTTCAGAGGTGTTAAGGGCACTTCATTGTATTTGCAGGTCGGTAAATTGAGTTTGAGTGCTTTTGGGACTGGAATACTTGCATACTACAGAGTATTTTATAATATTTATAATCTTTACTTTATAACAATTTGATATTTGATATGTTTGTGCCCTGGAGATGTTTTGACATGCCCTGACATTTGTGCTTATTTCTGTTACTTATAACGTTTTCATCTGATCACACTGTATTCAGGGCAAACTCCGCTACAATAATATGTGAGCAGCATGTATGTAAAAGTTTGTAGTTTTGAGAAAATTACTTTTATGCATGTTTTGTGAAGAAAAAGAAAAAAAAAACTATTTTTAAGTCACTGAAATGAAGCCATGAAACCCATGCTAAATATTTGTTCACAAGACTTTGGAGAACTGGATCTTGTAGCCTATAATTTTTGCTTCGAAACAATGTGAAAATCATCTTGCCCACTCATTCACATAAAACAATATATTGATTGACCAATCAGAGCAGAGTAGACCAATCACAACAAACTGAGCCGTCTGACCAATCAGAGCAGAGTAGACCAATCACAGACTGGGCCATCTGACCAATCAGAGCTGAGTAGACCAATCACAACAGACTGGACTATCTGACCAATCAGAGCAGAGTAGACCAATCACAGACTGGGCCATCTGACCAATCAGAGCTGAGTAGACCAATCACAACAGACTGGACTATCTGACCAATCAGAGCAGAGTAGACCAATCACAACAAACTGAGCCGTCTGACCAATCAGAGCAGAGTAGACCAATTACAACAGACTGAGCCATCTGACCAATCAGAGCAGAGTAGACCAATCACAACAGACTGAGCCATCTGACCAATCAGAGCAGAGTAAGCTCTCAGAAAGGAGGGATTTAGAGAGACCAAAATACTTTATCAAACCATTTCAGACACTGAGAAAAGAGGTGATGCTGCAATGCATATTTTGAGAAAAATAAAGTTTTCTTTTTTTTTACTTGGATGCACATAAACCTATTGTAGGAGACCTTCAGATTGAAACTAGGAGCCTTTAAAATATCATAATAGTGCACTTTAAAATGCAAGTAGATAAAATTATGATTTGATAAACCTATCATAACTTCTGATTCATTACACTGGAAAAGAAGGGTCATGTCAAGCAAATTGCATTATGGTAAAGAGTTGCGTTGGGCTTTGGTTCTGCACTGCACATTTGATCAAATGTAGTTTTTGCATAATGTGCGCGCATAAATAAAGTATCATGTTATTGATCTCTGCTGTGGGTTTGATCTTAATGATGTCTGCGGTTCTGAATGTGCGTTAGAGAGTCGCTCTGAACTGATCTGGGATCAGAATGACGCAGCAGCAGAAACACACACTCAGCAAAGAGACAGAAAAGGGTTTATTTGATGGGTTCTGTAGGAATATTTAATGTGAGAGTCAAACTGGGTAATGAGGGGCAGCTGAGGAGAGAGACCACTTTTTCAGTATTTTATGTCATCAGTTTTAACATATTGATTATTCTGCATATTTATTGCCACTTTCATTTTCAGTATATATAGCGTTTTGCAGTATTTCCATTATATGCAGTTATGTTGTACATCAAATTTTGATAACAGATAAAGCAGTGACATTATTTTGCCGCCACATTAAAAGCATGGGGATTTGTGTCACTTTCGGTGTGATTTTGCTGTAGTTTCTGACCCTGCTGGTAGTTCCACACCACAAACAGGAATAAAGAGGAGATGAAACCGACAGAAAGCGACTGTGAGCGCTGATCTCACGTTACACTCGTCCTGTATCCGCCAGCTTTAATTGGGACCTGCGGTTTGTTCAGGAACTCTCTGTGTAGGTTTAATTCCCGCTCATTTACAGCGGCTGACGGTTCTCGGCTCATTAAGACTCCAGGAAAAGATCTGCAGGAACAACAGCTGAGACAAACACCAAATAACCATGACCAGAACAGGCAAACGGGAAAAATCCAGTGCATTTATCTTCCTCCCGAATTCAGAGATTCCTTCCACGCTATCTGTTTAATACAGGTTCTTATTTGTTTGTTTATTTATTTATTTATACCCATAAGTCTTATTTCCAGTGAAATACTGCCATGGACCACAGTGATCTATATCTTGGAATTATATATATATTATATAAATTATATATTTATATGACATGGAACTGTTTATTGAAACTTTAGACAAAATATTTCAAAAATCTTTGAAAAAATTGCATGTTTTTTGTTGAGTATCATGCTATACATCAGGCTTTTATGGCTCATATAGTGTGACATAGTGAGAATATTGAAGAAAAAGCATCTTAATTTTATTCATAGGCCCGAACTGTGCAAAAACATTGACAATGTTGATATTTATATGGCTGTTCAGATAACTTTAATGTAAATCAATGGGATATTTTTACAGTATAGCAGACTACTTACATAAAAGGCATATAAATATCAGTCGTCAATAATATGTCTTGGTAAGATGATATTTACATGCTTAGTTTCATGATGTCAAAGCTCTGTGGTTTTAAAACATATAATGCAATGCAATACAATACAATGATGATTGACTGAGGAACTAATAAACCTTCCTCAAAAGCCTGATGATCATATCTGATACTCTCATTTGAGCATGATTATTAATACTTTGTTTTGTGTGTGTGCAGAAAGATCAAGTAAAACTAAGTTGCTTCAGTCCAGTAAGTGTTCATCTTGAAATCTTGAGGTTATTCTTATGTTAACTTTATAGAAGTCAGTTCAGATTTCACCATTAAAAGACACGTGAGCCACAAGCTGAAGGTGAACTTTTTTTATAAAATCCCTTTTACTTACTAAAAACATATCAACCAGATGATAGAAGGCATATAGTAGTTTGTGTATAACAGGTGTTTCAGCAAAAGTTGATCATTTCAAGGCCTTTGATATGTGCGTATCAAATATGACACAGCAGGCTTTATAGGGAACCTTGTAGCTTGACAAACAACTTGGTTTCAACACCGCTGAGCAGAAAGTGTTCGTGTGAAGACGTGTTAAAGCGTCGACCGCTGTTAACATTAGTAACCTGTCAGGAAAATCAAAGCTCTCAGTCAAAACATCGTAAGGAGACTGATTTCCTTTTTTCTGCGCTGTGGAAAAATCCCAGTGGCCTCTAGTCCTCCGAGCGGCTTCTACAACAACACAAAGTCTGTTCATTAGTAATGATCAAGCGTGTCTGTAATCATCCGTGAGATGTGATCGTTGTTTTCCTGGCCTATTTAAAGCGCAGGGCGGCCCGTTTTCCCTGATCGGCCCATCAGAGATAAAAACATTCAGTTTGAACACACGACCCTATATGTGACGGCCGCAGGGGTTTAATGTATGCTTTTGTTTGCATTGGTGTTTGCAGGGTAACCAGGAGGCCAGCAATCCGGCGGACATGGCCCAGACGTACACCCCTCAGTACGGGCATCCCCCGCAGAACGAGTTCAGCGCCACACACACTCTTCCCACGCAAGACTACGCGGGACAGAACCGCGTCCCGGATCACGGCTTGACGCTCTACACGCCGGCACAGACTCACAGCGATCTGGCCAACGCCGACAGCAACACGCCAGCCATCAGCAGCGGGAACAACACAGCGCCGGTGCGTCAAACACACACACACACACATGCTAACAGGGGGCTTTCTGTGGAAGCTTGGTGAGAAGAAAAGTCCAGACAAGGAGACATTTAAGACTTTTTCTCTCGATTCTGAAAATAAAATGAGTCGGAATTGCAAGAATTAAACTTAGAATTGCAAGATGATAATTCACGATTCGGAGAACTTTTCTGACAGTCAGTTTTGACATTTCATCTGACATGAACTCAGTATTGCGAGATATAAACTCCGAATTCTGAGAAGAAGAGTTAAAGTCTGAGTGTGTGCAAAATGTGCGCACGTTAAAAAATAAATGCGATCTCACATTGTGTCAATCATGTTTGCACACTGCCTCCGAAACTTTCGTCCGTCTTAAAAAAATTCAAATCGGGTTCAATTTTCTGCGTTTTTCGCATCCGTAGCAAACTTTTTGAGAGGTGTTTTGACTCAGTTTGCAAGGACCTTTAGAATTGTGAGATATTTTTGTATATAAAAAGATAAAAGATAAAATATTGATATTCCGTAGAGAAAAAAAAAAACTGAATTGTGAGTTGTAAACTCAGAATTCTAAAAAAAGACAGAATTGCAAGATGTAAACTCAGAATTCTAAAAATAGAAAAAATTGCAAGAGTAAAAAATTCAGAATAAAAAAAAACTGAATTCCGAGTTGTAAACTCAGAATTCTAAGAAAAAAATTAAGAATTGCAAGACGTAAATTCAGAATTCTAACGAAAGATAGAATTGCATGATGTAAACTCAGAATTCTACAGAAAGACAAAATTGCAAGACGTAAATTCAGAATTTAAAAATAGACAAAATTGCAAGACATAAATTGTGAATTCTGAAAAAGACAAAATTGCAAGACGTAAATTCAGAATTCTAAAAAAGACAGAATTGCAAGATGTAAACTCAGAATTCTCAGAAGAAAAGTTATCTTTACAAGAAAATTCTGACTTTTTTCCGCGATTCTGAGAAAAAAAAGACATAATTTCGAGATATAAGCTCAGAATGATGAGATATAAACTCGCCAAACTGTAAAACAAAAGATTCAAAGTTGCGAATACAAAAAAAATACTATTTCAGTCTTTCTACTTCAAAATATCATGAGTGAAAACATTTTATACTGGTTTTGTTTAGTGTACGCTTATAAAGTACTTCAACTAGAGTTAAGCGACTGTTTTTATAAATAGAAGCTTATTTTTACACCAGTCCTTTGCAATAAAAAGTTAAAACACATTTCCCCCTCTTTTTCTCTGCTGTTCTGCCATTAAACGTGTGTTTGTATTTCTCTGATTTACTCCTGAGATTCACTATCGCTGCACTGCTAATGCTTTGCTCTTGAATTATACATGGCTTGTGTTGCTCCTCATTTATAAATCGCTTTGTATATAAAAAAAAATCTGCTTCCTTTAATGTGAATTAACAGTAGTTGTGTTTTCAAACAAGTCGCTTTTCTGTTTATTTAATTTATTTAATGACTTACAGAATTGAAGCCTTCCTGTTCCTGTGGCCCAAACTGAAGAACATTGTGCTTGCAACACTAAAGTCATGTGTTCGATTTAGGGAATGATAAACTGATTAAATGTTCACATTTAGTTGCCTTGGAGAGAAGTGTCTGCAT
>NC_138725.1:36162430-36177430 GCF_965113295.1 Leuciscus leuciscus | reverse complement strand
TTAAAGCAACATACACCCCTACAAAAGACGGTTCCAGAAGGGGGTTTTCACAGTGATGTCACAGAAGAACCATTTTTGGAATCTTTCCATAATCATTTTCAGTGAAGAGTTCTTAAAATAGCCTAACAATTTTTTCTTAGCGCGAGGAACTTTTAAAAAGATATCTGAAGAAGGTTTTCCACTTTAAAGATCGTTTTTTGGAATGGAAAGACTCCATTGACGTTTAAGGTTCTTCATGGAAAAATCAATGCCAAATAAAGAACCTTTATTTTTAAGAGTGTATGCAATTGCACTTGCAATATATCTAGCAATGTATCATACAGGATACTTTTATGTTTTTGTCAGATTCACCAAATTACTTTTCAGACTGACTGCGTGTGTGTGTGTGTGTGTGTGTGTGTGTGTGTGTGTGTGTGTGTGTGTGTGTGTGTGTGTGTGTGTGTGTGTGTGTGTGTGTGTGTGTGTGTGTGTCTCCGTTATGAGCTGATGCAATAATGTTGGTGCTCTGTGTTGATGTTTTGATGAAGCCCATGATGCTCTGGGGAGATTTGTTGATGTTGTTGCTGTTGTGTGTGTGTGTGTGTGTGTGCGTGTGTGTGTGCGTGTGCGTATGTGTGCCTGTTTGAATGAATCTGAACATTTTTTACCTCAATGATGACATTCTGATGACATGGTGCTGTAAGGGAGCACATGAAAATGAGTGCGCGTGTGTGTGTGCGTGTGTCGTTCTGCTCGAATGAGCTAGCGGAGAGAGAAAACATCTGTCACACGCGTCTGAAGTTTCATTTGTGGCGGATCATCAACATAATGATGGAAACAACAAGCCAATGGCCTGAGTGTGAGTGTGTGTACCAGATATTTGTCAGTATATCTTGTGTTTAGGCTCCTCAGACAGTAACAGGTGGAGATTAATAATCGTATCGTAGATGCATGACCTCAGGTAGGCCCCCATAACTCAACGTCTGCTTATCCGCGTGCCGCTTGAGTGAAAAATGATAGCCGCGGATAAGTAGGCTAACTTACTATCCTTCATTTGTTTGTTTGTTTCTTCACTGAGTCTAACCTGTGGCTATGTGCACTAATGAACGGACGGCTCTTTTGTCTTTGTTTTCCTCGGACAGACGGAAGACGTGACGCAAACAGAAGTTTCCCAGCAGGTGCAACATTCAGACTCCACGGAAAAGCAGCAGCCCAAGCGGTTACACGTCTCCAACATCCCCTTCCGCTTCCGGGACCCAGATTTACGGCAAATGTTCGGGGTGAGTCGATGCACCGATGCACGTGTTTCTGCCAGCAACCTCTTTCCTGGTTTCATCGTCTGGAGATTCCCGGTTTGTCTGTGAGAGAAGTGCACTGAATCACTAGCATTACGGCCTGTTCACATCAAGGACGATATCTGTAACAATAACGATTAGAAAAATCATTCTAAATGTAAAAGAATCGTAGAGTTCACAGCCCAGCAAACAATAACAACACAGAGGAATGATATTGTTAGAATCACTTTCATAGTGATTTTATTTATTTTTTTAGCTGATCAGTGATAAAAACATTGCCAGACAATCGGAAAATCACATGACTTTAAAGAGTTCAAGCATTTAAAGGGATAGACGACAAATTACACTGTATTATTGTGATATTCTACGTTGATGTCTTTATTGTTATCGGTTATTGTTATTGGTCACTGAGGGTGCGTTTACACGACAACGATATGCTTAAAATGGAGATGTTTTTCCTTTTCGTTTTTCGTGTACAGACGACACCATTGTCAAAACGATCCCCATTCACAAGGATCCGCAAAAACGACTAAAAACGCTGTATTCGCATTAGATGGCGATGAAACACTATAGACTGATCACGTAATACGTATGTGCATGACGTCACCGTCTTCAGAGATTCACGTTCTTTTTTTTGTAGACCATTTTCAAAAACTTGCACTTTGAAACCCGTTCTCAATGTTTGCGTTTTCCGGCACCCAGAACGCTGTTGTCGTGTAAACGAATGGCCAAAACGCATTCAAAAGTTTTACGTTTTTAGTTGAAAACGGTGTCGTGCAAACATACCCTTAAAGGAGAACTCCGGTGAATTTTTAAGTTAATCTTGATCGTTTTACCTTTGTGAGTACTTTCTATAGAAAAAAAAACGAACCGGATCGGTGCTTGCAACGCGGAGCTGTTACAGTTAATGCCCAGAGCTCCCATTCAGCTAAAACGGCAGTTTTGGGGGCATCAACCTAAAGAGTGTCTTTGTGCCTCTTAACAGACACAAAATGCAATTCAAATATCTGTCCAACATGAACAGGGCCCTTACATGACAACAAGATGCGTTTAGCAACTTAGCCATTGTTTAAACTCACCTAAATAGTGTTTTAGACGGCTAGATGTAGTCTCGCGCTGAAGTCCCGTGGGATCTCAGTAGTAGCCGGAACACGACGCTCCTCCCACCTGCACTATGTGCGCGATTTTCCCCCCCAAACCACTTCAGCGGAAATCCCGCCCTGCAGCTGATTTAATTGGTTTAGGTTACAGTGACGATTGACATGACCAATGAAAACCTTAGAATCAGCAGCAGGGCGGGATTTCCGCTGAAGTGGTTTGGGGAAAAAAAAATCACGCGCAGTTTTTCCGGCTACAACTGAGTTCCCACGGGACTTCAGCGCGAGACTACAGCTAGCCGTCTAAAACACTATTTAGGTGAGTTTAAACAATGGCTAAGTTGCTAAACGCATCTTGTTGTCATGTAAGGGCCCTGTTCATGTTGGACAGATATTTGAATTGCATTTTGTGTCTGTTAAGAGGCACAAAGACACTCTTTAGGTTGATGCCCCCAAAACTGCAGTTTTAGCTGAATGGGAGCTCTGGGCATTAACTGTAACAGCTCCGCGTTGCAAGCACCGATCCGGTTCGTTTTTTTTTTCTATAGACAGTACTCACAAAGGTAAAACGATCAAGATTAACTTAAAAATTCACCGGAGTTCTCCTTTAATGGTTAAAGTCAACATCAAAACGGACACTATTTACTTTAACTCTTTCCCTGCCATTGATGGAATTTTCCAATAATCCATGTTTCCACTGTTATAAATAAACAACTAGGGGGCGCTATTACGCATCTTCTGAAAGAGTACAGAATCCCCGTAAGGCATTTTTTTTTCCTCTTTTTTAAGACTGTTCATAACTTTTTAAGGTTTAATTTGATATTAAAGGACTTTTTCCATTTTTTTTCTACTTCAAAAATGTTTTTGTTTAATTTAATGTAGCATTTTTTAGCATAATTTAATCCAGTTTCACCAGTTTAATAAATAAAATAAAACACCCATACATTTATTCACAAACAGTCTAGATGAGATAATTTTTTTGGATATATTGCAAATATCGCAGACGATTATGCTTTAATAATCAAGAGAAGCTGAAATATTAGTATTTTTGTCTTGTTTTCCGTTACCAATATCTAAACATTCTTAAATCAAAATGCATTTACTTGAGAATGACTTAAGATATTAAGTCTGGTTTTGCTAAATTTATGGCAGAATGAAGCGAGTTTATGCTTAAAACAAGAAAAAAAAAAAGAAAAACTGAGAAAAACATCATTGGCAGATTTATTTTCTTGTTTTAAGCATGTACTCACTTCATTCTGATACACTTTTCCAACCCTATCTCACAGCAATTTGCACGTATTTTACAAACTGGCTAATTCGTACAAATTCATACGACCTCACTCGTACAAATTCGTAAGTTTTTTGCTAAATCTTACAGTACATATTTTACGAGTTGGCCAATTCGTATGAATCTCTGGAGTTCAGACATATCGTACGAATTGGACGCGAGATAGCGTTGACTTTTCAGCGTAGAATCTTAAGTACATGCAGGGCTGGACTGGCCATCGGGCATACCGGGCACATTCCCGGTGGGCCGACGTGCTTTTTGGGCCGATACATCTCATACTCATACATCATTTTTATTATTTCTTTTTAAAAAAAATGTACGGCCCATAAAATGTGTACATCGGCGGCCCATTCGTTTTGTTTTGTTTTGCTTAATTGGTGGCGCTGGGTTTGTGCCGGTGTAATGCATTGGTCAAAAAAAATTGGTGTTAGTTTTTTTTTTTCTGACAGACCAGCCCATGAAACACGTAGATCAGCGGCCCATTGGTTATTTTCTTGATTGACACTGGGCTGGCCCAATCACAACTTTAAACGAGTGAGCGAGCGTGCAGCAGTGTCAGTGTGTATCTGTCAAAATAGTCTGCCCCCAAACCCCCCTAGAAGGACTGAGGTCCACCCACCACAGTTTTACCAAAAAATCCTGTAAGAAACACTGGTATTGCTATGCCAATGCAGCTTATAGCTTGTTTTAGGATTCATCACTGTAGAGGATAGTTCAACTGTATTAATAAATGTCAAATTTTTACTTATTTCATCTGTTAACTCTCACTCTTTCCTATACTCACTCATTACATGGCATTAGTGGTTTTAAGGAATAGGAGATGCATATATTTAAGGGCGTGCAAAGATGGGTGGTGTTTATGATCATATAGTGGGCCAGTCTGGGCCAAAATGCCCGGGCCGATTTTTTGCCCAGTCCAGCCCTGAGTACATGCATCTTATTTTAAGAAAGTGTAGATGTTTGTAATGGAAAAGAAACGTTGAAAGAAACGTTCCCACTCTCTGAATATCCGAATTACATCGACCGTTCTGACCTGCGGGGCGAATCAGATGATTACAGGCTTACTAAATGCACAGACACTGTGTGCGCCGATTCCTTCTTATTTGCTAAAAATCATCTCAATCATCCTAATGACCCGTCAGCAGCGGGCTGGCCAGAAAAGCTGCTTTAAACAGCGCTCATTTGTTTGGGCCGGTGTCGGCCAGTGGCTCTGTGGAAAAGATGATGTTAATTACAGCACAGACCGCCGTGTAGCCGGATAAATTACATACAACATGGTCTGTTTCCCCCAGCATGCTCTGTGATAGCTGGATTATTGTTCTCAGAGGCTGCCAGGTTTGTGTGCGCCAAATCCGCTCAGTAATTAGCTTGCGGTCGTTGTGTATAGGTGGTCAGGAGACTCCGTATGGATGCCACAGACAATATGGATGACTAGGGACGTTTGTTTAATCACTATTAACCTAGCTGGCATCAGGAAAGTCTCTGAACCTTTCATTTGTCCTGTGAAATGAGTTTTTTGAAGACACACTCTTAGCATTTTCACGCTGACTGTGAAAACTAAGGTAAACAATGATGATGAAACGATGATGGTTGGTCATGTGACGCATATTGTACCCAACAGATGTTTAAACAGGCATTGTTGTGCCTGCTATGTGCTATTCACTTTCATAATGTTGCTAACGATACACTGCAAAAAGAAAAAGGTTTTCTGACCAAGTATTATTGTTTTATATCTTGATTTAAGAATTTTTTATTTGTAATGGAAAACATTAACTTGGGAAGGCAAATTACTCAAGATATTAAGTCTTGTTTTGCTAAATTTTTGTCAGAATTAAAGTGAGTTTATGCTTAAAACAAGAAAAGAAAATATCTGTCAAAGGGTTGAGAAAAATAATTTAGTTTTCTCTTTTTATACATTCATTTTTTTTTGACCCCATTGGCAAACTCACTTTATTCTGATACACTTTTCAGAAAAATAAACGTCAACAATCATCAAAATTAAGTGACTTTATGCCTAAAACAAGAAAAAATATATATCTACTGGAAAAATGATCTTGTTTTCCCTTTGAATTAAGTTTATTTTCTGACCCCACTGATATATATATATCCCTTGTTTTAAGCATAAACTCACTCACCTTTTTAGCAAAAGTAATCCCCATCTCATATATTTATAAGATTTTTGAACAAAACAAACCACTTTTATGATTTATTTTCCCACAAAATGTGTTGATCCATCAATGTTTGATTAAAAACATATATATTTTTTCTGCAATCATACACTATGGGAGAAATGAAAAGCACATTTTCTTCAAGGTTCTAACAAGTTGAGATAATAAGCACCATCTGCCCGCCGCGGACAATGAAGTGAGCCTCGCTAATGACTCGCCGCCATGCTAACAAAGCTTGGCGGCGTTGATTAGCCTCGTGGCTAATGGAGATTTAGCCTGTGGTGAGCAGGGCCGAAGCTTTCCTTTGCCAAGAGAAAGCAGTGCTGCTAATTAGCTGCTTGGCTAACGGAGAGTCGAAGCTAAATGAGTGGGGCGTCAGGTTAGCGTCGCAGGCTAAAGCGCTGGAGCCTGGGAGTCGCTAATGAGTGCAGAAGTACGGGGCTCATTATCCGGAGCCGAGTGGTTTATTACTGAGGATGTCCATATGGAAATGTGAGGTGGGAGAGAGCGTTCCTGGAAGTAAAACCCCCGGCTTTGTGTTGGCTTACGGGCTGTTTCTTCTTCCCCTCTGCCTGTGGGCCTCAAGGGCTGCTGGGAATCGCTCTCACAGGGGGCCTTTACCTTCATCTCCAGCTTTTCCCGCTGCGCAGACACTACGTTAGCATTCCACCTGCGGCTCTGCTCTTTTAAGAGACGGAATTAAAGATCTGCTTAAATCTGAGCAGTGAACAAGTCTTCATCGGCATGGAGTCCACTCGCATTACAGAAAACCCCACCAATCAGAGCACTTCAAAAGACGCAGTCCGTGCCCAAACCGCCTTCAATACTGCTGTGCTTTGCAGAATACAGCATGAGCTTTTTTGGCTGGGGGTTTTGTGCATAATTGGAAAAGCCATCTAATCCAGCATCTGAGGGAGAATGGTTTTACTCTGGACATTCAGGGTTGAATTGAGAAGGCATGTTAAATTACAATTTAATTCTTGCATATGAATTGAGGTTGCAAACAAGATGCAGCATTGCTGTTATCTTCAAATGACGTGAAATTGTCTCTTTTTTTTTTTTTTACTAGACAAGTGAATTTGATCAAAATAAACTTGACAATGGCTTAATAAAGTTTATAAATATTGTACTCTGGACTTTCAGAATTGAATTGAGAATGCCTCGTAAATTCCAATTCAGTTCCTGAATGTGAATTGAGTTTGCAAACAGGATGCATACATTTCCGAATGAATTGAAATTCAAAGAAAGTCATTTTAATCTTTAGCAAACGTTATCCAGATAAACTTGATTTGGTTCATTTTAAAGTTTACAAATATTTTAATACTTTTTTAATAATTTTAAGTAATATTTTCTAAGTTTGATGTTTTTGATACAAATATTTAGTTTATATATTTCACCATATTTAATAAATTACCTTTTGTGAACCAGAGAGGAAGAACGCTTCATTTCCCAGTCAGTGTTGCCAAGTCAGTGGTTTCAGGGTACTTTTAAGCTGTAGCCGCTGGGTTTTTTTTAAAATCCTCGGGCTGATTTCCACCCCCGTACAAATGATTTCAGCGCTTCAAAACCCCCAAAACACCCCCAGACATACAAATTCAGTGGAGAATTCGTCTGCTCGACGGAGAAAATCACATTGGGCTATTTTTTGACTCCTTTTGACTGGCTATTGCGCTTATTTTGTTGCGCAGACCTGGCAACCCTGCAGTATGCATTGCACGGCTTACTGCCTACATATTTCCGCTAAAATCTCAGTGCTAATCAAGCTTCTATTATAGTATTCTTTCATAGCACACTGTGATTGTAGCAAACGGTTTCTGTCATATTTCTTATAAAACTGTCGATCACAACTAATTATATCTTAATATGTACACATTTATGTGTTTGGCAGATACCTTTTTCCAAAGTGACTTGCATTGCATTTAAGGTTTACATTTGATCAGTTCATGCACTGGACTGAAATGATATTTCCACTGAGTCTAAAGGGGTTTTAACACTTGGTATGTTTGCCACTCTCCCAATCCGAGTGTGTTTGTTCCAGGTGCCAGGGCCTAAAACTAACTTTTTGCTACACCTGCCAATGGCCAGTGACTTAAGAAAATGTATCGGCCATAACTATTTTTTTACCGGCCATGAAACAACAGCACACAGCTGAACACAGCAAAAACAGGCTGTAATGATACCAAAATGTTAGATACCAGTGAAAATATAAAATTTTCAGGTACAGAAATGTAATAAAGCAAATGTAAAATACTGCATAGTTTTTACTGTATTAATTAAACATCCTTGTTAATTAGTCCTTATTAAAGTTACAAAAGTTATTCAGTCAAGAGCAGTGAATGCTTTTTTTTCTTTGTCCTTTGTTATTTGATCAACATTAAAACACAGACATCAGCAGGGATATTAGGCTGCTGTCACTTTAAGAGTGAATGCACGGATCCAATATACTGATACTGTACACAAGCGTTTACTTTCTCAGCGTTTACATTCACTTAAGACATAACCAATTATGTTTACTAAGACGCTCACTATTTTTTGACATAATTTTGTGTGAATTTATCCGCTCGAGTGCAAGAAGGCCTGAAAGAGATTCATGTTGGTCCGCAGTGTTGGTCTTGTTTCACACACATTTGATTTTATCGAACCCTGGTGCATTTGTGCGCATCTTAAAGGGATACTCCACCGTTTTTTCATATTAAACTATGTTATTCCCTTAACTAAGACGAGTTGATACATACCTCTCTCGTCTCAGTGCGTGCACTAAATCCCTCTGTCTTGTGGCGAAACTTTGTTAGCACTTAGCTTAGCCCAGTTCATTCAATATGGGCCAAGCAGAGAAGCTACCAAACACCTCCACGTTTTCCCTATTTAAATACAGTTACTCGCGTAGTGTAACTCGACCTAGGACTGTGACACAAAACAAAACGTTGCGCTTTTCTAAGCGTGTAAAATGGATAACTATATTGTATGGCGGAATACCATAGCAAGTGCTTGTAAGCACTTCGACTTGGCGCAGTAATATTTTCACTAGAGGGAGCGGGGGCCGGTGAGAGGATTTTTCACGAGTGAAGATATTACTGCGCCAAGTCGAAGTGCTTACAAGCACTTGCTATGGTATTCCGCTCCAACATAAAATTTCTCCTATAGGCATATGTGTTGTAGCCCAGTCATTAAAGAAAACGATTTAGTTTCATATTTATTTTTTAATTATTTTTATTTATTTTTTCATCTATGTTGATTATATGAAAAGCATGAAAAGTAAGATCCATAGACAGTATAAGAAGGTGAGATTAGAAGGCTTGCGGTAGGCTTGCTACGATAGTCGGTGTTACCTGTGTTACACGGTGTTAAGTCGCAACACCGGTTTCATCACTTGCCCACTGTGGCACCGCAAAAAAACAAAAAAAATAAAATAATTTAAAGCGTTTAAATTAATTACGCAGTATCAGTTTTTTTCTGTCACCACGTTGACTATAGCGTTGTATGATCACGCTCTTATTAATGTGAATGCTTTTAAACCATTCAAGCGCCAAAAGACAGACCGCGCTGTAGTCCTGCCTATTACACAGACACACACACACACACACACGACCCACAGAAAAGACGCGCGTCAGTATCGAGTTCTCTTTCGGGCTTGAAATGCGGAGACCTGGAGTGTTATTTAAAACATTTATTTAGTTTTAGTCATATTTAGATTTTTAATTAGTTTTTTTTTAAACTTTCGGATTCAACCCATGTTCTCAAGCAGTGAAAAATAGAGGACACTGACAACGCGTTGACAGACAGACAGGACCGAGCAGGTAATATTTAATATGAAACAAAGTCTCAACTTTCAAATTTGGGCAGTCAAAGAAAATTAAACAATAAATAGGCCTACTGTTTTGTGGCTCTTTAAACGGTCGTGACAGATTGCCTCAGTTAAAGCCAAGGTCAAATCCACCGACGTTAATCTAACTCTCCTGACTGCTTTGTCGAACAAAAATGGTGGATTTTGATTGGTCAGACTCAGATCGCATGTCAATCAAACTCCCTGTGAAGGATGAATTGACGCTAATTTAAGCACCAACTTTTTAAAAGCGATGTAACATTTTTTTTAATTTTTTTTTACGACGTAGTTAAGGCGGCAGGCGTGTGTTGCTTAGGTGGCCGCCTTAGTTCCAAAGTGCTGCGGGAAACCATGTATATATATGCAGCAGAGTGAAGGACACTAACAACTACTGTATGTGTGTTGCATTAAGGCGGCTTTCTTCTGCTTGCAAATGGACTCTTTTGAGGAGAACGCTGACCACGAGCCATTCATTTGGCGATCTGATTGCACTCACAATGCGTGATTACACAGCAGACTCACTCTTTTGTTGAACTAATGACATTGTCATCGGCTAAAACGCATTCACAGGTTACTTTACTTCCTGAACAAGCTCGCACCCTAGTCCAAGTTGCTTTCACATTCATGTAAATCGCACCACAGTTCCAGTGCAACCAAACTCAGACCACCTCCTAAAGGTAGTCTCGGATTTGGTACCCCCCGGACGCACCTAGGTCCGTAAGACAGCTTTCACATTACCAATTTTTCATGCAAACCGTGCTCTGTTTCGAACTAAACTGCCAGTTTGAAAGCACCCTGGATACAGAACCCATTGTGCATATAGTCTATTGTAATTTAGTCAATTTCTCTTCCTGTTATTCCAATTCAACTTCCTGTGGGGTGTGGCACAAATTTACACTAATTCATTGAAAAGGAGCCAATTCTTCATTGCGGATTTTTGCACAGTCCCTTTTGCACAGAGAAAGTGCCACCACAGGGGATATCTGAGCATGCTCAGTAGAAAAGATCACTTCCCTTACTGTACGCAACTTTCCTACCAAACTCATTAATCTCTATCACTGGTCCATTAGGCCTGGTTAAAACAATTAGCATCTGCGGCACGCTAGCCAGGGAAAACCCCACCATACAACTCGGAGCCCACGCTGGGGAGTTAATGTGTTTGTGTGTGTCTCTGATTGAGCCCTCCGCAGAATGTGCATTCATTTGAATAAATTGATAGATTTCAGCCTACAGTTTCACACAGATGCTGATTGGATGAGCAATAATATTAAGCCATTGCAGCTGTAGCACAAACAGAAAGACGATGAGCGCAGAGTCATCAGAGTACTCCTTAAATGTTATTGCACATAGGATTAGCTTCGTCTAAGATGTTTCTCCTAAAAGGCTTTGGTGTCTGAGCCCAGTTTGAGACATTGTTGATATCTACTTTGAAACTCTTCTTCTGCTTGAGATTACTGGAGTCTTTTTTCTCAGGAGAAACATCTGAGAAGCTAGAGACTTCAGTCCCCATTTAATCTCATTGAAATCTGGGAGAAACAATTGAGACTTTAAAGAGCCATTTGTAATTTCCCTGTCCAGTTTGAGTGTTTCTGGAGATCATAGGAAATTGTATTGCTCTGGAGGCTTAAAGAAGTTCACTGTCTCTGTATCATCTCAGATTGTTCTTCTAAAATCTGTTTGGAGAAAGAAAGAGTTGATAGCAGCCAGATTATTTGATCTTGAGAGAATTTTATCAGAAATGTCTGAGTTCCTCTTGAGATCTCTGACTTTTGATTGCAGACGTATCTTGGCAGATCTGACCACAGTTAAGACTATTGAAATGTCTTCTGAAACTCAAGTGGAGAAATGTAAGATCACTGGGGTCTTTTTCTCAAGAGAAGAAAACAAGATACAGAAGACTTCTTCAAAAGTCTCCATTTAATCTCATTAATATTTTGGAGAAACAATTGAGGCATTAAAGAGTCCTCATTCGGGATTTTACTGTCCAGTTTGAGTACTTCTGGATCTTATGCTGAGAGATCAGTGATCAGGGGACATTTGATTGCTCAAGTAAAGAAGTTCACTGTTATGTCTCAGTATCATCTCGTATTATTCTCCTAAAAAAAGAAAATATATATTAGCAGCCAGATTATTTGATCTTTAGAGAATTTGATGAGAACCGTTTGAGTTCCTATTGAGATCTCTGACCTTTGATTGCAGACTTTGGTATCTTTGCAAATCTGAGAACAGTTTGAGACATTGTTGACATTGTTCTCTTCTGAAAACTCTAGCGGAGACAAATGTGAGATTACTGGGGTCTTTTTTTTTTCAGGAGAAACATCTGAGAAGCAGGAATCTTTCGCAAACGTTTCAATTCACTCTGTCAAGGAGAAACAATTGAGATTTCATGTGTGATTTTTCTTTCCTAAGGGCAGAGCTGTTAATGAAGATGAAGGCTTCCCGAATCTTTGCATCTCATGTCTAGCGACTTTTCCCCGACCTCTCCTCAGAGTCTGAATCTCAGACAAACGGCTAATTAACATAAGCATGTAATCTGACTAACGCTGACCCTGTAACCCTGTCCATTCATCCTTTTTTTGTAGTCAGTCTCTGTAGAGATCAGTGCCTGCTCTTGATCCTATTAGCACTTCCAGCATCGTCTCTCTCCACACAGAACGACGCTCACAGAGGTTTTATTTTCTACCGCAGTGGCCAAATGATGGCGATGCAGCATGCTTGACAGGGTAATTACTTTTAATGAAATAATACGACCATCACAGGCATCAATTAAAAGCCGTGCTCATTAGAGGGGTTTGCGCTCGTCCCTCATCCCTCCGTTTTCTAACGATCCAAACAGCACGGAAGCTAAATCGAAGATTGCTGAACGTTTCCCCCCTTGGGAGCGATGGCACACAACAAAAACGAGAGAGAGAGAGAGGAAGACCGAGAAGAAAGGGAGCTTGTCAATAGTGAAAGAGAAAAAACACTGTACACACACATAGTTCTGTTTATCTTTATAATATTACAAAAAATGTGGGCATAAATGACCTGTTTTGCTTGTTTTTCTCTCTATGAGACATTCTCAGGCCTCTGCTGAGACCTCACTCCAGAGACTCCAGAGAAAACACATTAGAAACCTCACACAACAGACTTATACTGAAAAACCTCTCCTGATAGACCTCACGCCAGAGACCTCACACCAGAGACTCCCTGATAGACCTCACGCCAGAGACCTCACTCCAGAGACTCCAGAGAAAACACATTAGAAACCTCACACAACAGACTTATACTGAAAAACCTCTCCTGATAGACCTCATGCCAGAGACCTCACTCCAGAGACTCCCTGATAGACCTCACGCCAGAGACCTCACTCCAGAGACTCCAGAGAAAACACATTAGAAACCTCACACAACAGACTTATACTGAAAAACCTCTCCTGATAGACCTCATGCCAGAGACCTCACTCCAGAGACTCCCTGATAGACCTCACGCCAGAGACCTCACTCCAGAGACTCCAGAGAAAACACATTAGAAACCTCACACAACAGACTTATACTGAAAAACCTCTCCTGATAGACCTCACGCCAGAGACCTCACTCCAGAGACTCCAGAGAAAACACATTAGAAACCTCACACAACAGACTTATACTGAAAAACCTCTCCTGATAGACCTCACGCCAGAGACCTCACTCCAGAGACTCCAGAGAAAACACATTAGAAACCTCACACAACAGACTTATACTGAAAAACCTCTCCTGATAGACCTCATGCCAGAGACCTCACTCCAGAGACTCCCTGATAGACCTCACGCCAGAGACCTCACACCAGAGACTCCAGATAAAACACATTAGAAACCTCACACAACAGAATTATACTGAAAAACCTCTCCTGATAGACCTCATGCCAGAGACCTCACTCCAGAGACTCCCTGATAGACCTCACGCCAGAGACCTCACACCAGAGACTCCAGATAAAACACATTAGAAACCTCACACAACAGAATTATACTGAAAAACCTCTCCCGATAGACCTCACGCCAGAGACCTCACTCCAGAGACTCCAGAGAAAACACATTAGAAACCTCACACAACAGACTTATACTGAAAAACCTCTCCTGATAGACCTCACGCCAGAGACCTCACTCCAGAGACTCCAGAGAAAACACATTAGAAACCTCACACAACAGACTTATACTGAAAAACCTCTCCTGATAGACCTCATGCCAGAGACCTCACTCCAGAGACTCCCTGATAGACCTCACGCCAGAGACCTCACACCAGAGACTCCAGATAAAACACATTAGAAACCTCACACAACAGAATTATACTGAAAAACCTCTCCTGATAGACCTCATGCCAGAGACCTCACTCCAGAGACTCCCTGATAGACCTCACGCCAGAGACCTCACACCAGAGACTCCAGATAAAACACATTAGAAACCTCACACAACAGAATTATACTGAAAAACCTCTCCCGATAGACCTCACGCCAGAGACCTCACTCCAGAGACAATTATATTAAAAGTAAAAAAATAAAAACTTTAACTTTGTTTTAATTTTAATTTTAAAGTATTCATAATTTTGTTGTGTTTTTGTCATTTTAATTGCTTTCAGTTTTGTTGAAATGTCTATATAATTTTAATAAATTTTATTTCATTATTTTATATTTTTATTTATTATATAATGAAATTAGATTTTGTTTATTTATTTATTATTTATATTTTAGTTCAAGTTAAAAGATGTTGCCTTAATTAAAAATATTTAAAATGTTTTATATATATATATATATATATATATATATATATAAAATTTAAATTCATTTTGATTAACATTTACTTAAAGTAATACTAGTGTTTTTTTTTTTAGGGTTTTGGTTTTAATTTGAGTCCAGTGCCAGAGACCTCACATTATAAACCTCACGCCAGAGACCTCTGCAGGCACTTAATAATGCTGTAGAATGAGATTATAGCAACAGAATTGCAAAAGTTTTTCACAATCTAAACTCTTGAAAGTTGTTTTATGAAGCCCGCAGTGGAAAGCGTCTAACATGTCCTGTTTGTTATGTAATTTCCAGTTTCACGAATGTGTGATGTTATTATTTCATCCCAGGATTCAAGCCCCACTTTCTCATGGACACAGAGGCTCCTAATTGATTTATCTCTCTCTTATTCCCTTCTTCATCTTGCTTTTCTCTCCCTCCCTCGCTCTCTCTTTCTCTCGCTCTCCTTTTCTGCAGCAATTTGGGAAGATCTTAGACGTGGAGATTATCTTTAATGAAAGAGGATCAAAGGTATGAATGACGCTTGCTTTCTTCCCCTCTCTGTTTGTGTAGCGACGATCTCTTCTGAACTCTTTATTGGCTTAGAGACGCC
>NC_138725.1:36149930-36154930 GCF_965113295.1 Leuciscus leuciscus | reverse complement strand
TAAGCTATTCCAACTTTTAAGTTAAATGAGATTCAACTGGGTTGTGAAAGTCATTTCAACTTAAATTGTATTAAACTGAGAAAAAAATTATACTTTTAGTTGATTATACTTGATTATAGTTAAAAATGTAAATTTAAATAATAAAATAATAATTATACAATTATGTTATAGTATATTTTATAAGTTGTTTATATATTTTATGTGTGTGTGTGTGTATATATATATATATATATATATATATATATATGTGTATGTATATATATGTGTGTGTGTGTGTAAGTATAAAAAGTTATATTTAATTATAGATATATATAATACACGTGTGTGTATAAATATAAACTTTTTTTAAACTATTATAATTATTGTTTTAATTATAATACTTATAAGTAATTAGACTACTAATATATTGTTTTTATGATACTCTTAGAAAGCTTTTATAGTAAAGATTGTCATCTGCAGTCAGTGTGTTGTGAGTTTCTTGAGGTTTGTGTGTGCTGGATTGTACATGTGCTGATGGAAGCCTTCGTGGCGCCAGATTCTTCCTCCTCCTTTGTTGTTTGCAACCCAAACCTTCCCATGAGCCTCTAGTGATGAGTCTGAGGTAATGAGCTGAGAGAGTATCCGGCCCGGCCTTGCCCTGGCATCAGTCGCTCCGTTGCCACGATCAGTTTGTGTGTTGGCACTGCTGATGGAAATGTAGACGCCGAATATCTTTTCAAATGACTTTGACGAATGAACAAAAGCATCGCTCGCACTGACATGACTCTTATTAGAGGACCTTCATGCTCACTTTTACACTGAGAATCACTTCAGCGACACAGACACAGAGAGGAGGTTTATGCTATCAGGAATTCCTTCCATGGAATAATTCACCATCAATTCTGTCATCATTTATTCACCCATATGTTGTTGTTCAGTGCAACAAAAAAGACTTTTCCATTCAATGAAAACTCACTGCACTGTTAAAAAATTGTTGAGCTAACTTAAAAAAATAAGGCAACCTATCGTATTCAAATTTTAAGTTAACTCAACTAATACACTCCAGTTAAAATCTACTTAAATATGTTTGTTCATCTAAATGAGTACCAGGTAATCTTTTGAACTTAAAACTTCTTGTCAGGATAACCAACAAAAAAAAAAGAAAAAAATGTAAGTTAACTTAAAAAGTTGAATGCGATAGGTTGCCTTATTTTTTTAAGTTAGCTCAACAATTTTTTTTTTTTTTTTTTTTTTTTTGTTATCTTGACAAGAAGTTTTAAATTCAAAAGATTACATTCATTAGATGAACAAAAGTATATAAGTTGATTTTAACTGGAGTGGATTAGTTGAGTTAACTTAAAACGTTGAATGTGATAGGTTACCTTATTTTTTTAAGTTAGCTCAACTAACAAGTGCTTTAAAGCTCGGAAAAGAACATATAAAGTAGGTAAATTAGGAAATGACGACATAATCTTCATTTTTGCAGATCTCTTCCTTTAATCTCTTGTATAGTCCCTGTAATTCCAGTCAGATCCGCTCTGAAGTGTGTTAATGAGTGTAGATGAGCTCTCTCGTTGTTGCTCGGCACGTTACGCAGATAATGAAGCACTCGCGGTTGATCTGATTAATCTGCGTCTCTTCACAGCGTGTGGATTACTCTCTCTAACTCCTTCACACGACTGGAAGCATTAAAAGCCATCAAGCGGGTTATGAGTCCTTCAGCAGCGGAGGAACTGTCCCAGTAATTAAAATGTATTTAAGATATTTACATTCTTGTTGAACAGATGCAAAATAAAATATAATTTTGTCTTTTCATTGTGTGATTCATTGATATGTCAGTGTCAGGACAAAGTCCTTGTACACAGACAAGTCTTGGTAAACTCAGACATATTTATGAAGAATCAAACCATGTTGAAGTCAAAGTTTTGTAAACTTACAGTATCAATGCAGCAAACTAACAGAGATCAAACTGTTTTCTATGCATAGACTTGCAAAAATGATTCAAAATTATAAAGTGATGAATGTGGTGGCCAATAAAATGGGTAAAAATGATGGGGAAATGGTTAAGAATACTTTTTTGGCCTTTAAAGTTTGTAAAAATAAGAGAAAAAATGGCAAACAAGAAAAAAAATACTTTTGGTAGTCAATAAAATGGGTAAAATTAAGGGTGGGAAAATAGTAAAAAAATTGCTGGCCAATACAATTGGTAAAAATGAGAAAGAAATGGTTCAAAATACTTTTGGTCGCCAATAAAATTGATAAAATTAATACAAATAAAAAGCGCAAAAAATACATTTAGTGGGCAATTAAATGCATAAAAATAAGAAGAAAAATTGAGAAAAAAATTATTTGCTTTTGGTCAATAAAATTAGTATAATAAAATAAAATGCATTTACTGGCCAATAAATTGGTAAAAAAAAAGAAAAAAAAAAGAAAAAAAGGCTTTTGTTTGCCAGTAAAATTTGTAAAAATAAGCTAAATGATTTGCCGGACAATAAATTGGTTAAAAATCACATTGATGGAGGGACACAAGCCCATATCTAGAGATCAGAGAGACTTTATGGTGCAACTGAATACCCTAGCAACACCCTAGCAACAAGACTACATGAGTTTTGCATGTGCAAACACCACTCAGCTTGTCTTTAAGTGTCTAGTTGTGTCAGGGAGACACATGCAGCACATGTACAGTACTTTTTGTCCTCATAATGTGTGTGTGTGTGTGCAGTGGCGGGTTTCCCGTATCCCGCGGCAGGAGCGACGGTGGCGTACAGAGGGGCTCATCTGAGGGGCAGAGGCCGTGCCGTTTACAACACCTTCCGTTCGGCTCCTCCTCCTCAGCCAATCCCGGCATACGGAGCGTGAGTTATTGAACTTTACAGTTATTGAATTAAACTGAATTGAGCTGAATAAGGACACTATTGTCTTCTGTAGAGCTGCTGTGCAGATGAAATTATATTCGTTTCATAATTGATGAACTTTACACTGTTATTGAACTAAATCAAATTGAGCTGAGTCAAGTTTCTTTCATAATTGATGAACTTTAGCAACTCTGAAAATTTTTATTAAACTGAATTGAATCAACACTGAATTGAGCTGAATAACGACTCTATTGTCTTCTGTAGAGCTGCTTATAGCTGAATTAAACTCGTTTCATTGAATAACTTTACAGTTATTGAATGAAACTGAATTGAGCTGAATAATGACACTGTTGTCTGTAGAGCTGCTGTGCAGATGAAATTATATTCGTTTCATAATTGATGAATTTTACACTGTTATTGAACTGAACTAAATCGAATGAAACTGAATTGAGCTGAATAATGACACTATTGTCTTCAGTAGAGCTGCTGTGCAGATGAAATTATATTCGTTTCATAATTGAATAACTTAATATTCCGTTATTTTCTCTTTTATTACTGTCTGTATTGCATAAAGCGTAATAGAAATAAATGTGACTGTTTACTCATCCGCAACAGAATCGTCTTCATTTGGAGGCTTTTCACGGCAAATATTGATCTGTGCAACACTAATTAAATTAATTACTCCGGATGCCATATAATTAATGCAATTAAAGGATTGACGGCTCTATTTGTACGTTCCCCTATTCTGCACTGCATGCGCTCTCATACTTCATCTCTCTGCACCAAACTGATTTATTTCTGCGAGTCATGTGACTGTATTCTGCACCACCCCCCCCGTGCTCCTGACGCAGCAGTTCTCATGCTCATTGGTGATAATCAGACGCTCTCGTTGTCTCGTTTGTTGAACGCAGGGTGGTGTATCAGGACGGGTTCTACGGCGCCGAGATCTACGTGAGTAACTCTGTTTCTGGAGGGATGAGAGTGTGTGATTCCAGCCCTGGCGCTCTGGCGTCGATTAACCCGTGAAACCTGATCACCGAACTCTAGATCCACTTCAGTCACCACCACACACACTCAGAGTTTGGCAAAGATGCTGCAGTCACACACGCAGACACACACACACACACACCTGACAGTCTGATTTATTACCCCGTGTGTGCGCAGGCTGGGGCTCCAATCAGCTCAGTCCCACAGGAAGTTCACCACGCCCACTCCTCCTCACTTCCTGTCCCCGCGGGAACGTGACCTCACAATCCCCCGCTCAACCTCTAACCTGATTTCACTCACAAACTCACAAACTTACTCCAGTTTGAATAGTTTTGCAAGTGACGGGAAATCAAGCCGTCTAACTCGAGCCTTCCCGTAGCGTTGGAGGGTCTCTGTGTGCTTATTCCAGAAATGCACACGCCGTTCTGTCTCACATTCACAATAACTCAAAGCACAAACTTTCTGTGCTGATTTTAAATGCGGCACAGTTTATCAATGCAAAACTCTCAGCATCCCGAAAGTGTGTGCTGTAGCGCCTCCCAGTGGCGCGCGCTGGACGTCCATGTGTGTGTATCGGGCGGAGAGTGTAAAACAGTGGCTGTTCTGGTTCTGACGCTCTGATTAATGTGTGTTATTAGCGATCTGCCTACAGACAAATGAGCTCCACTCCACCTCAGAGTCTCTGCTGATTATGATACAAGCGCCACATCAACAGAATCTGTTTCCAAACATAGAGATTTGTATCTGAAGGCATCATATGCACACTTTTGAGATGCAGTGCTGCACACTCTCAGAGATAAAAAGGTACAAAAGCTGTCTCTGGGGGCAGTACCTATTCAAAAGGTACTCCATTTAGGCACTCCCTTAAAGGGTAAAAAGGTACAATGGTGTGTTTTGTACCTCTTGTTGTGAAAGTGCATCATCTGCAGAATCGAATGCAGCATTGCTTGCGTCCTTTGCTTAGAAAGCAAAACTAGATTGAGTATTGCATGGATGGATAATGCATAAATGAGTGTTTTGTGTGTTTTCAGGGCGGATACGCAGCGTACAGATACACTCAGCCTGCGACGGCTACAGCGTACAGCGACAGGTACGAGTTCACACGCACACACTCCTGATATTTAGGTCAGAAACACAGTTATCTTGTAGAAATCTCAACGAGAACCCATCCAGCTG
>NC_138725.1:36127457-36149730 GCF_965113295.1 Leuciscus leuciscus | reverse complement strand
CGCTCGCAGACAGAGTGACACCAAATAAGAGCCGTGTCGGTTTGCATCATTCCTGCTTCATGCAGTCGGGACATTAATTGATGCTACTGTGTCTAAATACCAACGCATTTTATTCGGTGCATTGGGTCCTTATGCTGTTGTATTGTGGTGATGGCATTTGCATTCGGTTGGAATGAGAAGAAAAGCTCAAATGTGTTGACGATGATGCGTGTGTGGTAGTTTATTGTCAGTGATTTCTTCTTTCTCTTCTCCTCCTGGCCTGTTTTCTTTATGTCTTCAGAGGAGCGTGAACATGGTGTAGCATGAATAATTTAGCGTAGCAGAAAGGTGGACACGCTCGCTAGTTAATCTCGCTCGGCCGGGTGGATTTCTCACTGATCTACAGTCTTTCTGTCCTTACGGCCCTGTCCTTAAACCTTATAATACATTATTATTGTTCGGATGAAGAGTGTGTCTTATTAAAAGTGCATCATTGGGCATAATGATAACCAATTCTAAAGATAAAAGGAATGAATGAATGAATTAATGAATTGTATATTTTTTTATGTTTTGTATTTGTTATTAAAATAATTTATTAAAATCTAAGTTAAGTTATTGAAAAAAATACTCTTTGCTCTTTTTATTCAGTACATTTTTCTCATGTTAAGCATACATCTTACAACATTTACTGAGCTTTATGCTTACAACAAGAAAAATAAATCAATTGAAAGAAAGAAAAGAAAGAATGAATGAATGAACGAGCGAACAAACTAATGAACGAAAGAAAGGACGAAGGAAAGAGAAAGAAAGTAAAAACGAAGGAATGAAAGGAAGAAAGAAAGGATGAGTGAACTAAAGAAAGAAATTATAAAAGGAAGACAGATTGAACGAAAGAAAGAGAAAGGACAAATGAACAAAAGAAAGAAAAAGATAGGACAAATGAATGAAATTAAGAACAAACGAACAAACGAAAGGAAGAAAGAACAAACAAATGAAAGAAATAAGGAACAAATGAACAAAAGAAAGAAAGAAAGGATGAACAAATGAATGAATGAACAAAAGAAAGAATGGAAGAACGAACTAGCGAAAGAAAAAAATGATGAAAGAAAGAAATGACGAAAGAAAGAATGGATGAAAAAAAGAAAGAACAAACGAAGCAACCAAAAAAGAAAGGACAAATTAACGAAATAATGAACAAACGAAAGAAAAATGAGAAAGCATTAATAAATGAAAAAAGATAGAACGAAAAAAGGATGAAATAATGAAAGAAGAAACAAAAAAATTACGAAAGAGTGAGTGAGTGAGTGAGTGAGTGAGTGAGTGAGTGAGTGAGTGTGTGTGTGTGTGAGTGAGTGAGTGAGTGAGTGAGTGAGTGAGTGAGTGAGTGAGTGAGTGAGTGAGTGAGTGAGTGAGTGAGTGAGTGAGTGTGAGTGTGTGTGTGTGTGTGTGTGTGTGTGTGTGTGAGTGAGAGTGAGTGAGGGAGTGTGTGTTTTTGTGTGTGTGTGAGAGTGAGTGAGTGTTTGTGAGTGAGGGAGTGTGTGTGTGTGTTTGTGAGGGAGTGTGTGGCTGTGTGAGTGAGTGAGTGAGTGTTTGTGTGTGTGTGTGTGAGTGAGTGAGTGAGTGAGTGAGTGAGTGAGTGAGTGAGTGAGTGAGTGAGTGAGTGAGTGAGTGAGTGAGTGAGTGAGTGACTGACTGACTGACTGACTGACTGACTGACTGACTGACTGACTGTGTGTGTTTGTGAGTGTGTGTGACATTAACCTCTCGGGTCCCCCGCTCATTACCCAGGGTGCCGCGCGGGTCGGGGTTGGTGGCCCCGTCTTCACCTGGAGCCCGAGAGCGATTGAATCAGACAGCTGTCAGTGTCAGTGCGCAGGCGAGAGCCATAAAAGAGCACAAACGAGCATCGTTACTGCGGGGACAGTGATTATCATAATGGCAACAATAAAGCCCATGGTCGTTATGGCGGTGATGATGATGATGATGCTGGGGTGATTAATGCTGGGAGATAAATGAAAACGATGTATCACACTCCTCCCTGCAGCGGAACTGCACATCGTGTGTGTGTGTGTGTGTGTGTAATGAATTACGTTCTGCATGTGTCTGCATGCACATACATGTGATCATAAATCACGCGCTGCATGATTTCACACTCACGCCAGGCTGTGTTTTGCATGTACAAGAGAAAAAATCTTCAAGGTGAATGTGACGAAACTTGATAAGAACGTGTTCGGGTCGTAATCAAAAGGAAAAATAAGAAATTATGTTTTGCTTAAAGAAAAAATATTTCGTTTTAGATCCAGTTTATTTTGATTGGAACATTATTTATGTGATCGTTAAGTACATTCCCCCAATTATCATTTCCATAATGAAAAAGAAAAGAATAAATATTATGTAAATTAGATTAAAGCTTAAATTAAAGCTAATATGTAATGACATTATTTGTTATATGCCATTGTCATTTTTATTTTAAAAATCATATATAACAGTGGCATTACTATGGCATTACTGTAAAAAATGACTCTATTACAACAATGGAAATATAATGAGAATTATCACTGAGAACTATAAACAAACATATGCATTACAGTAATGAGAATTTGCAGTGAATATGTATATATATAGTTCAGTCCTGAAACTCTAGAGGGCGCAGCTGATTGGTCCTTTACATGCAGTCTGTAACCAATCACATCATTACCACATGGCACAAGCTGATTGGCCTCTGCTGATCCTGCAGCCAATGAGATTGCTTACTCAACATCTAAATAGTCTGGTTCAGTGTTTGCTGTAAGCTAGTTCCTCTAAGCCCCTCCACCTCCCCAGCTCCACCTGCCTAAATCATTCATAGCTGCCAACTTTTGAGTTTTGCTTGGAGTGAGATTTATGGCGGCGGCGGCCATATTGGGAGGATGTAACATTTTTTATTGTGTCACAATAAGTGTATTGTGATTGTCAAAACATTTTAGTAACTAAACTGAATTTTATTAGGTTTAGTGACAACATGTTACAATGGTACAATTTCTGGGAAGCTACGCTTTTTTATTATTTCAATTTAATTCAATTATTGTGATTTGATTTAATATTGACTCATTTGGATAAATATTAGGTAGGCTACACAAGATAGGCAATCATTTTTCTCAAGAAAAAAACAACTCACCTAATGCTGTAAACATACAGAGAGCCCTATCAGCTGGCAGGATTAAGATTAAAAATAACTCAAATAAATATAATGCGTTTTTTTATTTATTATAATAACAACTTTATTTAATTATATAAAATATCATTATTATAAAGTAAAAATATAATAAATATGTAATATAGTACACATTTAGCCAAATACTCTCTATTGCTCTTTTTTTCTAGCCAACTAACGTGCTATAGCCTATATTATGGTCATCAAATGGCTTTCCTGAGGTAAATGTTATGTGACATAATTGTTCTCCAGCTGTTTTATTGACCCCTTTGTTTGATTGGTCGATATTATGTATGAGGAATATACATTTCGGCAAGTTGTACTGTATCTTTCAACAGTGTTCATTCGTGTTTATTTACTATTAGCTAGAGATGATCGGTTCCCGTGCCGCTAGGGATCTGTCGCGTCACATTTACAAGCGCCAAAACGGTATTTATTTGTCAATGCAATGGTCCTAAAATAAGGTTTAATGTTCTTTTCTTGCTTTTTTTCTATGGTAAAAGATGACCCAAACATGTAGCCTATCAGTTATTTCTACAATATTCTGTAAAACCAGAACCAGTGATATTTGAAATCAGAGCTGGCGATTCGTTACGTTTTAGTTTTTGTTAATGGTTTGAATTAGTTTGTATCTTTATATTTTCAAATTTAAATTTAGTTCGTTTTGTGTGTGTGTGTGTTTGTCATTTTTTTGTTTTGTTTTTTGTTTATAGTTTTATTTCAGTTTTTGTTTATTTTAGTACATCAAGTTCAGTGAGGAATGATGCTGAATTTTTTTTAATATATTTTTTTAAATATTGTACTTTATTTCAGTTAATGTTTATTTTATTTCAAAGAAACAAAATGTTTTTTTTTTTTGTGGTTTTAGTTTTAATTAACAACATTAATGCTGCAAGTGACATTTTAGACCTGCAGCAGAATACTTTTTCAGTGAATAATGACTTATATTTGGCTCTGTTCCTCTCTTAAAGCAACATACACTCCTACAAAAGACGGTTCCAGAAGGGGGTTTTCACAGTGATGTCACAGAAGAACCATTTTTGGAATCTTTCCATAATCATTTTCAGTGAAGAGTTCTTAAAATAGCCTAACAATTTTTTCTTAGCGCGAGGAACTTTTAAAAAGAAATCTGAAGAAGGTTTTCCACTTTAAAGATCGTTTTTTGGAATGGAAAGACTCCATTGACGTTTAAGGTTCTTCATGGAAAAATCAATGCCAAATAAAGAACCTTTATTTTTAAGAGTGTATGCAATTGCACTTGCAATATATCTAGCAATGTATCATACAGGATACTTTTATGTTTTTGTCAGATTCACCAAATTACTTTTCAGACTGACTGCGTGTGTGTGTGTGTGTGTGTGTGTGTGTGTGTGTGTGTGTGTGTGTGTGTGTGTGTGTGTGTCTCCGTTATGAGCTGATGCAATAATGTTGGTGCTCTGTGTTGATGTTTTGATGAAGCCCATGATGCTCTGGGGAGATTTGTTGATGTTGTTGCTGTTGTGTGTGTGTGTGTGTGTGTGTGTGTGTGTGTGTGTGTGTGTGTGTGTGTGTGTGTGTGTGTGCGTGTGTGTGTGCGTGTGCGTATGTGTGCGTGTTTGAATGAATCTGAACATTTTTTACCTCAATGATGACATTCTGATGACATGGTGCTGTAAGGGAGCACATGAAAATGAGTGCGCGTGTGTGTGTGCGTGTGTCGTTCTGCTCGAATGAGCTAGCGGAGAGAGAAAACATCTGTCACACGCGTCTGAAGTTTCATTTGTGGCGGATCATCAACATAATGATGGAAACAACAAGCCAATGGCCTGAGTGTGAGTGTGTGTACCAGATATTTGTCAGTATATCTTGTGTTTAGGCTCCTCAGACAGTAACAGGTGGAGATTAATAATCGTATCGTAGATGCATGACCTCAGGTAGGCCCCCATAACTCAACGTCTGCTTATCCGCGTGCCGCTTGAGTGAAAAATGATAGCCGCGGATAAGTAGGCTAACTTACTATCCTTCATTTGTTTGTTTGTTTCTTCACTGAGTCTAACCTGTGGCTATGTGCACTAATGAACGGACGGCTCTTTTGTCTTTGTTTTCCTCGGACAGACGGAAGATGTGACGCAAACAGAAGTTTCCCAGCAGGTGCAACATTCAGACTCCACGGAAAAACAGCAGCCCAAGCGGTTACACGTCTCCAACATCCCCTTCCGCTTCCGGGACCCAGATTTACGGCAAATGTTCGGGGTGAGTCGATGCACCGATGCACGTGTTTCTGCCAGCAACCTCTTTCCTGGTTTCATCGTCTGGAGATTCCCGGTTTGTCTGTGAGAGAAGTGCACTGAATCACTAGCATTACGGCCTGTTCACATCAAGGACGATATCTGTAACAATAACGATTAGAAAAATCATTCTAAATGTAAAAGAATCGTAGAGTTCACAGCCCAGCAAACAATAACAACACAGAGGAATGATATTGTTAGAATCACTTTCATAGTGATTTTATTTATTTTTTTAGCTGATCAGTGATAAAAACATTGCCAGACAATCGGAAAATCACATGACTTTAAAGAGTTCAAGCATTTAAAGGGATAGACGACAAATTACACTGTATTATTGTGATATTCTACGTTGATGTCTTTATTGTTATCGGTTATTGTTATTGGTCACTGAGGGTGCGTTTACACGACAACGATATGCTTAAAATGGAGATGTTTTTCCTTTTCGTTTTTCGTGTACAGACGACACCATTGTCAAAACGATCCCCATTCACAAGGATCCGCAAAAACGACTAAAAACGCTGTATTCGCATTAGATGGCGATGAAACACTATAGACTGATCACGTAATACGTATGTGCATGACGTCACCGTCTTCAGAGATTCACGTTCTTTTTTTTGTAGACCGTTTTCAAAAACTTGCACTTTGAAACCCGTTCTCAATGTTTGCGTTTTCCGGCACCCAGAACGCTGTTGTCGTGTAAACGAATGGCCAAAACGCATTCAAAAGTTTTACGTTTTTAGTTGAAAACGGTGTCGTGCAAACATACCCTTAAAGGAGAACTCCGGTGAATTTTTAAGTTAATCTTGATCGTTTTACCTTTGTGAGTACTTTCTATAGAAAAAAAAACGAACCGGATCGGTGCTTGCAACGCGGAGCTGTTACAGTTAATGCCCAGAGCTCCCATTCAGCTAAAACGGCAGTTTTGGGGGCATCAACCTAAAGAGTGTCTTTGTGCCTCTTAACAGACACAAAATGCAATTAAAATGTCTGTCCAACATGAACAGGGCCCTTACATGACAACAAGATGCGTTTAGCAACTTAGCCATTGTTTAAACTCACCTAAATAGTGTTTTAGACGGCTAGATGTAGTCTCGCGCTGAAGTCCCGTGGGATCTCAGTAGTAGCCGGAACACGACGCTCCTCCCACCTGCACTATGTGCGCGATTTCCCCCCCCCCAAACCACTTCAGCGGAAATCCCGCCCTGCAGCTGATTTAATTGGTTTAGGTTACAGTGACGATTGACATGACCAATGAAAACCTTAGAATCAGCAGCAGGGCGGGATTTCCGCTGAAGTGGTTTGGGGAAAAAAAAATCACGCGCAGTTTTTCCGGCTACAACTGAGTTCCCACGGGACTTCAGCGCGAGACTACAGCTAGCCGTCTAAAACACTATTTAGGTGAGTTTAAACAATGGCTAAGTTGCTAAACGCATCTTGTTGTCATGTAAGGGCCCTGTTCATGTTGGACAGATATTTGAATTGCATTTTGTGTCTGTTAAGAGGCACAAAGACACTCTTTAGGTTGATGCCCCCAAAACTGCCGTTTTAGCTGAATGGGAGCTCTGGGCATTAACTGTAACAGCTCCGCGTTGCAAGCACCGATCCGGTTCGTTTTTTTTTTCTATAGACAGTACTCACAAAGGTAAAACGATCAAGATTAACTTAAAAATTCACCGGAGTTCTCCTTTAATGGTTAAAGTCAACATCAAAACGGACACTATTTACTTTAACTCTTTCCCTGCCATTGATGGAATTTTCCAATAATCCATGTTTCCACTGTTATAAATAAACAACTAGGGGGCGCTATTACGCATCTTCTGAAAGAGTACAGAATCCCCGTAAGGCATTTTTTTTTCCTCTTTTTTAAGACTGTTCATAACTTTTTAAGGTTTAATTTGATATTAAAGGACTTTTTCCATTTTTTTTCTACTTCAAAAATGTTTTTGTTTAATTTAATGTAGCATTTTTTAGCATAATTTAATCCAGTTTCACCAGTTTAATAAATAAAATAAAACACCCATACATTTATTCACAAACAGTCTAGATGAGATAATTTTTTTGGATATATTGCAAATATCGCAGACGATTATGCTTTAATAATCAAGAGAAGCTGAAATATTAGTATTTTTGTCTTGTTTTCCGTTACCAATATCTAAACATTCTTAAATCAAAATGCATTTACTTGAGAATGACTTAAGATATTAAGTCTGGTTTTGCTAAATTTATGGCAGAATGAAGCGAGTTTATGCTTAAAACAAGAAAAAAAAAAAGAAAAACTGAGAAAAACATCATTGGCAGATTTATTTTCTTGTTTTAAGCATGTACTCACTTCATTCTGATACACTTTTCCAACCCTATCTCACAGCAATTTGCACGTATTTTACAAACTGGCTAATTCGTACAAATTCATACGACCTCACTCGTACAAATTCGTAAGTTTTTTGCTAAATCTTACAGTACATATTTTACGAGTTGGCCAATTCGTATGAATCTCTGGAGTTCAGACATATCGTACGAATTGGACGCGAGATAGCGTTGACTTTTCAGCGTAGAATCTTAAGTACATGCAGGGCTGGACTGGCCATCGGGCATACCGGGCACATTCCCGGTGGGCCGACGTGCTTTTTGGGCCGATACATCTCATACTCATACATCATTTTTATTATTTCTTTTAAAAAAAATTTTACGGCCCATAAAATGTGTACATCGGCAGCCCATTCGTTTTGTTTTGTTTTGCTTAATTGGCGGCGCTGGGTTTGTGCCGGTGTAATGCATTGGTCAAAAAAAATTGGTGTTAGTTTTTTTTTTTCTGACAGACCAGCCCATGAAACACGTAGATCAGCGGCCCATTGGTTATTTTCTTGATTGACACTGGGCTGGCCCAATCACAACTTTAAACGAGTGAGCGAGCGTGCAGCAGTGTCAGTGTGTATCTGTCAAAATAGTCTGCCCCCAAACCCCCCTAGAAGGACTGAGGTCCACCCACCACAGTTTTACCAAAAAATCCTGTAAGAAACACTGGTATTGCTATGCCAATGTAGCTTATAGCTTGTTTTAGGATTCATCACTGTAGAGGATAGTTCAACTGTATTAATAAATGTCAAATTTTTACTTATTTCATCTGTTAACTCTCACTCTTTCCTATACTCACTCATTACATGGCATTAGTGGTTTTAAGGAATAGGAGATGCATATATTTAAGGGCGTGCAAAGATGGGTGGTGTTTATGATCATATAGTGGGCCAGTCTGGGCCAAAATGCCCGGGCCGATTTTTTGCCCAGTCCAGCCCTGAGTACATGCATCTTATTTTAAGAATGTGTAGATGTTTGTAATGGAAAAGAAACGTTGAAAGAAACGTTCCCACTCTCTGAATATCCGAATTACATCGACCGTTCTGACCTGCGGGGCGAATCAGATGATTACAGGCTTACTAAATGCACAGACACTGTGTGCGCCGATTCCATCTTATTTGCTAAAAATCATCTCAATCATCCTAATGACCCGTCAGCAGCGGGCTGGCCAGAAAAGCTGCTTTAAACAGCGCTCATTTGTTTGGGCCGGTGTCGGCCAGTGGCTCTGTGGAAAAGATGATGTTAATTACAGCACAGACCGCCGTGTAGCCGGATAAATTACATACAACATGGTCTGTTTCCCCCAGCATGCTCTGTGATAGCTGGATTATTGTTCTCAGAGGCTGCCAGGTTTGTGTGCGCCAAATCCGCTCAGTAATTAGCTTGCGGTCGTTGTGTATAGGTGGTCCGGAGACTCTGTATGGATGCCACAGACAATATGGATGACTAGGGACGTTTGTTTAATTACTATTAACCTAGCTGGCATCAGGAAAGTCTCTGAACCTTTCATTTGTCCTGTGAAATGAGTTTTTTGAAGACACACTCTTAGCATTTTCACGCTGACTGTGAAAACTAAGGTAAACAATGATGATGAAACGATGATGGTTGGTCATGTGACGCATATTGTACCCAACAGATGTTTAAACAGGCATTGTTGTGCCTGCTATGTGCTATTCACTTTCATAATGTTGTTAACGATACACTGCAAAAAGAAAAAGGTTTTCTGACCAAGTATTATTGTTTTATATCTTGATTTAAGAATTTTTTATTTGTAATGGAAAACATTAACTTGGGAAGGCAAATTACTCAAGATATTAAGTCTTGTTTTGCTAAATTTTTGTCAGAATTAAAGTGAGTTTATGCTTAAAACAAGAAAAGAAAATATCTGTCAAAGGGTTGAGAAAAATAATTTAGTTTTCTCTTTTTATACATTCATTTTTTTTGACCCCGTTGGCAAACTCACTTTATTCTGATACACTTTTCAGAAAAATAAACGTCAACAATCATCAAAATTAAGTGACTTTATGCCTAAAACAAGAAAAAAAATATATCTACTGGAAAAATGATCTTGTTTTCCCTTTGAATTAAGTTTATTTTCTGACCCCACTGATATATATATTTCCCTTGTTTTAAGCATAAACTCACTCACCTTATTTATAATCACCATATTTATAATAAATCCATCATATTTAGAAAATATTAATCATATAATATAATGAAATGTATTTATTGTTACTACTGTAAAGCCATAATAAATTACAATGGGATCTCCTTCAAAGTTTTCAAGATCTTAACTTTTTAAAAAAAAATGACATTTATTCGACAACATTTTTAAAAAATGTAATCAAAATGAACAGAGTATTAACTTAAATATTGTGTGAGACATATTTAGCAAAAAGTAATCCCCACCTCATACATTTATAAGATTTTTGAACAAAACAAACCACTTTTATGATTTATTTTCCCACAAAATGTGTTGATCCATCAATGTTCGATTAAAAACATATATATTTTTTTTTGCAATCATACACTATGGGAGAAATGAAAAGCACATTTTCTTCAAGGTTCTAACAAGTTGAGATAATAAGCACCATCTGCCCGCCGCGGACTATGAAGTGAGCCTCGCTAATGACTCGCCGCCATGCTAACAAAGCTTGGCGGCGTTGATTAGCCTCGTGGCTAATGGAGATTTAGCCTGTGGTGAGCAGGGCCGAAGCTTTCCTTTGCCAAGAGA
The DNA here is from genome assembly GCF_965113295.1 of Leuciscus leuciscus. NCBI lineage: Eukaryota > Metazoa > Chordata > Actinopteri > Cypriniformes > Leuciscidae > Leuciscus > Leuciscus leuciscus. Next base: position 36,139,205 of record NC_138725.1, on the reverse strand, counting down.
AAGCAGTGCTGCTAATTAGCTGCTTGGCTAACGGAGAGTCGAAGCTAAATGAGTGGGGCGTCAGGTTAGCGTCGCAGGCTAAAGCGCTGGAGCCTGGGAGTCGCTAATGAGTGCAGAAGTACGGGGCTCATTATCCGGAGCCGAGTGGTTTATTACTGAGGATGTCCATATGGAAATGTGAGGTGGGAGAGAGCGTTCCTGGAAGTAAAACCCCCGGCTTTGTGTTGGCTTACGGGCTGTTTCTTCTTCCCCTCTGCCTGTGGGCCTCAAGGGCTGCTGGGAATCGCTCTCACAGGGGGCCTTTACCTTCATCTCCAGCTTTTCCCGCTGCGCAGACACTACGTTAGCATTCCACCTGCGGCTCTGCTCTTTTAAGAGACGGAATTAAAGATCTGCTTAAATCTGAGCAGTGAACAAGTCTTCATCGGCATGGAGTCCACTCGCATTACAGAAAACCCCACCAATCAGAGCACTTCAAAAGACGCAGTCCGTGCCCAAACCGCCTTCAATACTGCTGTGCTTTGCAGAATACAGCATGAGCTTTTTTGGCTGGGGGTTTTGTGCATAATTGGAAAAGCCATCTAATCCAGCATCTGAGGGAGAATGGTTTTACTCTGGACATTCAGGGTTGAATTGAGAAGGCATGTTAAATTACAATTTAATTCTTGCATATGAATTGAGGTTGCAAACAAGATGCAGCATTGCTGTTATCTTCAAATGACGTGAAATTGTCTCTTTTTTTTTTTTTTACTAGACAAGTGAATTTGATCAAAATAAACTTGACAATGGCTTAATAAAGTTTATAAATATTGTACTCTGGACTTTCAGAATTGAATTGAGAATGCCTCGTAAATTCCAATTCAATTCCTGAATGTGAATTGAGTTTGCAAACAGGATGCATACATTTCCGAATGAATTGAAATTCAAAGAAAGTCATTTTAATCTTTAGCAAACGTTATCCAGATAAACTTGATTTGGTTCATTTTAAAGTTTACAAATATTTTAATACTTTTTTAATAATTTTAAGTCATATTTTCTAAGTTTGATGTTTTTGATACAAATATTTAGTTTATATATTTCACCATATTTAATAAATTACCTTTTGTGAACCAGAGAGGAAGAACGCTTCATTTCCCAGTCAGTGTTGCCAAGTCAGTGGTTTCAGGGTACTTTTAAGCTGTAGCCGCTGGGGTTTTTTTAAAATCCTCGGGCTGATTTCCACCCCCGTACATATGATTTCAGCGCTTCAAAACCCCCAAAACACCCCCAGACATACAAATTCAGTGGAGAATTCGTCTGCTCGACGGAGAAAATCACATTGGGCTATTTTTTGACTCCTTTTGACTGGCTATTGCGCTTATTTTGTTGCGCAGACCTGGCAACCCTGCAGTATGCATTGCACGGCTTACTGCCTACATATTTCCGCTAAAATCTCAGTGCTAATCAAGCTTCTATTATAGTATTCTTTCATAGCACACTGTGATTGTAGCAAACGGTTTCTGTCATATTTCTTATAAAACTGTCGATCACAACTAATTATATCTTAATATTTACACATTTATGTGTTTGACAGATACCTTTTTCCAAAGTGACTTGCATTGCATTTAAGGTTTACATTTGATCAGTTCATGCACTGGACTGAAATGATATTTCCACTGAGTCTAAAGGGGTTTTAACACTTGGTATGTTTGCCACTCTCCCAATCCGAGTGTGTTTGTTCCAGGTGCCAGGGCCTAAAACTAACTTTTTGCTACACCTGCCAATGGCCAGTGACTTAAGAAAATGTATCGGCCATAACTATTTTTTTACCGGCCATGAAACAACAGCACACAGCTGAACACAGCAAAAACAGGCTGTAATGATACCAAAATGTTAGATACCAGTGAAAATATAAAATTTTCAGGTACAGAAATGTAATAAAGCAAATGTAAAATACTGCATAGTTTTTACTGTATTAATTAAACATCCTTGTTAATTAGTCCTTATTAAAGTTACAAAAGTTATTCAGTCAAGAGCAGTGAATGCTTTTTTTTCTTTGTCCTTTGTTATTTGATCAACATTAAAACACAGACATCAGCAGGAATATTAGGCTGCTGTCACTTTAAGAGTGAATGCACGGATCCAATATACTGATACTGTACACAAGCGTTTACTTTCTCAGCGTTTACATTCACTTAAGACATAACCAATTATGTTTACTAAGACGCTCACTATTTTTTGACATAATTTTGTGTGAATTTATCCGCTCGAGTGCAAGAAGGCCTGAAAGAGATTCATGTTGGTCCGCAGTGTTGGTCTTGTTTCACACACATTTGATTTTATCGAACCCTGGTGCATTTGTGCGCATCTTAAAGGGATACTCCACCGTTTTTTCATATTAAACTATGTTATTCCCTTAACTAAGACGAGTTGATACATACCTCTCTCGTCTCAGTGCGTGCACTAAATCCCTCTGTCTTGTGGCGAAACTTTGTTAGCACTTAGCTTAGCCCAGTTCATTCAATATGGGCCAAGCAGAGAAGCTACCAAACACCTCCACGTTTTCCCTATTTAAATACAGTTACTCGCGTAGTGTAACTCGACCTAGGACTGTGACACAAAACAAAACGTTGCGCTTTTCTAAGCGTGTAAAATGGATAACTATATTGTATGGCGGAATACCATAGCAAGTGCTTGTAAGCACTTCGACTTGGCGCAGTAATATTTTCACTAGAGGGAGCGGGGGCCGGTGAGAGGATTTTTCACGAGTGAAGATATTACTGCGCCAAGTCGAAGTGCTTACAAGCACTTGCTATGGTATTCCGCTCCAACATTAAATTTCTCCTATAGGCATATGTGTTGTAGCCCAGTCATTAAAGAAAACGATTTAGTTTCATATTTATTTTTAAATTATTTTATTTATTTTTTTTCATCTATGTTGATTATATGAAAAGCATGAAAAGTAAGATCCATAGACAGTATAAGAAGGCTTGCGGTAGGCTTGCTACGATAGTCGGTGTTACCTGTGTTACACGGTGTTAAGTCGCAACACCGGTTTCATCACTTGCCCACTGTGGCACCAAAAAAAAAAAAAAAAAAAAATGTAAAGCGTTTAAATTAATTACGCAGTATCCGTTTTTTTCTGTCACCACGTTGACTATAGCGTTGTATGATCACGCTCTTATTAATGTGAATGCTTTTAAACCATTCAAGCGCGAAAAGACAGACCGCGCTGTAGTCCTGCCTATTACACAGACACGCACACACACACGACCCACAGAAAAGACGCGCGTCAGTATCGAGTTCTCTTTCGGGCTTGAAATGCGGAGACCTGGAGTGTTATTTAAAACATTTATTTAGTTTTAGTCATATTTAGATTTTTAATTAGTTTTTTTTTTAACTTTCGGATTCAACCCATGTTCTCAAGCAGTGAAAAATAGAGGACACTGACAACGCGTTGACAGACAGACAGGACCGAGCAGGTAATATTTAATATGAAACAAAGTCTCAACTTTCAAATTTGGGCAGTCAAAGAAAATTAAACAATAAATAGGCCTTGCGTTTTGTGGCTCTTTAAACGGTCGTGACAGATTGCCTCAGTTAAAGCCAAGGTCAAATCCACCGACGTTAATCTAACTCTCCTGACTGCTTTGTCGAACAAAAATGGTGGATTTTGATTGGTCAGACTCAGATCGCATGTCAATCAAACTCCCTGTGAAGGATGAATTGACGCTAATTTAAGCACCAACTTTTTAAAAGCGATGTAACATTTTTTTATTTTTTTTTGACGACGTAGTTAAGGCGGCAGGCGTGTGTTGCTTAGGTGGCCGCCTTAGTTCCAAAGTGCTGCGGGAAACCATGTATATATATGCAGCAGAGTGAAGGACACTAACAACTACTGTATGTGTGTTGCATTAAGGCGGCTTTCTTCTGCTTGCAAATGGACTCTTTTGAGGAGAACGCTGACCACGAGCCATTCATTTGGCGATCTGATTGCACTCACAATGCGTGATTACACAGCAGACTCACTCTTTTGTTGAACTAATGACATTGTCATCGGCTAAAACGCATTCACAGGTTACTTTACTTCCTGAACAAGCTCGCACCCTAGTCCAAGTTGCTTTCACATTCATGTAAATCGCACCACAGTTCCAGTGCAACCAAACTCAGACCACCTCCTAAAGGTAGTCTCGGATTTGGTACCCCCCGGACGCACCTAGGTCCGTAAGACAGCTTTCACATTACCAATTTTTCATGCAAACCGTGCTCTGTTTCGAACTAAACTGCCAGTTTGAAAGCACCCTGGATACAGAACCCATTGTGCATATAGTCTATTGTAATTTAGTAAATTTCTCTTCCTGTTATTCCAATTCAACTTCCTGTGGGGTGTGGCACAAATTTACACTAATTCATTGAAAAGGAGCCAATTCTTCATTGCGGATTTTTGCACAGTCCCTTTTGCACAGAGAAAGTGCCACCACAGGGGATATCTGAGCATGCTCAGTAGAAAAGATCACTTCCCTTACTGTACGCAACTTTCCTACCAAACTCATTAATCTCTATCACTGGTCCATTAGGCCTGGTTAAAACAATTAGCATCTGCGGCACGCTAGCCAGGGAAAACCCCACCATACAACTCGGAGCCCACGCTGGGGAGTTAATGTGTTTGTGTGTGTCTCTGATTGAGCCCTCCGCAGAATGTGCATTCATTTGAATAAATTGATAGATTTCAGCCTACAGTTTCACACAGATGCTGATTGGATGAGCAATAATATTAAGCCATTGCAGCTGTAGCACAAACAGAAAGACGATGAGCGCAGAGTCATCAGAGTACTCCTTAAATGTTATTGCACATAGGATCAGCTTCGTCTAAGATGTTTCTCCTAAAAGGCGTTGGTGTCTGAGCCCAGTTTGAGACATTGTTGATATCTACTTTGAAACTCTTCTTCTGCTTGAGATTACTGGAGTCTTTTTTCTCAGGAGAAACATCTGAGAAGCTAGAGACTTCAGTCCCCATTTAATCTCATTGAAATCTGGGAGAAACAATTGAGACTTTAAAGAGCCATTTGTAATTTCCCTGTCCAGTTTGAGTGTTTCTGGAGATCAGAGGAAATTGTATTGCTCTGGAGGCTTAAAGAAGTTCACTGTCTCTGTATCATCTCAGATTGTTCTTCTAAAATCTGTTTGGAGAAAGAAAGAGTTGATAGCAGCCAGATTATTTGATCTTGAGAGAATTTTATCAGAAATGTCTGAGTTCCTCTTGAGATCTCTGACTTTTGATTGCAGACGTATCTTGGCAGATCTGACCACAGTTAAGACTATTGAAATGTCTTCTGAAACTCAAGTGGAGAAATGTAAGATCACTGGGGTCTTTTTCTCAAGAGAAGAAAACAAGATACAGAAGACTTCTTCAAAAGTCTCCATTTAATCTCATTAATATTTTGGAGAAACAATTGAGGCATTAAAGAGTCCTCATTCGGGATTTTACTGTCCAGTTTGAGTACTTCTGGATCTTATGCTGAGAGATCAGTGATCAGGGGACATTTGATTGCTCAAGAAAAGAAGTTCACTGTTATGTCTCAGTATCATCTCGTATTATTCTCCTAAAAAAAGAAAATATATATAGCAGCCAGATTATTTGATCTTTAGAGAATTTGATGAGAACCGTTTGAGTTCCTATTGAGATCTCTGACCTTTGATTGCAGACTTTGGTATCTTTGCAAATCTGAGAACAGTTTGAGACATTGTTGACATTGTTCTCTTCTGAAAACTCTAGCGGAGACAAATGTGAGATTACTGGGGTCTTTTTTTTTTCAGGAGAAACATCTGAGAAGCAGGAATCTTTCGCAAACGTTTCAATTCACTCTGTCAAGGAGAAACAATTGAGATTTCATGTGTGATTTTTCTTTCCTAAGGGCAGAGCTGTTAATGAAGATGAAGGCTTCCCGAATCTTTGCATCTCATGTCTAGCGACTTTTCCCCGACCTCTCCTCAGAGTCTGAATCTCAGACAAACGGCTAATTAACATAAGCATGTAATCTGACTAACGCTGACCCTGTAACCCTGTCCATTCATCCTTTTTTTGTAGTCAGTCTCTGTAGAGATCAGTGCCTGCTCTTGATCCTATTAGCACTTCCAGCATCGTCTCTCTCCACACAGAACGACGCTCACAGAGGTTTTATTTTCTACCGCAGTGGCCAAATGATGGCGATGCAGCATGCTTGACAGGGTAATTACTTTTAATGAAATAATACGACCATCACAGGCATCAATTAAAAGCCGTGCTCATTAGAGGGGTTTGCGCTCGTCCCTCATCCCTCCGTTTTCTAACGATCCAAACAGCACGGAAGCTAAATCGAAGATTGCTGAACGTTTCCCCCCTTGGGAGCGATGGCACACAACAAAAACGAGAGACAGAGAGGAAGACCGAGAAGAAAGGGAGCTTGTCAATAGTGAAAGAGAAAAAACACTGTACACACACATAGTTCTGTTTATCTTTATAATATTACAAAAAATGTGGGCATAAATGACCTGTTTTGCTTGTTTTTCTCTCTATGAGACATTCTCAGGCCTCTGCTGAGACCTCACTCCAGAGACTCCAGAGAAAACACATTAGAAACCTCACACAACAGACTTATACTGAAAAACCTCTCCTGATAGACCTCACGCCAGAGACCTCACTCCAGAGACTCCAGAGAAAACACATTAGAAACCTCACACAACAGACTTATACTGAAAAACCTCTCCTGATAGACCTCATGCCAGAGACCTCACTCCAGAGACTCCCTGATAGACCTCACGCCAGAGACCTCACTCCAGAGACTCCCTGATAGACCTCACGCCAGAGACCTCACACCAGAGACTCCAGATAAAACACATTAGAAACCTCACACAACAGAATTATACTGAAAAACCTCTCCCGATAGACCTCACGCCAGAGACCTCACTCCAGAGACAATTATATTAAAAGTAAAAAAATAAAAACTTTAACTTTGTTTTTATTTTAATTTTAAAGTATTCGTAATTTTGTTGTGTTTTTGTCATTTTAATTGCTTTCAGTTTTGTTGAAATGTCTATATAATTTCAATAAATTTTATTTCATTATTTTATATATATTTTTATTTATTATATAATGAAATTAGATTTTGTTTGTTTATTTATTTATTATTTATATTTTAGTTCAAGTTAAAAGATGTTGCCTTAATTAAAAATATTTAAAATGTTTTTATATATATAGTCTGTTGTGTGAGGTTTCTAATGTGTTTTCTCTGGAGTCTCTGGAGTGAGGTCTCTGGCGTGAGGTCTATCAGGGAGTCTCTGGTGTGAGGTCTCTGGCGTGAGGTCTATCAGGAGAGGTTTTTCAGTATAAGTCTGTTGTGTGAGGTTTCTAATGTGTTTTCTCTGGAGTCTCTGGAGTGAGGTCTCAGCAGAGGCCTGAGAATGTCTCATAGAGAGAAAAACAAGCAAAACATATATATATAAAAATTAAATTCATTTTGATTAACATTTACTTAAAGTAATACTAGTGTTTTTTTTTTTTTAGGGTTTTGGTTTTAATTTGAGTCCAGTGCCAGAGACCTCACATTATAAACCTCACGCCAGAGACCTCTGCAGGCACTTAATAATGCTGTAGAATGAGATTATAGCAACAGAATTGCAAAAGTTTTTCACAATCTAAACTCTTGAAAGTTGTTTTATGAAGCCCGCAGTGGAAAGCGTCTAACATGTCCTGTTTGTTATGTAATTTCCAGTTTCACGAATGTGTGATGTTATTATTTCATCCCAGGATTCAAGCCCCACTTTCTCATGGACACAGAGGCTCCTAATTGATTTATCTCTCTCTTATTCCCTTCTTCATCTTGCTTTTCTCTCCCTCCCTCGCTCTCTCTTTCTCTCGCTCTCCTTTTCTGCAGCAATTTGGGAAGATCTTAGACGTGGAGATTATCTTTAATGAAAGAGGATCAAAGGTATGAATGACGCTTGCTTTCTTCCCCTCTCTGTTTGTGTAGCGACGATCTCTTCTGAACTCTTTATTGGCTTAGAGACGCCGGTTTGATCTTCCTCGAGTCAGATTAAAGACTATAAAGTCGAAGAGCAAAGCAGACATGGCCGTGCACATAATCAGAGCTAGTTCAGGGTCAGAGGTCAGCCGCTCGCAGGACTTCACCATAATCTGCTGTTTGTTTAGACGACATGGAGAATAAAGTACAAACTCTTGTGCTGCTGGTGTTGACTTCAGGCTTTACTGTGCTGTATATATCACAATTATAATAGTTATGACAAAATTGACCTATTCATTTTCCTCCAGAGCCTATTGCTGTGAGGGATAGGTGAGGCCGGGGCTAGTTGTCACACTGACAAGATATTTTGGAGAACTGCTTGCTGGAACATTAAACATTGAAAAGCCCTAAATATTTAACAGATTTTGATTGCTTAATGTTTTTAATCAAAGGAATTCCTTTAGACTAGCAAGTATAGATTACAAAAAAAGTGACATTTACACCATTACCGGCCAATAATAAAGATACATGTGAGACTCGGCTATATGGGTAAAATGGGAATCATCTAATAAATAGTTTTAACAGGGTATTTTATGCTTTTTTAGGCAGGATTATTATTGGAACACACAACAGGAACGAGCACAATGGACAATGAAAATTGGCAACATGCAGTATCACAGATCAAAACAAAAACAAACAGTCCAGCCTGGAAACACACATTTCAAAGTAAAATAACTGGCTGTAGAAGTGTTTTTCAGAGAAACGAGTTTGTGAACTTAGCATGTTTCCTCAATATATGCAGACATATTATGGTATTTTTATGCTTTAGTAGAGTTAAAAAAATTCATATCACTAAGAAAATAAATAATTATTTTAAGAACTGTTGATTGAGAGGTTCTTTCTATGACATCACGGTGAAACCCCCCTTCCGGAAGCATAACTTTCACAGTCGGTGTTTGGACCTGCACGTCTCTCTGTGGATGGTGTGTAACCGTGTCCCCGACAGCTAGATAAGATGGAGATCATAGCGTGCTCTGCTCTGCTCAAGCAAGCGTTCACTGTTGTGTGCCCTACAAAGCCCATTACCCATGATGCCTTGCTGTCCCCACCACCAGCGTTGCTGTATAATGAACCCACCGGCCCATTAATAAACAATCTATTTTCTAAGAAGCAGCAATTTGCATTCAATATGTTTGTCCCTTTTGAAAAATGGGCTCTCTTTTACCCCTCTGTGTAAGCTAATTATTGCATGATAAAACAGCGGAGCCGGCGAGAGCAGATGCTGCCGTGTGAGATGTCCACAGGATTCATTTGGCCCTCAGTTCCCTTCCTCAATTTATTCCTTTATCTCTCTGACTGATATTTATATATATATATATGTGAATCAAGCAGGAGGCGCTGAAGTTCCTGCGTGTGAGAGTGTCTAATATTAACCGACCCCTCGGGCTGATAGTAGCTCATCCTGTATTATCCAAACACCATCCAGCAGTCCATCATCCGAAGCCCCGCCCCCTCTTCACTCTGATTGGCCGCTGCATCATGATGGTCTTTCACACTACACTACTTAAACTGCACCTCTTACTGGCTCTGAGGAAAGCAACATTTCACACTTCTGAAAGTATTTTTTAGGTGTTATTTCTGCTGAATCATGAGCTGACTGACCCTCTTTATATACAGACTGTGTGTTTTACTGTTGTCTTTCTCTGTAACCCTCATGATCTTCCCTTTCGTGGGCTCCTGACTCTCTCCAAACCCCTTCAATGCTGTTTCTCTCTCTCTCTCTCTCTCTCTCTCTCCTGCTTCACTCCATGCGTCCGCAGGGCTTTGGCTTTGTAACTTTTGAAACGAGCGCAGAAGCAGATCGCGCGCGGGAGAAACTAAACGGTACAATCGTAGAAGGACGTAAAATCGAGGTGCTTTCCTTTTCCCCTTCTCCTCTTCCGTCCTCCTTTCCTGCCTGCTGACTTCATTTCCTGTCCTCATCCTGAGATTCACGAGCATCCGCATGTCACCTGCCCAAGTGTGTGTGTGTGTGTGATATTTTAAAGGAATATTCTGGGTTAAATACAACATGCTCTATTGACAGCTTCTGTGACAAACACAATAGGGTTGATCTAAATAAAAACATGTCCATGTTATATTTCACCCCAAAATGAAAATAACAAAACAATAAACTGTATTTTATATAAAGAACATGTTTTTTCTAACCATGTTTTACAACCATTAACTTGTATTGTTTTTACCACCCAAATCCCTGCAAAAAAATATTATGTTTTATAAATGTTTTCTTTTTTTTACTGGAAAAATATATATATAATATATAATTTATTTATTTAGCATTCTTTTAATTTTCATTGCTATAGCTTATAATTATTTATTCATATTATAATTTATTTGAGTATTTATTATATTATTTATTATTTATTATTATTTGTAAGTATATTTTGTACACATTTTTCATTCGATTGATGACCTGAGAAAATTAACATTTCACATTTAGTACATTATTATCTGACAGCAGCTGCTGTCAATAGATATTAAGTTAGAATATTTCTTGAATATTTGATCTCTCTGTTGGACCTAAATCTTTAAAATATTTATCATCCTTGTCTTTCATTGAATAATGTATAACCAGCCCAAACCAAACTGTATGTTAAGAGAGAAAGCAAATTGTCATATATCAGATATCACGGTCAAAAGTTTTTTTTTTTTTTTTTTTTTTTTTAAGTCATGGGAGATTTTTGTTCATTGCTTGTGTATGTCATCAATTAAAAATGTTCATAAAAAAATCCAACATTTTTTGCAGACATTTAGCAAAATATCCGTATATAATAACACATTCTTTAAGGTGTCGTGTGCATGACTCAGAACAGCCGGAAGAGATGCATTGTGGGTCATTACAGGAACAGCCGAGAGATATTACTCTCATGCATGCGTGTTTTGCATGAGCGCAGTATTTTTATGCATGTGTTTTTGATGTATGTTCCTGCAGCTCGCTCACATCTCTCTCTGTCTCTCTCTCTCTCTATCTCTCAGGTGAACAACGCCACGGCGAGAGTGATGACGAATAAGAAAGTAGTAAACCCGTACACAAACAGTAAGAGCGCCTCTCTGCTCATAAATCTCCTTCACCTGCTGCCTCAGCATTACAGCTGCTGAACGCTCCTGACGATCACTGACAGATGTTATTTTAACCCCAGTGGGATCTATTAAAGTCAGGTATTTATTTCCCTCTCTGTCCTGTGTTTCTGCAGGCTGGAAACTCAATCCGGTCGTCGGAGCCGTTTACGGCCCGGAGCTCTACGCAGGTGAGGAAGACCGCTGGAGAGTATGGCTTTATTTTGTTGTCTTATGCACCTGTTTATGATAGATAGATAGATAGATAGATAGATAGATAGATAGATAGATAGATAGATAGATAGATAGATAGATAGATAGATAGACAGACAGACAGACAGACAGACAGATAGACAGACAGACACACAGATAGATGGATAGACAGACAGATAGACAGACAGACCAACGCTATCTCACGACCAATTCGTACGAATTCGTACGAGTGATTAAAAGGTGGCTAATTCGTACGAATTCGTACGACCTCACTTGTACGAATTTGTACGATTTGTCTAAACCCACGTGATGGGTAGGTTTAGGGGCGGGGTCAGGGGTAGGTCATTCGTATGAATTCATACGAATTGGGCAATTCGTAAAATATGTACGATTTAGTAAAAATCATACTATTTCGTACGAGTGAGGTCATATGAATTCG
>NC_138725.1:35729957-36122457 GCF_965113295.1 Leuciscus leuciscus | reverse complement strand
CTCTTGTATAGTCCCTGTAATTCCAGTCAGATCCGCTCTGAAGTGTGTTAATGAGTGTAGATGAGCTCTCTCGTTGTTGCTCGGCACGTTACGCAGATAATGAAGCACTCGCGGTTGATCTGATTAATCTGCGTCTCTTCACAGCGTGTGGATTACTCTCTCTAACTCCTTCACACGACTGGAAGCATTAAAAGCCATCAAGCGGGTTATGAGTCCTTCAGCAGCGGAGGAACTGTCCCAGTAATTAAAATGTATTTAAGATATTTACATTCTTGTTGAACAGATGCAAAAAAACAAAACAAAACAAAAAAATCGATTTTGTCTTTTCATTGTGTGATTCATTGATATGTCAGTGTCAGGACAAAGTCCTTGTACACAGACAAGTCTTGGTAAACTCAGACATATTTATGAAGAATCAAACCATGTTGAAGTCAAAGTTTTGTAAACTTACAGTATCAATGCAGCAAACTAACAGAGATCAAACTGTTTTCTATGCATAGACTTGCAAAAATGATTAAAATTATAAAGTGATGAATGTGGTGGCCAATAAAATGGGTAAAAATGATGGGGAAATGGTTAATAATACTTTTTTGGCCTTTAAAGTTTGTAAAAATAATAGAAAAAATGGCAAACAAGAAAAAAAATACTTTTGGTAGTCAATAAAATGGGTAAAATTAAGGGTGGGAAAATAGTAAAAAAATTGCTGGCCAATACAATTGGTAAAAATGAGAAAGAAATGGTTCAAAATACTTTTGGTCGCCAATAAAATTGATAAAATTAATACAAATAAAAAGCGCAAAAAATACATTTAGTGGGCAATTAAATGCATAAAAATAAGAAGAAAAATTGAGAAAAAAATTATTTGCTTTTGGTCAATAAAATTAGTATAATAAAATAAAATGCATTTACTGGCCAATAAATTGGTAAAAAAAAAAGAAAAAAAAAAAGAAAAAAAGGCTTTTGTTTGCCAGTAAAATTTGTAAAAATAAGCTAAATGATTTGCCGGACAATAAATTGGTTAAAAATCACATTGATGGAGGGACACAAGCCCATATCTAGAGATCAGAGAGACTTTATGGTGCAACTGAATACCCTAGCAACACCCTAGCAACAAGACTACATGAGTTTTGCATGTGCAAACACCACTCAGCTTGTCTTTAAGTGTCTAGTTGTGTCAGAGAGACACATGCAGCACATGTACAGTACTTTTTGTCCTCATAATGCTCTCGGTGTGTGTGTGTGTGTGTGCAGTGGCGGGTTTCCCGTATCCCGCGGCAGGAGCGACGGTGGCGTACAGAGGGGCTCATCTGAGGGGCAGAGGCCGTGCCGTTTACAACACCTTCCGTTCGGCTCCTCCTCCTCAGCCAATCCCGGCATACGGAGCGTGAGTTATTGAACTTTACAGTTATTGAATTAAACTGAATTGAGCTGAATAAGGACACTATTGTCTTCTGTAGAGCTGCTGTGCAGATGAAATTATATTCGTTTCATAATTGATGAACTTTACACTGTTATTGAACTAAATCAAATTGAGCTGAGTCAAGTTTCTTTCATAATTGATGAACTTTAGCAACTCTGAAACTGAATTGAATCAACACTGAATTGAGCTGAATAACGACTCTATTGTCTTCTGTAGAGCTGCTTATAGCTGAATTAAACTCGTTTCATTGAATAACTTTACAGTTATTGAATTAAACTGAATTGAGCTGAATAATGACACTGTTGTCTTCTGTAGAGCTGCTGTGCAGATGAAATTATATTCGTTTCATAATTGATGAATTTTACACTGTTATTGAACTGAACTAAATCGAATTAAACTGAATTGAGCTGAATAATGACACTATTGTCTTCAGTAGAGCTGCTGTGCAGATGAAATTATATTCGTTTCATAATTGAATAACTTAATATTCCGTTATTTTCTTTTTTATTACTGTCTGTATTGCATAAAGCGTAATAGAAATAAATGTGACTATTTACTCATCCGCAACAGAATCGTCTTCATTTGGAGGCTTTTCACGGCAAATATTGATCTGTGCAACACTAATTAAATTAATTACTCCGGATGCCATATAATTAATGCAATTAAAGGATTGACGGCTCTATTTGTACGTTCCCCTATTCTGCACTGCATGCGCTCTCATACTTCATCTCTCTGCACCAAACTGATTTATTTCTGCGAGTCATGTGACTGTATTCTGCACCACCCCCCCGTGCTCCTGACGCAGCAGTTCTCATGCTCATTGGTGATAATCAGACGCTCTCGTTGTCTCGTTTGTTGAACGCAGGGTGGTGTATCAGGACGGGTTCTACGGCGCCGAGATCTACGTGAGTAACTCTGTTTCTGGAGGGATGAGAGTGTGTGATTCCAGCCCTGGCGCTCTGGCGTCGATTAACCCGTGAAACCTGATCACCGAACTCTAGATCCACTTCAGTCACCACCACACACACTCAGAGTTTGGCAAAGATGCTGCAGTCACACACGCAGACACACACACACACACACCTGACAGTCTGATTTATTACCCCGTGTGTGCGCAGGCTGGGGCTCCAATCAGCTCAGTCCCACAGGAAGTTCACCACGCCCACTCCTCCTCACTTCCTGTCCCCGCGGGAACGTGACCTCACAATCCCCCGCTCAACCTCTAACCTGATTTCACTCACAAACTCACAAACTTACTCCAGTTTGAATAGTTTTGCAAGTGACGGGAAATCAAGCCGTCTAACTCGAGCCTTCCCGTAGCGTTGGAGGGTCTCTGTGTGCTTATTCCAGAAATGCACACGCCGTTCTGTCTCACATTCACAATAACTCAAAGCACAAACTTTCTGTGCTGATTTTAAATGCGGCACAGTTTATCAATGCAAAACTCTCAGCATCCCGAAAGCGTGTGCTGTAGCGCCTCCCAGTGGCGCGCGCTGGACGTCCATGTGTGTGTATCGGGCGGAGAGTGTAAAACAGTGGCTGTTCTGGTTCTGACGCTCTGATTAATGTGTGTTATTAGCGATCTGCCTACAGACAAATGAGCTCCACTCCACCTCAGAGTCTCTGCTGATTATGATACAAGCGCCACATCAACAGAATCTGTTTCCAAACATAGAGATTTGCATCTGAAGGCATCATATGCACACTTTTGAGATGCAGTGCTGCACACTCTCAGAGAAAAAAAGGTACAAAAGCTGTCTCTGGGGGCTGTACCTATTCAAAAGGTACTCCATTTAGGGGGTAAGGGTAAAAAGGTACAACGGTGTGTTTTGTACCTCTTGTTGTGAGACTGCATCATCTGCAGAATCGAATGCAGCATTGCTTGCGTCCTTTGCTTAGAAGGCAAAACTAGAATGAGTATTGCATGGATGGATAAATGCATAAATGAGTGTTTTGTGTGTTTTCAGGGCGGATACGCAGCGTACAGATACACTCAGCCTGCGACGGCTACAGCGTACAGCGACAGGTACGAGTTCACACGCACACACTCCTGATATTTAGGTCAGAAACACAGTTATCTTGTAGAAATCTCAACGAGAACCCATCCAGCTGAGAGCAAAGAGCAGGAGAAATCTCAGATGTTTCAGATAGACCGCAAAGAGATGAGATGGAGACTTTTGCTGAGGATTCATTAAAAGACATCAGTGTTATTCTGGCAGGAAATAATGATATTACAAACATGTTATTGGATTTTTTTTAAAATCATTTACAGTATTAAAGTGTTAAATTTAGTAATTTTTCAATTATTAAATGTCTATTTTTTATTACTTTTTTTTATTAATATCTTTTTATTTTATTAACATTTTTAATGTTAGTTATACATAGAACTGGTGCTGGGAGTGAAGCAGTGTTATAATTTTAGTATTATTTATATGCTATTATAGTATTTATTATAGTTTTTAATAATTATTAGTATTTATTAATATAAATAACATTGTTTATTTTTTTTTAATTTATTTTTTTAGTGTAACATTGTACTATTATAGTATTCAATTATGTTATTATTGTTATGAGTATATTTGACTATTTATTAATAACAGCATTTAGTTTATGTTTTTTGTTTACATTTTTTTAATGTAAAATTGTACTATTATAGTATTTTATTATTGTTATGAGTATATATTACTATTTATAATATAAGAAGCATTTAGTTTACATTTTTAGTTTTCTTTTTTTTATTAGTATGTATATAGTATTTATTACTATTTATTCATATAATTAACATTTATTTTCATAGTTACATTTTTTATTTCAGTTTTAGTAATTTACTAATGTAAAATTATACTATTATAGTATTTTATTAGCGTTTTGAGTATTTATTCATATAATCAGTTTTTTTTCTTTTTTTTTCTTTTTTTCTGGTTTTAGAAATGTCCTAATGTAAAATTATACTGTTATAGTATTTTATTAGTGTTTTGAGTATTTATTTATTTATTTATTTATTATTCTCTTTCTTTTCATTTCAGGTTGAGTAATTTTCTTTAATTTTTATTTGTATTATATATTTGTGATTTTATTATTTCTTTTATACTACTTTTAGTCATTTTAGTACTTAAACTTATTTCGTTAAAACCAACAATAACAACAACATTTCTAATTTTCATTTAATTTCCGTAAGTTGTTTCTCATCTAATATCATACATTTCCCAGCTTTATTTAGCTGGCGAGTCTGAGTGAGGCAGCCATTTGCTAATGAGGAAGAGAAATAAACATAATTCAAGACATTTCTCTGAAACCAAAGCACAGTTTTAATTTAACTTTTGCTTCGCAAGCAAATTTATGTTGCTTTAAAGAGAGTTTGGATATTTTTACAGGAAAACAAAGCAATAATACTGATTATACCGATTAATGAAATTATGTTTTGCGGTGTGGTGAAGTCAGTGTTGTGCTTTCAAAGCAAGTTTCTTGCCAATCCAGACTGAGTCAGCACACTCATCGTCCAGTTTCACACACACACACACACATTAAAGCGCATGTATATCTCTTACGGTAAAGCTGCCCTTTTCTCTCTCTCTCCCTGTGTTTGAGTTGTTGCCCGTGGCCGAGGGCTTGTGTTTTCTTATCTGCTCTCTGCAGACCTTCATTTGCAAGCCCTGTGTGGAGAAGAAGCAGAGAGTGGAATATGCATAATATAAATGAAAGGAAATGACACGTGTTGTCCTTCCTGTGGAGGATTAGTTCCAAACCAGCAACACAACACCAAGCCTGCGGCGGCATCCCGTTCACTTCGCCTTCACACACCTCCGTCTTTCTTTCCCTCTTCTCAGCCTTTCGTTTGCTCTCATGCTTAATTAGTTTCATTCTCTCGTCTTCTACCTGAATGTTTTTCTTAGAAATATAAAAAAAGTCACAAAATTAGGTCACACTTTAGTTTAGGGTCCAGTTCTCACTCTTCACTGCGACTTTTGCCTCAGTAAACACCTAATTACTGCTTATGAATAGTTAGTAAGGTATTTGTTAAGTTTAGATTAAGGGATGTAGAATATGGTCATGCAGAATAAGGCATTAATATGTGCTTTATAAGCACTAATACTAATAAACAGCCAATATCCTAGTAATATGCATGCTAATAAGCAACTAGTTAATAGTGAGAACTGAACTGTAAACTAAAGTGTGACCCAAAATTGTTTATGAGGGATTTTCAACAGTTATTTCTCTTATACAAGTTAAAATTCACTGCAGTTTCCAGCTGAAATGCATATGAGTGGCTGTAAAACACAGACAACTTGTATTCCTCCTCACAAAAATCATGATTACAGGGGCAGATTATTGAATAATAAAGAATTATTTTCATGCACAATATTATGTAATGACCTCAAAACATTTTTACCGTAGTGCATAGTTTGAAAACGAATGCATTTTGATGTTGTATACTGGGCTTGACATTAAAGGGGTGGTTCGGGATTTTTGACATCGGACCTCATTTTTAAGTCAGCCTGGTTGTTATTCATCAGTGGAGACATTTTTTTTTCAAAATTATCCAGTCCTTATATTTGGATAGTTAGCCGATGCTAGGCTAGCGCGAGTCAATGGTATATGTTAGCCAGCCATTAAAAACCGTTTTACCCACTCCACAGTGCACCAAACGCAAATCAATTATAACACTAGACTATCGATGTATATGTCCGTTGAGAGAATAATGTTAGAAATCAAACTTACCTTTCATCTCAATGATCCCAAAGGAACTAGTTTCTCAGAAGCTGCGGAATTTTACTTTGCTCCGGTTAGTAATGCGGCAAAAAGTAAACACAGAACAGAAGCGCACTGTAATCAGTGTACCAGCGGCAGGTAAATACACTTGCGTCATGTGTGTACTGGCTCACTCGGTTGCCTAGGTAATCAATATCACTCCGCTGCTGCTGTAGACAAGGCTTATGATTACAGGGAACAAATTATAACTAATGCAATGTGATGAAAGGTAAGTTTGATTTCTAACATTATTCTCTCAACGGACATATACATCGATAGTCTAGTGTTATAATTGATTTGCGTTTGGTGCACTGTGGAGTGGGTAAAACGGTTTTTAATGGCTGGCTAACACATATACCATTGACTCGCGCTAGCCTAGCATCGGCTAACTATCCAAATATAAGGACTGGATAATTTTTTTTTTTAAATGTCTCCACTGATGAATAACAACCAGGCTGACTTAAAAATGAGGTGTAAAAAATCTCGAACCACCCCTTTAACTGTTTTGCTCACCAGTCACTGTGGCTAGTGGTTTTTCAAAGTTACGAGCCACTCAGCATTTTCACTGGACACAATTTTGACATCAATACCATGGGGAAAAACTGCCATATAGATATTTTTAATATTATCTCATAATTTGGCGGCAGGAATATTAGGCTGCTGTCACTTTGACCTGATGCACTGATCCATTATACTGTTACACATGCGTTTTCTTTCTCAACTGTTTATGTTCACTTAAAACAACTGTCCGTTTACATGAATACTCACCCAGACCAGCATTGTGACATTCTTTTGTGTGTATTTGACTGTTTAAGTGCAATAAGCAGCAAAAAAGAGCTACATTTAGTGCTGAGAAGGGGCTTTATGTGCGAACACTTAAAAATGATGCGCAATCCCACACTTGAAATTCAAGCCCTGTGACAGCAACATCCAGAGCAAATGAAGTGAGTGAGTGAGTGGAGGTGGGTTTGTGTGTAACTCATGTAGAGCTGAGAGAGAGAGAAAGAGCAGCTGTTATCATGTATCTATTCTGCGGAAAATGAATATTAGAAGCGTTTATGATATTTCAGCATCAATATGTATCGAAAAATCTATATTTTTGACAACACTAAATTGCACTTAGTTTATTATTTCAGATTCCTTTTCAAAAGACTACAATTAAAAAGTGATAAACTGTTCAAAGCGAGCTATAATTACCAAAAATGGGAGATTTGCATTTCGTATTTGCTTTTGTTAAAACAATAAGTTTAGGGTACACTGGAAAAAAAATGGCGTAGAAAACACGTTTCACTCAGATATTGCTGTTTGATGTTGTGCATGAGTGTTTCTACACGTTAAAGCATCTCTTGATTCATGTTTGTGCAGTTATGGGAGAGTCTATGCAACTACTGACCCCTATCACCACACCATCGGCCCGGCGGCCACATACAGCGTGGGGACCATGGTAAGACAAACACACACACTCAAACTTATCCTGCACTCAAAGTTATCTAAAGAACTGTTTCCCATGATTACGGACCCTTACTTTCCCTCGCATTAGAGCCGGGAGTGTTCAGCGTGTGTTTCTGTGAGAGGCTTTGTTCCATGACACGAGGAAGTCAGTCGGTTAATGTCTGTTTTTAGCTAGCGTTTGCAGCTAACATCAAAGATGAAGGCACTAATGGGCCGTCAGAGTGAGGAGAGCTCGTTGTTTGCTCTCGATTTCCCCCCAAATTAACGAGAACGTAACGCATGCAGCAGTGTGCCGTGGGACAGACACGACTAAAGCACGGATGGTTCATTTTCAACCACCTCTCTCTATCAGAAAAGTATTTGGCACTCCAGCATGCATGCAATTTCTCAACGACGAGGACGTCAGCGAAATAAATGAAAACTAAATACGAAAGAAAAGAAGCAGTGAACAGTTCCCCGGTGCAGCTGCTAGCTAAAAGCTTTCATTAATTAAGACGCTTTGTTTGAAACTCTCTTCATTTACTAAATTAAGTCTGTGCCTGTACGCTTTTCCTTAATTCCTGCTTCCCTGCAAAATTCCTTCCTTGTTTCTTCCTCAACAGAGAGAAAAATGAGCCCATCACGGAGCAGAAAAGCCCCGTCAGCGGCTCTGTTCCAAAACACAGTGAGCTGCCTGTCTAGTGCGCACAAAGACGGCTTGTTAGCATTGAAAACCGCTAGACGGTGCACAGTTTTACACTTTTAATTCGAATCAGCACCTTAAAAAGTGTTAAAATTGTCTTTTTTTTTATATTATATTGACCTTTTTATTGATTGTTGATATATTTAATGATAATTATAGTCCATTTCTCTCTGTTCTTCCACCAATTTTAATGGATATTTTTGTTGCAATGCATTCTAGGATTGTACACAACGTTTATTTTGTTCCTAAGTGTTTTTTGACTCGTTTTCCATTTCAAATATCTAAACATTCTTGAATCAAGATACATTTACTCAAAATGCAAAATGACATGAAATAAAAATGATTTAAATCAAGTGAGATTATGTTTAAAATGAGAACAATTATCGGCCAATGGCCTCAGAAAATACCCCTTTTTTCCCTTTGAATTAAGTGTTTTTTTCTTTCTCCACTGGAATATATTTGTATCACTTAATTTTGATCAGTTTCAAAAAAAAAAAAAAATTATTTTATGTCAGAATGCATCTCTAGTAAATGCATCTTCATCAGTTCTTTTTGTTAACTTTTATTTTTAATATGGTAAATAGGTCATTGAAATGCAGCTGAAATAAAATAAAATATCAATAAAATGAAATTTAAGTGAAATTAGATAAAAAGCTTAACCTTATTGTTAACTATTAAAATGTTTTGGCAAATTGAAATAAAGCTGAAATAAAATAGAATATAAATGAAATTAGATGGAAAAAATAAACTTATTGTTAACTAAACTATTAAAAATCATTTTTGGTCATTGAAATAAAGATGAAAAAATAAAATAAAATAAAAGATGGAGAAAAAAAAGGGGAAAAAAGAAAGAAAATTGGAAATGTTGCCTTGGCTACTAACTGTAATAAGTTGAAGTATTACTCAAATTCAAACTAAAATAAATAAAAATAAATTAGAGCTAAATAGAAATATTTACAACAAAAGCACATAATAAAATTACCAATACTTAAATTAAATAAATGAAAATAAATGCTAATTCAGAATGTCAATAAATACTATAATAGTATATATAATACTAAGTTGATACTGATCTTGGTTTAAGAATATTTAGATTTTAAAAAAGTCTCTTGGAAGCTTTTGAGTTCTCTATGATGTCTTAGAATGCTGTCTAGTTAGGGAGCTCACTAGGTTTTGGAACAGACCCAACTTGTCCATTTCAGTATGTGTGTGTGTGTGTGTGTGTGTGTGTGTGTGTGTGTGTGTGTGTGCTGATGCAGAAGAACATGAGAACTCCAGATTCACAGAGCAATCAAACGATCCCTCGATCTGTCAGAGAAAGAGCACTTTGGTTTTTTGGCTCTTTCATCATAACTGATTAACGCGTCGGCGCAAGATGGGAGAGCTTTTTGCTTTTAAAATTCCTTTAATAATTAGTTCCTCTGAGGTTGCATTAAATTCTCTTTGCTGGTTTTCCCAGCGTCATGAAATTGCAGAAGGCTTCCACCCAAACCAGCGAGCGGGTTCCCCTTAAATTAGGGAGAATTATCCTTTGAAGGTCTGGAGTAAATTGCGCGTACGGTCCGGTATCACGGGGTGTGTTCGAAGACCATCGCTCGCCCCGACGCCTGTGAGCTTTCTACGTGCTCAACTTTAAAGAGAATAATTGTACTTGCCTTTGAACAGCATCGACATTAATTTGATGTATCGTAGTTCGAGGTCTATAATGCTTTCAAAGGCGACGATGCCATTTCTGCACAATACGGGCAGATGGAGCGGTTGTGAAATTGCTAGTTAGTGACTCTGTAATGAGATAGCAAAAGAAACACAATGATTCCTTCATGGGCCGCACGACCCCTTGATCTCACGATTATTAACGTGAAGTTGTCCAAATCTGAGTTCTCAGAGTTCAAAATCAGAATTGTGTTGTTTTTCTATTCTGTCTGCATCAGCAATAGTAAACACACACACACACACCACGCACGCACACACACACACACACACACACACACACACACACACACACACACCGCCCACTTTTCAGTGGCCTTCGTTCCTGGAAGTATTTTTCCCATTCATTTTCCCCATAGGGATTTTTTTTTTAAAGTCTTCATTAAAAAGTCATAAGTCATGAACCACAAACTTTGATTTGGAGCAAAAAAAGTATTTGAAAATCATGTACTAAAGTATGAAAGTCCATTAATGCCACATAAGAAAAAAACTTATGTCCTGATCATAAACATAAACATAAAAAGTCAAAATTATGAAATGCTTCAAAATTATGAGAAATCATGAGATAATTATGACAAAGTCAAAATGATAATTTAATAAATTACAATTATTACATATTAAGTCAACATTATGAGATTAAACAGTCAAAATGATGATTTAAATCATAATTATGAGATAAAAAGTTGAAATTATGAAACAGTCAAAATTATGTCATACTGCTGAAGTTGACAAGTCAGTCGTGACATAAAAAAAAACGAAATTATGACAGTCATAATTATGATATAAAAAGTCATCATTTTGATTTAATTTAATTTCAACCTAGAAATATATTTTGTTTTCGACAGTGTCATAATTGTACTTCTTTTTAAATCATAACTGTGACTTAATAATGTCAATTTCGACTTGTCATTATAACGCAAAAAGTCGAAATTGACATACTGTCGGAATTATGAGATAAGTGATAATGAGATGACGTCATAATTTCAACAGTATGTAAAAAAAAATCTCATAATTGACTTGTCAATATTGTCATAATTTCGGTGTATGTCATAGTTGACTTTTTAAGTCAGTTTCGACAGTGTCAATTTCAAACTTTTTATCTAATAATTATCACTTTTTAAGACATAATTACGACGTAATATGTCAATTTCAACTTGTCATAATTATGACCTTTTATGTCAATTTTGGCTTTTTTCTCATAATTATGACGTAAATTTTGTCTTAGTATGTCATAATTTTGAATTGTTGTCGTTGTTATGACTTTTGATGTCATAATTTTGACTTTTGATGTCATAATTACTTTCTTATGTAGCAGAAATGGGATTTCATTCCATACTAAAGAGTTATTTTGGCATGATTCTGACCAACGAACTCAATCTTTCATATTTTCTTCTCTGTGGAAAGTCATAGAAAATCCATGATGGATTATTTCTTTTCCTTTGATATTAGAAAAAATAGGAACACAAAAATTACATTTGTTGTTTTTACCGTTTAAAACTATAGAAGTTTACACAATATGACGACTTCTGAGAACCCTGGAAATGTGAAAGGTGGAGATTTCCTTTGCAGAATCATGGGTACACTCAGAACAATTTGTAAAACTCGCAACTTTAGGGGTACAGCAGCTTTTCACTGGGGAGGTTCCCATAAAGGGACAACTTTGCGTACCTTATTTAGCCTTAAAAGTTCATAGTAGCACCCTACGAGTATATTTTACTACTCTAAGGCATTACATAAGGTATACAAAGGCCCCAGTCAATTCCCCTATAGAGAAAATGAATGGGACTTTTCCTCATGGAACCCTATATTCTAAAGGAAGGGATTTTGAGGGAGCTGGATTCCGCCGTTGCCGTGGCCACCAGCTTGACTCTGATTGGTGCTCTGTCATCTTTGATGTTGCAGGCGAGCCTGTACAGAGGAGGCTACAGCCGCTTCACACCCTACTAGAGACTAAAGCACTGATCACACAAACTAACACTCAAAACCACTACACTCGCTCTGCCACACGGAGTCCCATTTACTAAAACGCTTCCAGGTCAGCCGATGACCTCATCCAAGACGACATTCTCTCAAGCCCGCCTGACTCTGTGGACCTTGTGGAAATCAATGGGAAAATCGGAAGAGCAGCTCATAAATGTGGATTTACTTTTTCTTTCAGACATGGAAATGTTTTGGCATTTGTGTTTGGTTGTTAAAACGGGAAGAACGGAAGCTGTTTTTAGATGTTTGGCTTGAGTTTGTGTTTCATCATTGATCATTTTATTGGGTTTATTGTGTATATAAGCTTCTAGTGTGAATTCAGACGTGAGACAGAAATATCTCAGGACTCTCTTGAACACACAACCATCCCAGCAGACATTCAGATTCACTGTCTCTCTCCAGATCTCGCCAGCATTACTCTAGTCTACAGGTCTGTGTGGTCTGAAGAAGCTTTTGTTTGAAGGGTTTCTATGCATGTTGTTCCTGAGATGAGAGGATCCGTCCCTCTCATGTTTGCACTAACAGATTTACCTCTGTACACAGTGGACAGGTTTAACTCACACTCGCTAATGCTGAAAGGATGTGTATGTGTGTGTGTGCGCGTGTGTGAACATGGACGTTAATATGTTAAAGATTAAACCGTCATTTGATGTATGCAAATATTGCATAAAGTAATTTTAGAGGTTAACAGAGAGACAATATGTAGACAGAAAGGAGATTTAAAAACAAACAAAACAAAAAAAAACATGGAGAAATATTTAGATTTAAGAAAACAATGAGATTTATTGAGACATATTTCGGATATGCAGAGAAATTTAAAAAATGATAAATAGTTAGACTTATATAAGGGGACATGGGAGGTTTAAGGAGATATTCTGAGAAAAAATTATAATAATTAGATTTGAGAAATTATGCAAGTAGACATAGAGAGGTTTAAGTAGACAAATAAAGATGTACGGGAACACAAGGAGAAATGGTCAAAATGATGACATTAAGTTGTAATTATTACTTAAGAAGTGATATTATGAGTTAAAAAAGTTGAAATTATGACACAAAAAGTCAAAATTATGACATACTGTTGAAATTGACAAGTCAATTGTGACATAAAATATGAAATTATGACATAAAGTCAGTTATGAGACAAAAAGTCGAAATTATGAAGTCATAATTTTTGACTTCGTCTGTCAATTTCAACCTAAAAATACAAATAATGAAATTTACTTAATAATTTCGATTTATGCCATCATTTTGACTTTTGTCACAATTTACATTGTTTCGACAGTCATCATTTTGACTTTTTGTGTCATCATTTCAACTTTTTATCTCATAATTATCATTTAATAACTTTGACTTAATATTAATTTTGACCTAAAAAAAAAAACAAATAATAAAATTTACGTCATAATTTCGATTTAGCCTGTGCCATCATTTTGACTTTTGTCCCAATTTACATTTTGTTTCGACAGTCATAATTTTGACTTTTTGTGACATAATTTGAACTTTTATCTGATAATTATCATTTTATAACTGACATAATGTCAATTTTGACCCCAAAAAACAAATAATGAAATTTACGTCATAATTTCAATTTAGCCTATGCCATCATTTTGACTTTAGCCACAACTGACATTTTGTTTCGACAGTCATAATTTTGACTTTTTGTGTCATAATTTGAACTTTTTATCTCATAATTTGAACTTTTTATCTCATAATTTGAACTTTTTAAGTCATAACTATGACTTAATATGTCAATTTCGACTTGTCATAATAATGACTTTTTTATGCCAATTTTGGCTTTTTTTCCTCATAATTATGACTTATGTCAATTTTGACTTTGCATGTCATAATTTCACATTTTTTTATGTCATAATTTTGACTTTTCATATCATAATTATTTTCTTATATGTCAGAAATGGGCTTCCATACTAAAGAGATATTTTAGGGCAATTCTGACATAAGGAGAAATTAATCGTTTTAAGAAAACACACTGATATATACACTCTAAAAACTGCTGGGTTGTGTTAACCCAATTTTGGGTCAAATATGGTCTCACCCAACGTTGGGTTAAAAAATGCCATTTAAAAATGGACAAATTGCATTTTGGACAAAATCAAAAATGGACAAAAATGCAATTTAAAAATGGACAAATTGCATTGGTTACATTAAAAATGTAAACCAACGGCTGGGTTTGTCCATTTTTACATTTAATTTTTAACCCAACGTTGGGTGAGACCATATTTGACCCAAAATTGGGTTAACACAACCCAGCAGTTTTTAGAGTGTATACAGCGAGGCATAAAGAGTCATAGGAAGGTATAAAGAGACAGAGAAAACATGAAAGACCTTGACTCTGAATGAATCAATGATTAAGTGTGAATGAGATCAGAGCGAGCGCAAAGCACACTTTACACGAGACCTTGAGTAGTGTGACATTTAGAAGAAACTCTCAACATTACAGTTCTGAGCTCAAATGATATGATGCGTCAGACTGAATTCAGACAAACATATCTTACATGTGCTGTGAAAGATGTGATTTGATTCATATAATTAGGGCTCTATCCTAATGAAACTGAACTTTGAGTGCACATTGTTAACAATGTTTACACACAAGCATATCAGCTGAATCTTCCACTCTAAAAAATAAAGGTTCTAAAAGGGAGTTTTCGCAGTGATGTCAAAAGGGGCTTTTTCACACCAGGTAGTTATAATAACTAGCCGCCAGAACTATATTTTCCTCTATGGCCATTTTCCTGCTTGCATTCGCAAGTGCGGCATTTAAAAACATCAACAACTCCGTAGCATAAAGGTTGAGAAGAACTAGGACTTTGGTGTCAGTTCATCATACACTGTTTTCCATGTTCGTGGAGTAAGTAGAAACTGTGTGTTTACGTGGCTTTCTTTTAAATGGCAGGTGCCAAATCAGAGTACACTTACGTCACTGTAGTTCCTATTGTTCTGGATTAGACCTTGCTCTGAAGTTGGAGCTAATTTAGTTTCCCAAAAAATTATCCTATAACTAAAATCATTCCAAGTTCCAGTAGTGTGAACACGCCAAAAATCAAATAGTTATAGGAACTATGAAAACAGTCCTCCAGTGCGAAAACCCCTAGAAGAACCATTTTTGGTTCCACAAAGAATCTTTCAGTGATCAGTTCTTAGAAGAACCATTTTGTTTTCTCTTAGCGTGAAGAACATTTTAACAATCTAGAGAAGCTTTTTCCACTATTAAGAATCTTTTGTGGAATGGGAAGATTCCATGGATGTTAAAGATTCTTTATGGAATCATCGATGCCAATAAAGAACCTTGATTTTTAAGAGTGTTAAAAACAACCCCACGCCATAATCCCCCCTCCACCAAACTTTAAACTTGGCACAATGCAGGCAGGCCAGAATTAAGAACATCTGATTAAAATTTTTCCTTTCTACACTGTAAACACAAATAAGTTGGCAAAAAAATAATAATAAATAAATACAGAGGCAATCAGTTAAATAAAAAAACATAAAAAATAACTTAAGAAATTCAAAGTTTTAAGTTGTCAGAACTGGCAGATTTTTTATTTTGTACGTGTACATTATAATTGCTCTCAACTTGAAATATTTCACTTAAAATTATTATGTAATCTCAACTTAATTCTCAAACCAAGCCCCTGCTCCACTCGTCACCCCCCCCCCCCAAAAACAAAAAAAAAATCTTTTTTTTTTTTATAAAGAATCGTTTGTGGAATGGAAAGATTCCATGGATATTAAGGATTCTTTATAGAACCATTGATGCCAATAAAGAACCTTGATTTTTAAAAGTGTTAAGAACATCTGATTTCAATTCTTCTTCTTTTTTATTTCCAAATTTGCTGCAGCTTTTTTCCATCTCTTAAAGTCACATTCATTAATAACTTCATAAAGCCGGAGCAGAGGTGTAAACAGAAGCTGTCTGCTTGAACCCGTTTACATCTGCCATTTTTTGGGATGGTTTTCATGATCTTCAGTGGTTTAGCTTGCTGTTTTGAAAGAGCTCTTGTCAATTTTCGTTTCGCATATTTTCAGACGTCAAGGGCTGGGTCGGTTTATGACCAACCAAAGAGCAAGACTCGAACCTTTTTCTCCTATAAAACTACTTTTTAAAAGAGAACCACTTTAGTCTAAATATATAAAAAAATGGCATCTTCCCTGAAGGGAAATTGCATTCAAGTGTAAAAGAATAGTTTACAATCCTGATTTAGCCCTGAATGACAGTATATTTAGGTTCCCTCTCTGTATTTCCTGCACTTTTATTCTGCTTTGACCTGTTAATGCTGCTGATGTTCAACCAGAAAGAGCCTCTGTAGATGTGAAAGATGTGAATTGTTGTTTATTATTTCCACTGTGTCGACTCACATTGATGTACAAAGAACCAGCAGATGGGTTTAACTATACACGACATGTATTTGCTTATTGTTTTGATATACTGTATTATTAATTACTGTACATGAGGGCTCATATGAGCTCTTTTAATACACCATATAGTTATTCTGCAGCTAGTCAACATATCAGCACAAGGACTGATATGAATATTACTCACATCTATGAAGTCTTCAGGTCTCGACTCATTCAGACCAGCGTGTTTACCTGCTGTTTCAGCAAAAATAAATAAAAGACACTTACAGTTTAAAAAAAGAAGCAAAAAAGTTTGTAAATATATGTATATGTACTTATATCTTCCTGAGCGGTTCAACACACACATATATATAGTGGATTTGAAATGTTAATACTTTAAACTCTGTCATTTATTTTTCCTGTGTTTGTTTTTGTCTGAGAGTTTTGTCAAAAGTACTTTGGTTTGATATATTCAACACTGTATATGACGTGGTCTTTTTGCCCATGAAAATGATATTTGATGTTTATATAGGCTATACAAGTTCATTATAATTCATGAATATGTCTACATAAAATAAAGAGCTTACATGACCTGGGGTCTCTTCAATATATAATGTATATTTATTATATTTAAAAATCATAAATCATGTTTAGTTGTGTCCTGTAAACATTATGAAAATGTCAAACGAATTGGCTTTGACTCGACAATTGTCAGCTCGCGAATTATACAAATCCTTATACTGTGTGTGTATATATATATATATGCATACATACATACATACATACATACATACACATATATATATATATATATAAGGATTTGTATAATTGTCGAGTTTACAATATAGTGAATAAAATACAGCTGCTCCAAAACGTATTCGGACACATTGCAATGACTTTTAAACCATGTTTAGGAAATGCTGTGCTTTCAAAACTGCTTTAGTCATTCTTTAAAAAATGTAATTACACTTGCTTTGACATTTTGTTATACAAGTATACATACTAAAGGAAAGGTTCTCTTGTGATGTACCTTGTTCATCAACCTCACAAATGTTTTGTATAATAAGCAAAAAAGTGTGTACATATATGTGATTCTCTACTTAAGCGTTTCAATATACATGTATAAATTGGATTTTAAAAAAATTATACAAAAAACAGTGCTTAAAAATTATTATTATTACTATTATTTTATATTGCATTTTGTTTTGCAGTGTGTGTGTGTGTGTGTGTGAGAAAAGAAAGAAAAGATTGAAATTCAGTTATACATCTAAATTTCTGAAAGTTATTATTAATTTATTATCTTCTCCATAAAAATGGAGGTTGTCACAGGTGGTGAACTCCCCGAAAGCCGGGGGCCCCGAGAATCGTCACCAACTCCCCCCTCCCTATAAAGGGTGTCCAAACCATAGACTGTAAAAAAGATGGATGACATGTTTCCACTTCCTTCCACTGTAGAAAAATTAAGCCAAATATCCCAGAAAATGTAATTGCCCATTACACCATTTTTAGCCTGTGTCTGCTAAGTAGTGATCCTGATGTAGAGCCGCGGTATCAAAGTCCCGCCCACAGGGTACATTTACACCACAACGATGTACTAAATACGTAAACGTTTTTCTTTTGCATCTTTCATACAGACGGCAACGTTGTCAAAACGACAAAAAAATGCTGTATTCATGCCAGGCCAGTAGATGGCGATACACTCTATACAAAGAAACTACTATAGACTAAACACGTAATTTGCATGACATCACTGTTTTCACAAATTCACGTTTATGTAGTTTACAAGGAGACGGTAACGGTATCGTTTTCAACCTATCAAAACTTGCACTTTGCAACCTGTTTTCAAAAGTTTGTATTTTCAGCCCCCAAAATGCAGTTGTCGTGTAAATGAACAACCAAAGCGCATTTACTTCATTGGAATGGAACGAAACTTGTTAAAGGTTTTGGCACTTGCTACTGGAACACACAAAAAAAAATAGTCACACTTGTATTGTTCGCTGTCAAAAATGAGCGCATTGGAAATGAATGGGAGACAAATTTCATCTAGTGGAAGCGTTTGGTACTGCAGCAAAAATCTGACTGAAAGCTATTTTTTTTTAGATATCAGGCTCAAATTTGGAACTCTGTTTAGATTTATGGCTTTGATTTTTCTTGCAGTTTTAGAGTAAAATATATATTTCATAAAAAATTTAAATAGTATTTTGTGCATTTTAGAAATAACAATAAACATAAAATTCTGTCATTTTTTTTACGTTCACTTTTTTCACTTCAGCAATAATCTGACAAGTGTTATCTTTGAAAAAAGACCAAACTTAAGTCTGTGCATTCACGATTTACCACAGTTTATGTTTGAAAATAAATTGTCAGGTCTATGCTCAAAAAGGTGAATAAATGGATTATAAATTTGGGCGTAAAAATAATTTAGTACCATAAAATCCCCTAAAAATACAAAATATTAAATAAAAAACATTATCAAACTACACTGATTTCATTGAAATAAAAAAAATTCTGTCATATTTGACTGACACGCAAATAGCACCAGTGTAATTTGATTTTTTTAGTTTGGTTACATGGAGAGGGTGGGGTTTGTGGCCTATACTGCATCCAGCCACCAGGGGGGCGATCGAAATGCTTTGGCTTCACTTTTCAGGACTTGGTCCAAACACTTTTTGGGGCTGCTGTAAATTTCACCCTAAAGCTGATATGATATTATACAACAAGAATCACTGCATTAATGCTCATTCATCTGCTTCTGCTTTTTCAGTAAATACAGTGAAAGAAAAAAAACAGAAAGAGTGAGAGATCTGAACTGAGCACTTCAGGACAGCAAGGACCATCATGAGAAAAGGAAAACCAGAGGAAAGAACGAAGAAAAGTGTGTCGTGTGCCAGTGGACAACATAAAGGACAAGAATATAAAACAGTTTAGAAAGAAGAAAAAAACACATCCAGAAACATTTTATTTTTCTATATGTTAGCGTTCATAGATGGAACGGAGACGGACAGTAAACTGACACTGATGCGACTGTGCAGGGCCCCGCCCACAACATCATCCACCAATCAGAGACCATGGGGGAGGAGTCAAAACAAGCTGAAGGCTGCATGACAAATGTGTTTCCTGTGGGTGGAGTCGTCGTGCTCTCTGTGATTGGTCGCTTTGCAACACTTCCCAGAAAGGATGTCACTCTCGTCACATGGGCGGCACTACTTCCTGTGTCATGTGCCCCAGCTCACGTCCTCATTGGTCATCCGTTCAACCGTTTCCTGTGGAGAGACTTCATCAGGCCAGGATTCGATTCGTCCCATGTGGGCGGAGCCTCTCGTTCACTTTCTGTGGCTGATGTCATAACTCTCCTGATTGGCCATGCTGCTGACCAACTTCCTGTGGTGTTCATGGTTAGCACTAAAACTAAAGATGTCAACTACTGATCAATGAGGTGAGGGTGGGGTGGGTTGTGGGGGGGGTGTGGAGGTGTTAGTTAAGAAGGGGCGGAGCAAAATCTCAAATTATGATTCATAATTCAATGCAACAATTTACATAAGAATGGTTTTACATTTATATTCGTTCTGTCATTCATGTTTCATTTTAAAGACTATTTACCTTATTTTACACTGAAAATGTTTTAGTAATGTAGTAATGTAGGAACTTTAGATCACGATGCATTTAATTTGCCTTTATTTGCAATTATTTTATGCCTTTTATTCGCATTTATCTCGATGTCAGTGAAGTCAGGTTTGTAGTTTCCATATTTAACACGTTAGAGCCACATTTATTAAACATGAGCAGAATTAATTTCTATGTAACTCATTAGTAATATTTATGCAACAATTTATGCAAAACAATGAACACAAAAGCTTAAAGTGAGGCTCCGCCCCGAACAAACGTTCCCATGGTTTGCATCCCGTTGATCAGTGATTCCCGGTCTCTGAAACTCACCGGACTGAAGCGTGAGATTACGATGTTTACTCTTAAACCAGGGGACAAACTTCCAGCCAAAATGAACCCAACCACGGATGCATCTAGTATTTACCTTAGAAAAACAAGAGAGAGAAGAAAAAGAAAAGTATTATTCATTGAATTATCATAGTGCTATAATGACAAATATATCCACTCGTTTATCTACTCCTTCATTAAATGCTTCCTTTGAATTATGTTTTACACAAACAGTGACTGTTAACCTGTTCTCTGGTAAGTTTTGTCAGCTGTGTGAAGTGTTTCTGGGGTTTGATACACCTGCGTGTGTGTGTGTGTGAGGGGGGTGTAACGAACAGAGAGTTTTATTTGGGGAAATGGCTGGAATTTTTAAAGCAAATTTTCCCTTTCCACATGTTTTGAAGAATGTATTCCTATATGTCAAGAGTGTAACAGTAGCTGTACTTGTACATACCTATCACATGTTTATTATGGGGGTGACGGGGGTCGAGAGCAGGGGAAGTGTGTGTGTGTGTGTGTGTGTGTGTGTGTGTGTGTGTGTGTGTGTGTGTGTGTGTGTGTGTGTGTGTGTGTGTGTGTGTGTGTGTGTGTGTGTGTGTGTGTGTGTGTGTGTGTGTGTGTGTGTGTGTGTGTGTGTGTGTGTGTGTGTGTGTGTGTGTGTGTGTGCGTGCGTGCGTGCGTGCGTGTGTGCGTGTGTGCGTGTGTGTGTGCGTGCATTTTTTTCTATTTTAATCCAGTCATAATCAAACTATACTTTAATTATTCAGCTTTTACTCTGACACATTTATATCTATTCACAATGACTTGTATTGTTTTTATATTGAACTACGTATATTTGCAGCTCTAAATGCCGTCAGAAACTCTCTGGCATGTTTAGAGTTTAATTAAGGGGCTGTTTACTCGACACCGTTTTCGGCTAAAAACTGAAAACTTTTTATGCGTTTTGGCCGTTCGTTTACACGACAACTGCGTTTTAGGGACTAAAAATGCAAACTATTGAAAACAGGTTTCAAAGTACAAGTTTTGGAAAACGATACTGTTATCGTCTCAGTGTAAACTACAAAAACGGTGACGTCACGCGTATGCGAATTACGTGTTCAGTCTATAGGCGCGTAGTGTTTCTTTACAAAGTGACATCGCCATCTACTGGACTGGCATCATTAATACAGTGTTTTTTGTCGTTTTCACAGATCCGGATCGTTTTGACAACGTTGTCGTCTGTATGCGAAAAACACGAAGGAAAAACTTTTCCATCTTTAATACATCGTTGACGTGTAAATGACGTTATTTAGCCCCTTTATTCAGCACTTTTAGTTAAGCATTTTTTGTGAGTTTTTAGAAATTTGTTTATAGGTGCATTTACATTTCTGCACAACTTAGACATTCGCGCATTGAATAGGCAAGCAGAATACTTTATATGCAAAGTGAAATCAGATTAATGTGTTGTGATTTGTTTTTATGACTTTTATCTGGTAAAAGAACTGTTTAAGGCGTTTACATTTACTGATTAATAAACAGTTTAGATCAGGGATTTCCCAAGTCGCACCCCTTTGACCTAAAATATACTTGAGTTAATATTTCAATAATTCAACAACACAATCACATTCATGGCTTTCCGTTGTTGGTCAATGATCACATGACATGCAGGTATGCAAGTATTTATTATTAGTTTTTTTTTTAAGTGGTTTATTTATTTTTTTGGTATTATAGTTTTAATCAATGTTTTTATTTTTACACTTTTTTTTTTAATTTTAGTAAAAGTTTTTGTAATTTTATTGTGTTTTTGTCATTTTATTAGTCATTGTTTTTTTTTGTTTTTTTTATGTATCTATAGGTTTTATTTAGTTTTATATATATTTTTAATGTTTTACTTTGTTAACATTTATTTTATTTCAAGTAACGAAAATATTTTATTATTGTATTATTTTTGTTTTTTTTAAACTGTTTTATTCTTTTGATGATACTTTCACATTTTACCATATTTAAATTAATTCCGCAGAATTCCACAGATTCCCCTCAGAATCAGCATGAAAAATAAAGATTCCATCCGGATTTGCTTAAACTGGTTAAACTGGAAAGCTCACAAACTTTTCATAGATCATATATTATAATTCTGAAGCAGCTACACTCATCATATTTATATCTCACTGCACCTCATACGTGTATTATATGAGAAGGTCTGACCCAGGGTGAAGGAAGAAAGAGAATAACTGTGTGTGAGAGAGAAGTGAACGAGAGAGCATCTGTCTGGTTTTACCGTGGTAAACGGTTGTTTTTCTATCTCTGCTGTGCTGTAAATATCAGCCCTCTCTCCTCTATCCCTCCGCTCCACCCCAGCAAAATCTTGTATTTTGTTCTAAAACGATAAGGTTTATTTGTAAGGATTTATAAAATCTATCTCTTTCTCATTTTTGTAAGCATTCAAATGATAAACTATCTTTGAAAAAAAAAAAAAAGGTTTAAAGGTGAAACACTGAAAGATAAATGTATCTCTTTGAAGCCCTACAGATCTGTGACGCTATCAGTTTGTGTTTTCTTTCTCTTCTACTATCGCTACAAGCCTCAGATGAAAAAATCCTGTTTGTTATTCTGACATTATTATCATCATTATTATGACATCATATTTATTACTAAACCATTGATATGACCATCATTGTTATTATTACATAAATAAACTTGTCTACTTCAGCATTTGGTGGAGTTTATGTTGTCAGTATATTGTCTATAAATACTAAGTCATTTCATTTTTTTATAATTTCTCATATGTATAGAGCAGCGAATTCTGGAAACATGTCTTTATAATTCAATACTTATTGAATCGAACTAATTGAAAATATAGTTATATGTTATATTTTAGGAAGAGGTCCCTAGGGAGTTCTTTACATAAAATGATTAATTGTTTAGTAAGTTTGTCTACAGTTTATATATATATATATATATATATATATATTTATTTGTTTATTTATTTATATAATGTTATATATAAAAATACAGGGACAACTGATTTTTAAACAATTGCATACAATATTATAATATTAACATTAGAATAACTTTTTAGTTGTATTAGAGTAAAAAAGATATAATGAACGATGTAATATATTGTGCAGTACACTGTAAAAAATTATTGTGATTTTAACGGTAAAAAACTGTAAAAAGGCTACGGTGAAAAACTGTTAATTGGTTAATAGAAAGTTTTCGTAATTTAATTTACAGTAAAAGGTTTTTGGAAGTGAAAAAGTCATTGTAAAATTTACAGTGAAAAAACGTAAATTGATCGGTAAATAACATTATATCGGATTATGAAATACGTTTTTTTTTTTACTGTAAATTTAACTTAAGTCTGTAAAATCTAAAATGTTGCTACTGTATTTTTTACGGTAAATTTCTGGCAACCACAGCTGCCTGTTTTTTTGTGTTTTTTTTTTACTGTAAATTTAACAGAATTTTTAGATTATACATGTGTGTTTGAATTGGAATCTTCACTGATAGAACTCTGAGCCGAGCTGGACATTCCGCAGAGTTCCAGTGTTTCCAGGGTGATGGAAGTAGAGGAGAGCATTCGTCTTCCCGCTTCCCCCTCAGGACTGGGTAAGATGGAATGCACCTGTCCGTCTCCTAGGCAACCATTTACCTAAGAGAGGCGGAAACGGCATCGATCTCAATGAATCAGGCCCTGCGGATACACACATGCCGTTACACTGAGACGTATAGACCTATAATGGACAATAAACAGAGGGTGCAGGAACTGTAAAACATCTCCACAGTCAGGCCTTACGCCGTTCAATGATTTCCAGCATTTAAAGAATAAAAGGCCTCGAAAATTGACGTCAAATAAAATATTAGAGTGGACCTTTGAATCTCCAGTGATATTCAGCTGCATAGTCACGTGTTTAGTGATAGCTGAGAGAGCATATGTAGGCTACATAAATATGTATATGTGATGTAAATAAATGATGCTGTTAAAACCGTGGTTAGTTGTCCCACTTTCTATTTCCATATTTCCAAGGATTGTGTATTTTTGAAAGGCAGACAAGTGTAAAAAAGCTAATGGACATCTTGATTCCCAAACTCACTGAACACATGTCGACCCTATAGGGCATGTTGTCACAGTATGGATTTTATATGGATTTTTGATTATAGCTACTGAGAATATGATTTAAGCACTTCTGACAATAGTCTCCCCTTCATAAAATGCTTTAAATGTTTTGTGTCAAAAAAAAATATTTTATGCAACAGAACATAACTAATGTAAAGACTAAATGCCAAATGCGACTGAGAACACAAGCTAGAGTCTGCTACAGGACAACATTTAATTTACTGTACTGTATGTCCAATGCTGTGTCCAATTCGCATACTATCCATCCTAAATATTATTCAAAATTATAATTAGTGTGTCTCAAATCGTAGTATGTTGAAATGAGCACTCCAAAGATACCCGGATGGTCTACTTTTTTCCAAAGTGCAGATCACTTGTAGGTCTTACCATAGGACCCAAGCAATCTGATTGGTTCAAACTACGTTTTATGGCTTTAGTGCCTGGTTACAAATCAGACAAATTCACTTTATTATATAAAAATGTTTTGAACTACGTTATAATTACCATTAATGTCTTTTAACTTATATGTTTCATATGATACTATATGAAACATATAAGTAGTATGTAACCAAAGCTATAGATTGTGAAATTAAACATTTCTCATTCTTAGTGTTTTTTAATTAGCTTACATATACAATTCAATTACTATACAAGTCTGTCTTTCTGTGTGTATAGGCCAACTGTGAAAAGCGCTATACAAATAAATATATTAGGCTACTTGATGGGAGTTTTCCCACTTATGGTGGGACTCATCTCTTCACCATAGACAGTATATAGCTCTTCAACACAGCACCTGCACACTCTAACGGCTAATATTGCCTACAACCCATTGCGCGATTCGACTAGAACTACAAACACGAGTAAAACTTGTTTTAAAAAACTACAAACATGGCGGATGTGCGAGTCCGGCGATAGAGGTTTAGATAAACGGGTTTGAGTGATTAATTAGGCTATCAGTATCTAAGCTGACGAAAATATATTTATTCGTGGTTATCAACATTAGGCTACATTTAATCTGCAACAGCACTGAACTTTAATAAAGATACGTTTGGTCATTAAATGCATCATTGTAAACATATGAGGAGAGTCTCCGCATAAAAGACCAACGACTGGCAGATCAATGTGCAAGGCTACTATATTTCTCTCCGAAACGGTTGGAAATTAAACTAAATTGAATGTGGAGGACTTTAACTGTGACAAGATGAATGACAGTTTAAATGGTGACAGGATGCACGTAACGTTAACTAAGCGACAGCTGTCCGTTAAAGACGAAGTAGTAAAGCTAGTCTACTCTTCTGATACACACTTAAAAGCATGTAGCCTACTTTTTCTGCAGAAAACCAGAAGGCTACATACTTTTAGGGCATTGTATGGGTAGGCGAATTGTGCCGCAGCACAGGTGTTGTGCGCAGCTAGTGGAGATTTCAGTACGGCTTTACTGACATCTAGTGGTGAAATTGTGCAACTGTCTCAAAACTTGAGGTAGATTGTTTAAACCATAGACTGTATAAAAAAAAAAGATGTTGAACATCAAAATAAATCATAATATCTGATTTATTGTCATCAGAAGAAATTAAGTTTGTCCAGATAATGCTGACATATGGTACTTTGTTACTGAATGATTAGGTAATGTAAACTCAACCCGTGGTGTTACAATATATTCGGTTCCATGTGGTATATTTGGTACCACTGGGTGGCGCATACATGAATATTCATGAATTTACCCAGTTGTGGGCGTGTCCTTGAGGCAACACCCAAAGGAATGGAGAAGGAAATATGAATGCACTCTCCTGAAATCGCAAGTTATTTAATGGAATATTTATTTCGAAAAGATAATAAAGTTTTAATGTTAATCATAAATGAGAGAATAACCTACGGTGCTAGTCTAGGCTACAATTTAATTGCACTCTTTGATGTGTTTGGCCTTTTTTGTGTGGCTTTAAAATTAATTTGAATTGTTACTTGTGCTACCTATAGTCACTCGGTGATAGTACTGCAGATCAGAGTGTCGACAACAGTATGACTAAATAATAAATGTACAATAACTGCCTAATAAAATAAGTGACACGGTTATTCTGTTTTATCCTTTATTTCTTGTCCATTTAGCATTTAGTTAATTGTGCATTTGCTATTGTGACTTGATAATATAATTATAATACTACATCATCATCATAGATATAATTTGAGACAAAAAGGAAAACATTTGTAGTTTGGTGTTGATAAGAGGTTTGAGCCTACATGTGGGACTATCTAGCAAATGCACAATTAACTAAATGCTATACTACGGAAGAAAAGTATCCTTAATACTGTAGTCATTATAAATAACATTGCAATACATAATAAAAAAATAAAAAAAAGTGCATAAACTTTTGATGAATGCTTTGTTCCGATGACACATTCTTAATATACTTTTTTTCTTCTTCTCAGAATTGCGAGTTTATGTCTCCCAACTCTAACTTTTCCCCCTCAGAACTGCAATATTGCGAGTTATAAAGTCAGAATTGAAAGATATAAATTCGCAGTTGTGAGAAAATGTCAGAATTGTGAGCTGACTTCCTTGGACTTTATAATACGCAATTGCGAGTTTAAATCTCACAATTCTGAGAAAATAAGTAGGAATTGCGAGAAAAAAAGTTGCATTAAACAAGTTGCGATTGCAATAATATTTTCAGTTCGTTGACACGCACACAACAGGGGAAATTAATGGATATTATTTACACATGCGCCACCAGCGGAACCAAATATCTCAGGGGCCGAATATATTGTAACACCGGACGTGACTGTCCTATTTCACTCCTTTCTGTCACCGTGACTGTCTCGGTGTCTCGACAAAAAAGAAAATAGCAATCAGCGATCACGAAGAACAAAGAAGAACAAGAAGGTTCTCAAGAAAAAAAAAAAAAGGTTGTTTCTGAACAGACAGCAGATCTTTGTGATTATCTTGGCTGTTCATTTTTTAAACCGTATCCAGGAAGTGAAATAAAGGTTAGATTGCTGGAGCTCAAATAAAGAAAATGGATTCACGATCTGTGGAAGAACTTTCTTGTGCTTTACACAGTGAGAAACTCGATTTCTTCTGTCTGGAGGACAAACAGCCTGCATGTTTAATGTGCAGAGATTCACAGAAACACGACAATCACACATTCAGACCCATCAGTGAAGTGGTTCCGTCATACAAGGTAGGACAAACGTCTCGATTCATATGTAAAGAACAATAAATAGTCAGATATAATCACACTCATGCACTCAGTTTCTCTCTCTTAATTTTCTATAATTTTACTCAACATATATGAACATATCAGTGTATTCTCTATAGGCCTATATTGTTTTTGTTGACTTCTAGAAGGAGCTCAGTTCGGCACTGAAATCCTCACGGATGAAGCTGAAACACAGCGAAGACATTAAAGAAAAGTGTGTGGAAACTGTTCAGCACATCAAGGTGAGGAAACAGAATCAAGGGTCAAATAATCAACATTCCCAACACAAAGATTATCACTGATGTACTACTACTAGTAAGAGTTTGAACACACCTACTCTTTCTTTATTTTGCATATCCACATTTAAGATTAATAGTAAAGTCATTGACTATGAAATAATAGAAATGGAAGGATGGGAATGATGTAGTGAGCAAAAAAAAAGTCAAAATCATATAGTTAATCTTTTAAGTCACCCCCTTTTGCCTTGATAACAGCTCTGCTCACTCTGGATGGTCTCTCAAACATCTCTATGGTTTGTAAAGGCATTCAAACCCTTTAGATAAAAAAAAATCATGCGAAAAATAAATTAATTGTGGCCAGACGTTTGGCTGGTGGTGTGGCGGATGTGATGTGTGTTGATTCAGACGATTTAAGTGATTGTGATTTGATTTCAGTCTCAAGCTGAGCGCACGGAGCGGCAGATTAAACAGGAGTTTAAGAAGCTTCATCGTTTTCTCAGAGATGAAGAAGAAGCTACAATCAATGCACTGAGGGAGGAAGAGGAGCAGAAGAACCAAATGATGACGGAGAAGCTGGAGGAGATGGACAGACACATCTCAGATCTTTCACACACAATCCAAGACATGGAGGAGATGATGACAGCTAATGATATCTGCTTTTTAAAGGTCTTATTTCAGATCATTGATGGATTGATTGATTGATTGATGATTGATTGAGTTTTTGATGATAAATTGTTTGTGTTCTGCAGAAGTTTCCAGTCCCGATGGAAAGGTGAGTGATCTGCTCCTGTCTCTGGTTCTGAACTGAAACAGAAACACACACACCCTACTCGCACCTTACAAATGCTTTTTTTTGTAGAGATGCACCGATTACAATTTTCTAGGCCGATTCCGATTTTTCATTGAGTTTGACCCATAGACTGTAAAAAAATATGGACGTAGTGTCCGTGACGTCACCCGTAGGTTTCTGAAGACCATTTTTGAAGCCTAAAGTGGGTGGAGTCGGCCGTCGCCATCTTGGCCTCGCGTCACTCCTGGATAACAGAAAATGGGCAAAGAGGCGGGGCGTGAGTAGCCTGGCTACCAGAGTTAGCTCAGGGAGGTAATGCTATATGCTACTAACAGTACCAAGTCTGCGACTGCACAGAGCCTCGCGCTAAAGTGACAGTTGATGATGTAAAGCCAATTAAAAGTTCCTGTTTTTGCCCTTCGAAATATTATAATAGTTAAAAGACATGGCTACAAGTGAGACTGTGTATCGTGATTCTGTACTATTCTGCTAGTTGAAAATGTATTATGCAGTAACTTAATATGAGAGAGTGTGTGTGACAGTGATTTATGTGCATAACAGTTACATGTCAGTAGGGCTGGGCGGTATGACGGTATATATCGTTACCGCGGTAGAAAATGTCACCCGTAACAGATTTTTTTATTCCGTGTATACCGCGACATGTAAATAAGTGGGCGTGGTTAACTCACATGCAGCGTGCGAGAGACTGAGACACTGAGATTTGTCAAAGAAACATGGAGAAAGCAAATCAAGAGCATCCACAAGGGAATTACGTTTTCTAAAGGGTTGTTGTTAATGTGATATTTTCGGGGGAAAAGGCGCAGCAGTCTAGACTAGAGCACCCGGCCGTAGGCTACAGTTTAGAGGAGGGCACGATCGCAACGGGGAAATCATGAAGCTTCCTTGACAACAACAGTTCATATATCAATATCGTAACGAATAGAAATAATCTTAAATAATGTATAGTTATCCGCATCTTTCCGTTTCTTATGTATAGTTACTTTTTAAACACAAAAATCACATTCAGCATGACACGCGAGCGGTTGCTGTGGTAATGAACAACCTGCTTGTTAAAGCGAATGTATAATCCTGTATCTGAGGCAAAATTACTAAATATGCAGCGCGAGTTATATATTTCTATCTCCAAACAATTGGCCACTGAACCAGCTGATAAAATCTTCCTTTGATTCAATGCGTGATTACAACTTGTCACTCAAATTAACCGATCGCATTTTACTGATGCAAAAGACGCGCGCGTGCACACGCACAGCCCTGCGCGGTGTGTCTGTGTTCACCGAGCTATGTAAAATAATGACGCAGTTACAAGGTGTGTATAATTTACACACTAACATTTAGTCAACACTAACAGTAGCTGCTGTTCGGTTTTCATACTGCTGTTCTCCTAGTCACTTATGAACTTGACACTTCTGAACCTCTCTTGATTAAAGCTCCAGGTGACGGGTTGCCAGATATCACAAAAAGAGCTAAACAAACCCTTTAAAACGCAGTATAATAAGCAGACATGGCAAAAAAAAATTTACCGGGAAAACATTTAAACATAACTAGTATGTACTAATATCCTCCCAAATTAAAAGGAAGTAACTAATTTATTATGAATAGAATAGTTCAATGCAAAATATTCAGATATTATAAACTGATTGATGAAGTAGAGCAATAACATGAGATAGAAAAATTATTCAGCAACACTCTTAATTGCACCTACAAGTTGTATTTAATATCAATCAGTTCGGGGCAGTTCATCTAAAAGTTGATGAGAGTGTTTTGTTTACTATATTTAGCTATTAAAAATAGTTTACCAAAGAAATAATTTACCAAATAAAAGAAAAATTATTCAAAGCCTTTTTTGTAAAAAATTTTTGTCAGAGAATAACTACATGTATAAATTACTATATTGTGAAATATATCGTTACCGTGAAATAAAATTAGTCATACCGTGAAACAGAATTTTGGTCATACCGCCCACCCCTACATGTCAGTACACTTTTTTATAGTCTATGGTCCGTCAGCGCGGCATCGCTCGTCAAGTTCGTAGAGAGCTTATTCATCCATTTTAAATTCTGATTTGGCCGCCTCTCAAATGGGTTAAACCATAGATATATTACCTATGAAGTTCAAGTACGTTAAATGCGCTAGAAATCTGCACTCATTCAAGGATGTGCATTTATTACATGGACGGAGAAAGCAACGACACCTGCAGGATTTCATCTGACGGAACATAAGCATATTATAATCCATCTGTTCCGTGAGAGCAGAACGAACAAGCCTTTATATCTATAGACGTTTTTAAATCTGAAAAATCAAAAAATCAACGAAATTGTCAGACATCCATTAGTGCATGTTCACAGAGGAAAACAACTGAAATACAGCGCTGGTTGTTCTCTCGAACGATACTCGACGACAACGACGGAATCCTAAGCCGTGGGCGAAGTAATGGGTGTATTAAATTGTATGAAATAATCCCTAGAAAAGCACAAACACTGCAGAGATGGCAAGTTCAGCAGCTAAAATTTTCTGAGGTGAAGTGACGCAGGCACGCAGCTAACAGCAGACAAACGGCTAGCATTGACATCAGTGGGAATCCACCTGTCACTCAAAAGCGGACACACCCTTAATTATGCAGAACTTTAAATATTAATCAACTAAACGGATGAGTTATAAAAAAATTCACCCCCCTCACAGTTGTCATGAAGGGCAAAATTAGCT
Source organism: Leuciscus leuciscus (assembly GCF_965113295.1). Classification (NCBI taxonomy): domain Eukaryota; kingdom Metazoa; phylum Chordata; class Actinopteri; order Cypriniformes; family Leuciscidae; genus Leuciscus; species Leuciscus leuciscus. The sequence goes on along the minus strand of NC_138725.1, from coordinate 36,091,135 downwards.
GTATAGACCAAAGCCACATAGAGATCCAGGCTGTAAATATGTTTTTTTCTGCTGTAAAGTTGGTAGTTTTAACATGGGGGAGATACAGATTTGACTCACTTCTGCAGCCAGCGCAAGCGGCCAGTCAATGAATTGCAGTTTAACTCACTTCCGTGTTGGTTTCAAGAGAAAGACGGGGAGGTTGCCGCTTGGTTTGACCTGATATATATATATATATATATATGTGGAACTATACGGTTATCCGGACCACACGTGTGTCTTTTAGTCCCGTATAGTCATCCCTGATTGGTCTTAACCCCAGTGACGGGTAGGTTTAGGGGCGGGGTTAGGGGTAGGCCATCGTATGATTGGTCTTAACCCCAGTGACGGGTAGGTTTAGGGGCGGGGTTAGGGGTAGGCCATCGTGTGGTCCGGATAACCGTATAGTACCATATATATATATATATATATATATATATATATATATATAGCCTTGCAGTATAAAGATATTTCTATATTTTCTGGCTAGTTTACTTTACTTATTTTTTAACCAAAACTGAATAATGAAAACAAGTTTAAATGGGTAAATCTTCTACAAATATTTTTGAGTCTTCGTTTTCTTTTATGACATACCCCAGTTCAGGGGTGCCCAATCCTGCTCCTGCCGATCGACTGTCCTGCACAGTTCATCTCCAACCCTAATCAAACACACCTGGTTTTAAATTTCAAGTGATCCTGAAGACCTTAATTGGTTGCTTCAGGTGTGTTTGATTAGGGTTGGAGATGAACTGTGCAGGATAGTCGATCGGCAGGAGCAGGATTGGGCACCCCTGCTTCAGTTCTTGTTAAAACACACTAGACATACTCAGACCTGCCAACCTGTACGCATTTTGCGTAGCGGATACGCATTTTGACTTCAAAGTACGATTTGTCACTCTAAACTACGCAAAAACCTGATAACGCCTCTGTGCACAGTGCACGCGCTGTCCTCAAATCAAGCTACAGCAAAAGAAGAAAAGTTCGACCAATCATAGCGCTGGGTTCATTCCCCAAATAGCAAGCGGGTTAGCGAGCTCTCTCACAAACACGGACGCGCGCACACAGAGAGAGAAGATCATTGTAAAATTAAAATTGACGGGCTAAATTAAAATTTTGTTCTTACTTGTTTTGTTTTTTCTGTCAAAAAGCATTTTGTATTATCCATCCCTGCTTTTAAAATTCGTTAAATGACGGACGTTTAACACAGCCCTCATTATATGTCGGATTCGGAACTTATAACGTTACTTTATATTATTTTTAGAATAAGTGATTCGTTATGCTATTATTGGACTCCTGTCTATTCATTGTCAACTGTTTTCTATAAATATGTTTGTATTGGCTAACATTTATTCAGTTAATGCGTGTCCTGTTTAAATGCAAAGACAGCACGTCACAGATAGAAGCCCTTTTCCCTGTGGTATTTAGTATCATATTTGGATATTGGAAAATAAATAAATTAGCCTATCTTAATTGTACACAATGTTCCTATGTTTTCTCTTTTTTAAGCTTTTTTTTTAATTTTTTTACTGTGTTCTAGGGGTTTCTTAATTTTAGACTAGTTGACCAGCACACATTATATGCAATGCAATTATATAACGCATGTGTGTCGTCGTCCAAACCGCCCATACAATACCCCCCCCCCCCCCCCCCCCCGTCGTCGTCGATACGCAAAAAAAAATTGCAAGGTTGGCAGGTCTGCATACTTATTCTGTGCATTTTGAGCACTTTTTGTGTGAATAAATTTTTATTTTGTCCATCAAAAGTGTGCTTTCACTTTAATTGAGCGTGAGCAGCGTAGCAAAAATATACCCATGCCGAAACCCCTGCTTCACTGCTGCTCACGCGGCGCTCCTGCTTGACGCTAACGTGCTGCTCCTGCTGCCGGTGTGAATGCACTTGTGGATTAACATGCACAACGAAAAAAGTCTGCACTGCTCACGCGCCACTGACATTTGCAGTGTGAAACGCCCGTAATTCACGAGGTTCCTAAATGTGCGTTCCGTGTGCACGTGTGATGCTGATGTTGCGCGATGTTAATCATGCGGCGCCCGAGTGCATTTGACCGGCATAAAATCGGCATATGTCAGACTGACCGGTCGGTCGCCGGTCATGGCCGATCACGTGAAAATCTGCCAATTCCGGTCACCAGCCAATCATTCGGTGCATCTCTATTTTTTTGCCACAGATTTTTCATGCTTTTTGTCTGTTGACAAATGTATCCTGTTAATTTATTCAATATTGTCATGTCATATTCATTTATTTTAGTCAATTGTTCTTTAAATTGCCACATTTTAGTCGACAAAAAAAAATAATTTTGTACAATACTAAACTAAATTAGTTTATTTATATATATATATATATATATATATATATATATATATATATTCAAACATAACATCTGCATAACCAAAAATTTTCAAAAATGTTTAAACGTATATTAATCCTCCACCAATATATATCAATATGAACAGTATGTGCAACAAAGTATCCTTGTAAATTGTTAAAGTCCCCTTGTAGTCAATAATTGTATCCCTTAAAACTCATCTTTGATCACAAATGGCATATTTAAAAGTTTTATTTCTTCATGCCTTAAAATAGCTTGAATGTAACTCTACTCCCTTGCCTCATTTATTAAACACGGTTCTATGTATATGCAAATGAGCCCAGCCTCCACTCACTCACTGCAGCTCAGAGATCCACTCGTTGACAATCACACGTTGATCTGATTGGTTACAAGGTAGTTTGTGACGTCAGAATCACCTGCGATTTCAAACCGTGTTTTTGAGACTGTCTTTGGTTCACTGCAGTTTTAAGGAGAAAATACTCAGCAATGGTGTTGAATTATGAATTTGCACAAGGTTTGTCATAAAGCATAATAAAAACACCACTTAGATATATAAACAACATTAAAAACTTAATTTTCACCACAAGGGGGACTTTAACAAAAACTATTATACACTTTACAATTCAGCCTGTAGGCGGCAATCTTAAGCAGCACTTAATAATATGAGACAAATCCTTCACTAAAAAAAACGGAGCTCCTGAAATAGACTTCTACTGATAATTCAGATTATGTGTGCTGAATTATCTAGTGATGCTCCGATTGATCGGACGCCGATCATGATCGGCCGATATTGGCAAAAAATAGCTTGATCGGCAACCCCCAAAAGCGCCGATCAAAAAAGCCGATCACGTGACGTAAATAACTCGCGCAACTTTTCCGCATGCGCGGCAACACAACAGCAGAGCAGAGCTTGCTTAACATTGGCAAAATGAGTTCTCCTATGACGGCAATTCAATGGCAATTATAAACGAGCGCACAACTGATGCTGGCGCGCGCGGTAAATGACATTCGCGAGAGGATAACAGATCTACGCGCGAGGAAACGGGAACTCGCGAGCTCATTCAAACCCTGCGCGGGCGCATGACATCTCTGCCCTCGCGCGCGCGCATGATCATTCCCCACACTCTCGCGCTTGATCTCCTCTCGCCTGCTGATTTTGCTCGCTCGAACACTTTTATTTTTGGCAGTCGAGGGGCGGGACTTACTGTTTTAATAACCTCAAATGTCATTGTCATTATTTTATTTTTTGGATCTGATGTAGTTAGTTCCTCAACTACATCCATTGTAGTCTGCCTGACCCCTCTTTGTTTTGAAAAATTATACTGTGCCTTATTTGGAAAAGGTGGCCTACAGTAGCCTTATGTTATCTTGTTTTCTAACTACAATTAAATAAATATTGGTGGTTCTTCAAGATTTTCTTGACTCCAGCATATTTCCATTCTGTGATCGGCAGTGATCGGCAATCGGCAGATCATGATTTTGGTGATCGGTAATCGGTGATCGGCCCCAAAAATGCTGATCGGAGCATCACTAGAATTATCTATTTTTCAGAAATTACCGTGTGGTGAATTCTTCCTTTAAAGATTCTTTTTCCGTGTTCCCTTTCGATTTCGGTTCACTCGACATTGCGCCAGACTCTAAGAAACTCCTTTCACAGAGACACACTGAAGCCTGATTGAATAACGCTATTTCACTGGAAAAGGACAATGGCGTTTAAGCGCGTGAAATAGCGCCACTGGGTTTTTTCGGTCAATACAGAAAAAGCTAGCTTTGGAGGGGAATCGTCCACGGAGGGCCCACTAACAGACCAACCAGATCTGCATGGGGCAAGAATCTAAGAAAAGTTTTCTGATGACTTGGCAGCAAAAATCTCTACTGTAGGTTCACTCGTAGTCCAAGGCTCATCAAATTCAGAATCTGGTTGCCCTGGAGCCACAACAGGGCCAGAGCCGTGTCCATACACTTTGAAAAAGTTTGAGGAGCAGTCAGTCAGAATGGAAGAACCCAATATTGGTAAGCTTTGCCCCCAAAGGTGAACCTGAGGAACTTCCTGTGCCTCTTCACAATCTGAATCTGAAAATATGCATCCTTCAGATCGATAGTCATGAACCAATCTCCAGCGAGAGATTCAGAAGACGCTAGTCCAAAATTGGATGCAAACCACCATTATTTTTTGGGACCAGAAAATTTTGGCTGTAGAGCCCTGACTCCATCCAGGAGGAGGGCACTTCTATAAGCCCCTTCGTTCAGAAGCGATAAAATCTCTTGACCCAACGTCAAGATCACCTCAAAGAGCACAGTTATGAGAAGAACCCCGCCAAAAGGAGGTGGCCCTTTTCGCAATTGGATAGTGTAACCATGCTGAACAGTTTGCAGTACACAGTGCGAGATACCCTGCCACACCGCCAAATAATCTGCCTGGGGAGTAACCGTCCTTCGCCTGGACAAAACCCTACAGGACTGGCCCTCTGGCCTTGTTCGTCTCAATTTGCGGGTACCAAGGCACTGCGGGGACCACTGACTCTCCCATTGCAGAGAGTCAGTGTTGTCTGCACAAACAGAAAGGACATGTGGATTGCCCCTCTGGTGATTTTCAACAGACTGAGGGGCACCAAAACATCTTAGTGGCAGGAGACCCCTCTAAAACAGTGAGCAATCCGATCGGGCAAGCCAACCGCAACAGCGGGGGCTTTGGATGCCATCATAAATGGGTTGTGCAAGGTCTTAGCTGTCGAACTCATATTTATCTGATTGTGCTGTCGCGAGCGACCCACTGGGTGAGATCTAGGGCCCCAATCTATACGAGGGGGCTCTATAGGCAACGGTTCACTCTGCTGCCCCTCATAAGGGCGTTGTAGAGAACTTGAGTGCGAACAAGCTCTTTGTGTCGGTTGTCCGGACTCTCTGGCCCTGTGTGGAATAAGCTGGCAAAATGCCACATTGCTGTTTAGCAGCCAAAACTTATCCACCAAAGTAGTGACAGCTTCCCCAAACAGGCCTTCTTGTAACAGTGGAACATCTAAAAGGAAGGTTTTATCCCTCTCTTTAATATCAGTAAGAGTCAGCTAAAAATGGTGTTCCACTGCCACCATTCTCATCATGGAACGACCTATTGCTCAGGCAGTAGGCTTGGTAGCTCTAAGTGCCAAGTCAGTAGCCAACCTGAGATCCTTAACTCCCTCATTCAGCTCCTTAAGCACATTCTCTTATGGTGCTTTTCCACTACATGGTAAGGCTCACTTTTGGGGGATTTCCCCTTTATGTACAGTACCTAGTACCTGGTTCTTTTTTAGTACCACCTCGGATTAGGTTCCAAGTGAGCCGTACTGATACTAAAATCTATCCATCCATCCATCCATCTTCTTCCGCTTATCCGGGGCCGGGTCGCGGGGGCAGCAGTCTAAGCAGGGATACCCAGACTTCCCTCTCCCTAGACACTTCCTCCAGCTCTTCCGGGGGGACCCCGAGGCGTTCCCAGGCCAGCCGGGAGACATAGTCCCTCCAGCGTGTCCTAGGTCTTCCCCGGGGTCTCTTCCCGATGGGACATGCCCGGAACACCTTCCCGGGAAGGCGTCCAGGAGGCATCCGGAAAAGATTGCCCGAGCCACCTCAGCTGGCCCCTCTCGATGTGGAGGAGCAGCGGCTCTACTCTGAGCTCCTCCCGAGTGACTGAGCTTCTCACCCTATCTCTAAGGGATCGCCCAGCCACCCTGCGGAGAAAGCTCATTTCGGCCGCCTGTATCCGGGATCTTGTCCTTTCGGTCATAACCCACAGCTCATGACCATAGGTGAGAGTAGGAACGTAGATTGACCGGTAAATCGAGAGCTTCGCCTTACGGCTCAGCTCCTTCTTCACCACGACAGACCGGTACAGCGACCGCATTACTGCAGAAGCTGCACCGATCCGTCTGTCAATCTCCCGTTCCATCCTTCCCTCACTCGTGAACAAGACCCCAAGATACTTGAACTCCTCCACTTGAGGCAGGAACTCTCCACCAACCTGAAGCGGGCAAACCACCCTTTTCCGACTGAGAACCATGGCCTCGGATTTGGAGGTGCTGATTCTCATCCCAGCCGCTTCACACTCGGCTGCAAACCGTCCCAGTGCATGCTGAAGGTCCTGGTCTGATGGGGCCAACACGACAACATCATCCGCAAAGAGCAGAGATGAAATTGTGTGGTCCCCAAACCTGACCCCCTCCGGCCCCTGGCTGCGCCTAGAAATTCTGTCCATAAAAGTTATGAACAGAACCGGCGACAAAGGGCAGCTAATACTAAAATGTGACGTGCAAACACTGCAGATCACTGATTAGTCAGAGAGAATCTTCATCACCACAGCAGTATCATTTGTTTGCGCAACGTTTTTAAATGACTTGCCTGAAAGGACCGTCGAACTCAACTTGAAAAAAGAAATGGCTGTATCGTGATTAGTAGATGAGGTGGCGATGCAAATATAATGATCAGTCTATAATCCCACCCACTTTGAAGCAGTGCTAAACTGCAGTGGAAAAGTAAAGCAACCCGAGCCGTGTCATGCCGAGTCGTACCACACAGTAGAAAACCGCCTTTAGTAGGTCTAGAGCACTGCCATCGTATGGAGGGCCGCTCCTGCCTGACCAGCGACCATGCACGATTTTCCTACTAATGTGGGAGTTGACCCTACATGGCTCATCACCACCCCAAGCACACAGCTTGTGCTGCGCCTCAGCAACCGCAGAACTGGGACAACGGGGGTTGAACTAATGCCCTTCTTTCCTCAGAAAGAAAGTGAGCTTAGAGCGCAACACTTTCAAACGCAAACCAACACAATGGTGACAGGCCGTTTTAGCGCCTCTCAAGCGTGCTGAAGAGGCATTGCATGCACATGTCATGTTGTCTCCTGTGATGAATCTGCCACACGAATCAACACATTTTCAGAAACTCGTCGGGTCTGCTTCAGAGGAGCAGAGGTGTGAAGTCCAGGGGTCAGAAAGTAAAAGTCCTGCGGTATGTTTATTCCACCCATGAACTCAGCCAGCTGATTTCACTAATTATTTAGATCTCGTGGCTAAAACACTTTTTACTTTCTGAACCTGGACTTTACACCTCTGTAGAGGAGTGGTGACACCTAATGCCAGGGACACATTTAACGACTAGCTGAAAAATTATAAGACTGAACTGAACATACTTTGAGACTTTTTAACGACTGGAGCAGATTTTACACACCGACTGGACGCAACTGTCTCTGACTCGGTGCATTTGGGCATGATCAGTCGTAAGTATCAAATTACATTCATAATCGGCCTTATAGTCGTTAAGTGGGTCCCTGGCTTAAAATGGACAGCTGAGAACACAAGAAAAGCTATCTGACAGGCAAAAGATACAACGCTTCCTGAAAGAATACAAATCTGAAGTGAGATCACACGAGTACACTCCTATGAGGCATACATGACCCATTCATTAGAGGCGGTGTAAGCACCAGTGAATTAGTGTGATGGTATAGGGGCTTCAGACAATTGTCACACTGTGGGTGTTCCCACAGTGTCAGTGACGCAGAGTTGAGTGAACCTATGAAAGGGAACTTTAGGGCCCTCTAGTGGCAGTAATCATAAAATGCAGATTAATGTCATTTTTGCAAGATGTATTATTGGTTTTAACTAGAATTGGACTGGAATTAGTTTTTTTTTCCCATTTTTGTGAAACAATATAAATAATTGAAATTGAAATTTAGAGTTAAATAGAATAAATATCTATGTATATATACCTCCTCTCAAGCTGATAAGATAGACTGTTTGAACGTGCTCCTCCCGAACTTTGTTTATAAAACATAATTTGTCGCTTGAATTCTGCAATCTCTCAAGATGCAGACATGTCAGAGGCTGACAAATAGCTGAACATATACTAGTTTAATTTGTGACACTTAGCCTACATTTTAAAACCTTTATTTGAATTTGGCAACATTTTTATTTTTAAATCTTAATTTGAATATGGCAACATGATACCTCGTTCTACAATATTTATATCACTGACAGACTCCTCCCCCATCAGTCTATCACTGTGCGCATATTTAGTAAGTATGCTGACATCATCCATAGTAATGAGGTCAACCCTGCCCTTACCTCTTAGCTTAAGAGTTCTTTCTATTCTTTAGTAAAAGTTGGTCTCAGCAGCTTTGTGAATACTTTTACTTTCATTTAGAACTCTTATTGATAAGATAAAATGTTTTGTGAATCCGGCCCCTGATTCCTGAATGTTCTTCCAGAGACCAGAGTTCAGAGCCGGATCCACAGATGGCTTCTGGATCTTTGATTCATGTCCCACATCACTTGGGAAACCTGCCGTTCAGAGTGTGGAAGAAGATGCAGGACATCGTCCAAAACAGTGAGTCTGGAGAAGATCTGTGCTGTTACACACACTGAGAAATCACACATGGGGGGAGATTTAAAGATCTCTGATGTTTTATCAATAGATTTCATAATTCATAATAATCTGTACGGTTCACACTTGATCATTATATGAACATCATAATAAAACACCTTTTTGATTGTCTCATCAGCTCCTGTGATTCTGGATCCAAACACAGCTCATCCAGATCTCATCCTGTCTGACGATCTGACTAGAGTGAAACAGGGTGGGAACAAACAACTACTTCCTGATAATCCAGAGAGATTTGACCTCTTTCCTTGTGTTCTGGGTTCAGAGGGTTTTAACTCAGGAACACACTGCTGGGATGTGGAGGTTAAAAAGAGTTCACGTTGGAGACTTGGAATAACTACAGCATCAAACCAGAGGAAGGGAGGTGATTTCTTTAACACTGATGTCTGGAGTGTGCAGTACGGACTGGTTGAAGAGTCTGGTTATCTTGTTAAACAGAAGCTTGATCGTGTGAGAGTTGATCTGGACTATGACAGAGGAATGGTGTCATTTTCTGATCCTGTATCTAACACATATCTACACTCAATCACCACCACCTTTAATGACACAGTCTATCCGTTCTTTTATAGTTTTTTCCCTCTGAGGATCTTATCGTCAGATAGTCAGTAAACGTCACCTCTGGCTGTAGGTTTGGATCGACCTGCTTTTATCTTTTACAGTCATCATGTTTCCAGTATTTAATCTATATTACATGAGTGAGAGTGCTGTTGATCTGAATATCAGTACGGCTGTGATGCCGCAGGGGATCACATGACTGATATCCTGCACTACAGCAACACTGACAATGTCATATTGCTTTTATACAACAGATCAATAAACAAGAAGTTAATATCAAGTAACTTTTTCTGACAGAATATGACCAGATATTTTGTTCTAAATAAAGCAGGATAAAACAAAACATGAGTCCTGCCTACAACAACTGAGATGAATGAATTAAATACACCAAAACCAATTCGCATTGGGGCGTGCAGTCCATATAAGCTGCGAATGCTCTGCATACCAAAGCCATTCTTGGACTTGCTAATTAATATTAACACTATAAATGTCTGTAAATTCCCTTGTTTGAGGTGTACCATAAAACTTACATGATAGAATTTTGGTAATACACATGTAACTGTTGGGTAAGCGGATCCACAGCAGTTTTGGCGCCTACACTCTGTTGATATGTATCGTCATCGTTGTCCCGCGTTCTCATTGGTTTTCTGGCATATGCGCAGGGAAAGCTGTCCGCGAATCGCTCGCCTAAGAGAAGAAATGTGCTGCTGCTGCCAGATCTCCATCAATGAAAATCACATTATATTTGATACAAAACTAACTAGACTAAATCAAATGAAAAAACAGTCATAACTGAAACTATTTTCATAGCATTTCATTTTCTCCATAGGGAAATTTATTTTTTACGAAAACGTTTAAACCGTTAAAGACAGACCTCTACCGTAACTATCCGAGGTTGTTAATCGACAGTCTGTGCGTATGTTAGAGTCATCAATTTGCATTATTTCAACTTATTTTTTTAATGAATACTTATATTTATTTATTATTCTCATATTATTTATAATAGGCTACTTGTATTTACTATATTATACTTACTATTATTAATTCTCAAATTTTTTTTAAATGTGTCCGGCATACATTTAAATTGACAACTGGCATTGTGTTTCTTATTTGTTCAGATAGTGTCCTAAGCTGATGCCATTTAATGGTTTCTGCGATGCTAATGGCACCTAGCGGAAATACAAAAATACAGCATATTTTGCTAACGCTCCTTTTTTGCGTCACGCCTCCCCAACACAACCATCTCAATCACAGCTCTTACAGTGCTTGTGAAGGCATGTCTCAGGTAAATGTCGGCTATTTCAATAAAAGGTCCAACATATTAGTAATACTTTTAGCTGTGTTACTATGTGTCATGAGAGTCAGCAATTGAGTAGCTAACACTGTCTAGAGCGAACGCGAGCTCTTCTCATTATAAACCCATCCAATGTGTCTGAACCAAGCACATTTTTTGGACATTTTTTTAACCAGAGTCACAAAAGCTCTTCAATTCCACCAACAAAAACATACTAAAAACAATACATCCTCCTTTTGTCAACCGACTCTTTAAACCACTTTCTTATGTGTGTGGCGTTTTGCTTGATAAACGTTGTTGCATATCACCGCCAAAAATTAGATTTTGATATTGTGTGCAATGCGCAGGTGTGCAAAGGAATTACATGTGACATAAACTTACGGTACTGTATGTCATTTTAATAAACACAACTACTAACACAAAAATGTAAATAATGAAATGTCTGCCTGCTGGAGACTTGCAATTGGCTGTTGTATTTGAATAGTTAATGAGGCAGGTCTATGCAAGAGGTGCTGTTTTGGGGATGTTTTTAATAGTCATTTATAAAGATATTTGTTTTAAGTTCCGTTTTGTGTAATGAATGCATTAAATATGATTTTTCTGTTAAAAGATAATGTGTTTTAAATATAATTTAATATAATTTTTTTTTTAAATACACCGTTGTAGAGATTAGTGTTCCTGTGATCTAAAGGCTGATGAATCTCATTGGGTAGGGGGTGTTTTATTTGAACTCCTATAGAATTGACTGGATTTACTTTACATCAAAGCAGAATAAGGAATACCTTAATATTGTAGTAGTTATTACACTTAAAAAAAAAAAAAAAAAAAAATTATACTGAGCCTTAAATACCCCTTATTAAAAGAACACACTTTTAGCTTGACTGTTCGATTTAGACCCGTTTAGCGAGTACATTACATTTAAAAAACTGAGTAGCGATCAACATCGTTTCCTAGCTGTTGCGATGCCTATTTTTACAGGGGAAAATGTCACGAGAAACAGCCATGGTCGAATATTATATCAGAATTAAATAAAGAAGTTTGGTCTACTATTTTATGAATTCATCTCATTATAATGATTGGGTGATGGTGCTAAACGCCATGATCATTGTCTTAAAAAGCTGCTTGAAGAGGAGAGTTAAAGATACTACAAAGAAATACAATGCATACAAAATAAATGCAAAAATGTACACTGATGTGTTTATTCTTGATACGAGTTTTTAATGGTTTATAATTAGTTTAATGATTATGTATTCAAATTAGGTTAATCATGGAAAATCATAATTTTTTTTGCATTAATATGACATCAATTAAACTACAGGTTTTGGCACGGAGGTATGTACGGTATAAATCCAAACTAAAGTTACTATGACTTATTTATTTCTAAAGTAAGCTACAAGTAGGATCAAAAGTGAGTGATTTTAGACACAGCAACAGAGTCGTTTCCTGTGTTGGAGTCCACTAGAATACTTTAATAGCCGTTTCCATCTAAAGTTGCGAATTTAACTTATGCGCAAAAAAAATTGAAATATCCCAAACATTTGTAAATAAAGCACCATTTCCATCCAGTGAGTCGAAGAAAACAAAACCGTCACTTTCTGATAAACTGGCGCTAAATATCACCAAGAAAAGTAGGAGAAGCCACTGTATATAATAATTTTCGTATGTAATAAATTACTTGTGCCTAAACGCGGTCCTGTTATCTTGCTTTCGGAGGCGGATGTCTGCTGTTTGGGAATGCACTCATGTAAAGGCCCTGATATACTTCAAGCAAAATCGTAGCGAAAATTATGTGACGTAATTTCGAACAAAATCAGGCCAAAATGAACTTCGTTTGACGTTCGTTTTGGGAGTTCGAAACACTTTCAGGAAAAGTTTGCTACGGCTGGTGAACACCTTTGTGCTCCCATTGGTCTGTGGCGATGATGTAATAGGTGGGTGTGGCTCTGAGGCTCCGCCTTCTTTGATGTAGAAATCTTCTCCAATTAATTTCTCTTGTTCAGTCCATCGCGGTCAGATACCCGCGAGTGAAAACATGAACATACTGCTTTATAGTAGAAAATGAAGTTGTAATTCTGGTGAAACAACACTGACACAGTTTTTCATGTTTAATACTGTAAAGCTGCTTGATTTTAAGCAATCTATTGTATAAAGTGCTGTATAAATAAATGTGACGTGACTTTACTAGAGTGTCGAATTGCAGAGCTCGTGCAAACATAACCACTTTGACGACAGACTTTGCTCAGGCATTTTGGTCCGCTGGTTGGGCCAGTCACCATTATCTTTTTGATGCTCATCGAGGAATTTATTCTGTAAATTAATTTCCATCGTAGTTTATGCGCATGTTTTCTTATCAGATAAAAAAATTATCCGACTCAATTAAAAGCTTACTGTTTTTTTTTTTGTGTGTGTGCGCATTTTTTGAATTTATGCGCATCTTGCTGTTTCCATCCAGCGGGTTTTTTTATGCAATGTCCCAAAATGTGAATAATAATAGGTGGATGGAAACAGCAAGATGCGCATAAATTCAAAAAATGCGCACACACACACACACACACACAAAAACGCCACACAAAACCCCCATTGGTGATGAGCCTGCAGTGTTCACTTCCTTTATCAGTTTCTTTATTTGTAAAATTTTTTATAATAGGTGAGTATTTGAGATGAGTACTTGTTTCTGATGCTCACATCTGGTGCAAATGTGTAAATAAATGTGTGAAATTGAATACCAGTCTAAAGTAAATGGGATTTAGTGACACCTATAGTCAAGAGAGAAATTAAATGTGGTGGTGGGGTTCATCGTATCCCTTTACCATGGTAGTCTCAAATGAAGCACTAATGTTTTTATTGCACAGAAATATTCACTGTTTTCCAGTTGAAGGAAATGCTTCAAAAGCATGTCTCTGCTTTTGTTATTTTGTTCAGAAGCAAGTGGATGGTTAAAATATTCTCTAATTCTGTCATTAACTTTAAATTTGAGACTTAAGTGTATATACACAGAACTGAAGCACCAGAACTGTCTCTTTCCATCGCGTGTATAATAATGTCTCGAAAAGCTGTTAAAATGGCCTTTTATGTTGACTATATTTCAGAATTGTAAATGGTTGTTTTAAAATGAACTTTATTTGATATTTCTGTGGTGTGAGAGAATTTGCTGTTCATATATTCATTGTTTATTTCTAGAGTGGAATTTGAAGGTGCTGTATGTAATTTTTTGGACTGTACTAAAGCATAAAAATACTTTGTTTGCAGAGAGTTAGGAAACATGCTAAGTTCAAATACTTGTTTGTTTGTTTTTCTCTGAAAAACAATGTTATTCTACTTTGAAATGTGCTTTCCGTGTCAGAATGTCTGTTTTTGTTTTAGTCCGTGCCGGTTTACCCAATAATATTTCGTCACCTTGGGTTGCCAGTTGGTGGAAACAGTGTATTGCAAACGAACTGGGTCAAAGATTACAGATTCTTTCCAACCTAAAATGTCTCGGTATCCATCTAAAAAACTCTATAACTAGAGGCATATTAGAACCAGGATAAATTAACTCATCAACTTGCAGTGTAAGGCTCTGACTTCCACTGTCAATTGCGCTAGTTCCTGTTGCGTGTTCAATCTGGCAACCCTGATGAGCGTGGAGTCTGAGGAGGAGGGGCCGGGAGAGATGGCTCTCTACAATATTTAGAATTTGGACTGCGGTACCCATTTCAACAGCCATGTCAATATTACCAAAGACTTCAGATATACAGTGCTAATAGAAAATCATCATACCCCTTTAAAATAGTTATTTTATTTTTCATACAGCCTGAAATCAAAACCTATTCCAAAATAAAAAATAAAAACAAATTCCAGCTTTATACACAAATTTTGCCTTCATCAACAGTTATGAAAATTAATTGAAATACTTTTTTTTTTAAACTGAAAAACTAGAATAACAGGGTTGGAAAAGTCATCAGTCCCCTGATTTAATACTTTGTAGAGCCACCTTTTGCTTTCATTACAGCCATTAATCTTTTGGGATATATTTGTAATTGGGTTGCACAATTCTGGGAATTTTCCATTCTGGAATCTTTCAATGGGAATAAACTGGAAATTTTCTAAATTGCAGGTTAGCCTACAACAGGGAACCTAAATCTAGTTGGAAAAAAATATCGTTCAGCATATTCTTGGTTAAAACAACCAGATGTAATGAATTTTAAGTTGAATTTCTTCCTTGCACATTCCTCAATCACATGCGGACAGCAACACTATTACGGCAGGGCTATTGAAGCCACACCCCCTGCATACACTGTTCTTTCCTCCATTACATGCACAGATAATGTCAAAATGTCCATCTTGGTGAGTATTCAAATACATTACTCATTTATGTTTAAAACTTGTGCTGTGTGTAAGCTACTGTGTAACAAAATTATATTGTAAAAACAAATACACTGACAGAGCAAACATTTAGGTGAGATAATAATAAAAAAAGAAAAACAGTGTCTATAAATGACCCTTCCCCCTACACAGACACATTCCCCTCTGAAATAATAATAATAAAAAAATCTCCCATAAGTCACCTAAGGGTGGGAATTTGATAATAGTCAAGGTAAGCACATTGCATGTAGATGCTAAACAGGATTGATGGGATTTCACTTGATTCATAGATTAAGTAGGCTATTTCAAATGGATCACATACACTACACACAATTTCTGTATTTACGCAAATAACTATAAAGCAATTGCAGTAGCTTGGTGCAGACTTGGGTCCAACAGTGTTAGATTCTGTGAATAAATAGCCTAAAATTAATTGTATTATTTATCTGCTCTATTAAAAGCCTTCATCCAAACTCTCAATTGCATCCTGTTTTGTGTATGTTCTCCATTCATTTGGGATGTTTCCACTTCCCACAAATGTTTTATTGTAGTAATTTTCGAGGTCTTTCTGGAATCGGCACACAAACCACTTCCAGTAAGGCAGCGGAGAGAGGTCAGGGGAGATGCTCCAGTCTGCATAAACTCCTCCTGCTCTTCTGTATTGTTTATGTGAAACCCACACATTTGATGCATTAAATCTGTTATTACTTGCCACCAAAGTTGTGCAAAAATCAGCACTGAGATGCACATTATAGAAATGGCAGCCTTTGAGACCTGTCACTCTGTGGAAAGGAACACTGTGATCTCCAGGATGGTTTTCTATGGTGTTGGTGCAGGTGGCTCCACAGAACGGACACTGAACCCAACAGCACTGACAGAAGTGATAAATCAGAAGCTCATCTGGTCTGAACTTACAGTCTATATTTTTGTCAAGTGTATCTGTGTTGAATTCTTTGTTGATATCAGATATTGTAACAGTAAGTTCTTTTCTTATCACATCTTCTAGGAGGTTGAAATCATCAACATCATCATGATTTACTCCACTGAGGTCTTTTTCAGAGAAGATCAGCTCATCTGAGAGCTGCTGTGTGAAACTCTTCAACCATAATCCAACATCTCCACTGTACTCTTGAACATGTTCAGTAGATTCTTGAGCTGCTTTCATGATCTTCTGCTGTAGGAGTTTAATGTTCTCCTTCATCTTGGGTAAAACACTGTCAATGAACTTATCAGTGATGTACCGACTGACTTCATCTCTGATGAAACTCTTGAAGTGATCTCTGGGATTATGAATGTAGTTCATGTATTTGACAAAATCCTTCTCTTCTGCCAGTGTCTTCAGGATGTGTTTCTCCAGGTTTGATTTGTTTCCTTTCAGTGATTCACAGTTTGATCTCATTTCACCAGCCAAATCTCTGGCAGTCTTCTTGAAGACACTCTGCTCAATGGGCTCTTTAAGTTTCTGACAGATGATCTCACCAAAAATGGCAGCTGATGTTGCTCCATGGCAATATTTCTGGAAAATATTATAGTTCTCTTCTCTCTTCTTCTCCACATATATTACTGGACTATTGGCATCCCTGAACATTTTGTGTTGGTCAGTGATCATCTTGTTTGCTCTCTTACAGATGGAAAGAACCAAATCCCTGAAGAATTCATTCTTGAACACATACTGACCTGGTCCTTCCTGATGTTCTGTTACTCTTCTCTTGATATAACCTATGAGCTCCTGAATGCAGCTCTTGTTGTAGCCCATCTTTGGAATGTTATATGACTGAATAATTTTTTCTGTTTGCTGATCAACATCTGTGACAAATGTTTTCACTTGGGTGTCATCCTCTTTAGGTAGAGCATAACCAAACATGTCGTTTGCTACTCTGTAGAAAGTTACTGTAAATCCACTGGTTTTCTTTAACTGTATATAGTCTGCATAGCTGGAAGCAGAGAAGATGTCCCTGCACTCATTGCTCTCCTTCCAGTGGTTGACAGAAACACTTTTATAGGTGTCACTGAGGATCTCTCTCACATCTCTCATTATATCAATGTCTTTGACTGGAGGAGTTTCTGAGATGATCTTATTCACACACTTTTTCCAAAACAAATCAAACTCTTTCGTCAGTGTTTCTTCATTATTTGCTTTATCTTTTAGTTTTAAGGCAAGTTCTTTGCTCTTTTCAAAGAGAGTGTTTTCATGATGTGTCCTCTGAGCATCAATCTTTTTCTTCAGGTCTCGCTGCTGAAGAATCCCATTTAATTTATTTTTTGTTTCTCTCATAATGTTTTCCTCAAGGTCCTTGATTTTGATTTCAAATGAAGTTTTCCACTGAATCAGTATATCTTTATCTTTGTCTTTCTCAAAGAATTCTGACATTGATTTTTTCACTTTTTCACTTGTCGTCTTCAGTTCTTTTTGAAGATCAGTTTCCTCAAGCTCGTG
Organism: Leuciscus leuciscus; assembly: GCF_965113295.1. Lineage (NCBI taxonomy): Eukaryota > Metazoa > Chordata > Actinopteri > Cypriniformes > Leuciscidae > Leuciscus > Leuciscus leuciscus. The sequence continues at coordinate 36,073,729 of NC_138725.1, read as the reverse complement.
AATTGCTTCATTTTCTATTTGGTTGTGTAGTTTGTTCTCAGTTTCCATCATGGCACTGCAAAGACTCCAGGTCCACTTGCTGTATTCAGTCTCCAGTTTTCTGTAGGCTGCAATTTCCAGAGAATTTCTGAAGCTGAAGACAAATCGTTCATTCATTAAAGCCTCCCAGAGATCTTTAATATGAGTTTTTAGATGTGTCAGAATCATTCCATTTGATTTTGCAGTATTTGAAAGAATATATTCTTTTAGCTCTTGAATGTTCTCGCAGTAGTTTGGGTTTGGTGGTGCCATCGGTGGGCTTCCTTCCCAGAGCTGAGCAAAATACTTCACATCTTTCTGAACATCAAATCTAATGACATCACTGAAACATTCTGCGTCACAGACTTCCTCTTTAGCAGCGAGTTTTGTCATCTCATCCAGTGTCTTCTGCAGTCGTCTCCTTCCCTCCATGTTTTTCTCTCCAGCTGTGACGTCTGAAACGTTCTGATGCACAAACATGCAGCTGGGTTTTAGTCCGACTTTCTTCATCCTCATAAAGGCCTGAACAACAATCTGAAGAATGTCCTGCATCTCAGCTGGGTTTTCTCCAAATATATTGATCAAGGTCAGATTTCCAAGACCAACAACAAATGTGGCCAGTTCATTGTCATGATGTCTTGTTGATCTTCCAGCCAGTTCTAGAGCACGAAGACCTTCAGTATCAACAGCCAGAATATAGTCAAAGTTCATCTGTGTTTTCAGCTCGTCTGAGACTTTGATCAGCTGCATGAAAGCTCCTCTGGTGCACCTGCCAGCGCTGACGGCAAACTGGAGTCCAAACATGGCGTTCAGCATGGTGGATTTCCCAGAGCTCTGAATCCCTAAAACTGACAGCACAAATACTCTCTGGTCTCCCAGTTTCTGGATGAGTGCATCTAGAACAGCAGAGATCCAGACCAGAGGAACATGAGCAGCATCTCCATCCATCAGCTCCAGTGGGAATCCAGAGATCATAATCTCTGCTGCAAGACTCGGGAGAGAAGAGAAGTGAAACTGCAGATCTTTCTTGTTCTTCCTCACAGATGAACATGATTCATAGATCTGACCGATCTCCCTCATGATGTGCTCCAAACCAAAAGCTGCAGCTTGAAGTTCCTCTGATATTCTCTCAAGTTCTGTTTGTTCAGCTTTCAGTTTTTCAGGTTTAGCGTGATCCTCTTTCCGTTTTACAACTGCTGACCACTTTTCATCATACTTCTGATGTAGATCAGAAAGGTCAGCTGATGTATATTCATCCAGGAGGATTCCCAGCCATTTAAGGAAAAACAACTTATTTGCAGCATGTGAGTGATTTTTAATAAAGAGTTTCATGAACTCACTGATTTCAGATTCGTGCTGCAGTTCACGGATTTTCTTCAATTCCGTTTGTTTTATACTGATGTCCATTTCTTTCTCATCTGCTTGAGGCCGATGTAGTTCTTTGTTCTTCTGACTCCACTGATGCCACAGTTTCCCTTGATGAGGCAGAAATGATTCTTTGATTTCTGTCAAATCTTTATCCTCCAGTAAACTCATCATCTGCTGTGCTGCTTCTCTTCCTCTCCTGCAGTCATCGTCATCTTCCTCATCTACTCTGATGTCTGAGTGTTTGGACAGATCTTCAAGTCTGAAAGTGGAAGATGATTCTGTGAGACAATCATTTATAGCTCTTCTGAGTTCTTCAGATACATCTGACTGATTTCTGTCCTTCAGACCAATTTTGAATTTCCCTTTCTTCTTCTCAGTCACAGCAGATTCATCCTCAGTAAAAAGACAAATGAGTGGCTTTCTGTCCTTGTACAGGTTTTGGATCTTTGCTGCATGTCTGGCATTCCTGTGAAGTTGTGGTAGAAGAACAACATTGACGGAGGCCATTTCAGTGAGGATCTCCAGCTGTTTCTCATGATCTCCTGCATCACCGTGTAAATTACAGAATGCAACACAGTCAGTGAATCTGTCTGTTTTTTTCCCAGAGGGGCAGAACCATGCGATCTCCACCACTCCATCCATCAGGACTCTTGTTCTGCTGCTGCCTGGGCAGTTCCTGTGGAAGAACGTGTTGTGTTTCTCATTGATCAGACTGTTCATCAGATGGGACTTGGATGAAGACACAAAGCCAAACCTGAAAAAAGACACCATTGGAGTTTTTGCCTTGTAAATCGGCTGGATTTGACTGATGATTTCATTTTTGGTGTTTCTCGTCTTCCAGCTCTTGTTGATTTGTTTGAATGTCCAGAAAGGAAATTTAATCTGTTGTGTGAATGGATCAGGAACAAGCAGAGGGAGAGTGTACTGACACTGGGACAGTTTAGTCACCATCAACTGCTTCAGAAAACCATCACCACAATGAAACACAGCCATCTGAACATCCATTGGGTGGATTCGCTCAGATTGACTTGTTTGTTTATTAGGCAAAGACATGTCATCAAAAATATCACCCTCATCCTCATTTGAGTCATTGCCTCTTTGTTGTGTGTGATCCTGTTCATTGTTCTCTTTAACATTAATGTATCTTGCTCTGTAGTCCATCATCAGTAATTTTTGTATGAAAGTCTGAATCAACTCCTCCTCGGCACAAGACTCATGAGACTGCAATGAATGTTCAGTTATCTGAAGAACATCTGCAGCATTCAGATTATGGTCATGATTTTCTTCAAGATGAAGTCTGTGAAAGATATGCTGTACTTGTTTCAGTCCCATTCCTTCTGTTCCAAGTTCAACTTTTTTTGCCTGTAAAAGAAAGATTTTAAACAGTTTAGTGATGACAAAGGATACATTCACATAGTGAATTTTTGAGATTGACAATTTACTAAAATGAATGGCTTTCAAATCCCTCCCTGGATAGTTAACCTTAGTGACAGGTAACATTAGAAAATATTACATTTAAATACTATAACATGTTTTACACCCCTCAGTGTTCATTCTACATAATGTTAAAATAACACTGAAGCAGTGTTGAAGTTAATGAGATAAGTTATTAATTAAATTATTATTGAGCAAGGGTGTCCAAACTCAGTCCCAAACACTGAACGTTTCTCGTATGTCAAGTAAGACCTTGATTAGCTACTTCAGGTGTGTTTAATTGGGATTGGAGCAGAACTCTGCAAGACAGTGGCCCTCCAGGTGCAGGATTGGACACCCCTGTGATTGAACATTAGTGACAGGCAGAGGAGTGTCGAGCCGTCCACCGAAGAGTGTCCAGTACCATCGCACCGCAAGTGAGGGCCTCTCGGCGTGTTCAGGCCCGAGCGGTAGTGTGTCCGGGAAACGGATCAAGATTTAATTTTTCCTCTCTCCCCTCCCTCTCACCCCGTTACTCCTCATGCTTCCGTCTCCTTTTTTCTCGCCTTGTCTGTTCTTACCCCCAGGTGCTACGGCCACAGTGACTGCTACTGCAATACTGTAATGTAAGCTACTGTAAATAGTTGGTCATTTTCCAAAAAGACTTATCCACTCCACTCCTCTAGTCTTATCACACTATAACTTTATTTATTTAGTTGATATATAAGAATGATTAAAATGTTTTCCATGGTCAATTGCAGACAGTTTCGACTCGCAGCGTGGGTATATAATGAGCAGAAGGTGCATTGCATCTAAGCGCATATTATGGCGCAGCAAGCCGACACTAAGCCAGGGCCTCTCTGCGTTTCTACCCGTTTGAGGTAAGAACAGAAGGACACCGGCTCTACACGAAGGCTATAGAATCTAGCGGATGTGTTAGATGTCGCCCAGCCCACAGTTCTATAGATATCAGGAGGATGCAACACTTCTGGTAGAGTGCGCTCTCAACCCGAGCGGGCAGGGCACACGTTGGGTTTGATAAACCAAGGCGATGGCATCCACTATCCAGTGGGTCATCCTCTCCTTGGAGACAGCCTTTCCCTTCTGCTAGCCTCCGTAACAGACAAAGAGCTGGTCTGAGGTTCTAAAGCTCTGCGTTCGGTCCACGTACAGTCGCAAAGCATGGACGGGACAAAGCAAAGCTAGGGCTGGATTTGCCTCCTCCAGGGGCAGTGTTTGCAGGTTCAGCACCTGGACCCTGAAGGGAGTGGTAGGAACCTTGGGCACATACACTCACCTAAAGGATTATTAGGAACACCAATTTCTCATTAATGCAATTATCTAATCAACCAATCACATGGCAGTTGCTTCAATGCATTTAGGGGTATGGTCCTGGTCAAGACAATCTCCTGAACTCCAAACTGAATGTCAGAATGGGAAAGAAAGGTGATTTAAGCAATTTTGAGCGTGGCATGGTTGTTGGTGCCAGACGGGCCGGTCTGAGTATTTCACAATCTGCTCAGTTACTGGGATTTTCACGCACAACCATTTCTAGGGTTTACAAAGAATGGTGTGAAAATGGAAAAACATCCAGTATGCGGCAGTCCTGTGGGCGAAAATGCCTTGTTCATGCTAGAGGTCAGAGGAGAATGGGCCGACTGATTCAAGCTGATAGAAGAGCAACTTTGACTGAAATAACCACTCGTTACAACCGAGGTATGCAGCAAAGCATTTGTGAAGCCACAACACGCACAACCTTGAGGCGGATGGGCTACAGCAGCAGAAGACCCCACCGGGTACCACTCATCTCCACTACAAATAGGAAAAAGAGGCTACAATTTGCACGAGCTCTCCAAAATTGGACTGTTGAAGACTGGAAAAATGTTGCCTGGTCTGATGAGTCTCGATTTCTGTTGAAACATTCAGATGGTAGAGTCAAAATTTTGCGTAAACAGAATGAGAACATGGATCCATCATGCCTTGTTACCACTGTGCAGGCTGGTGGTGGTGGTGTAATGGTGTGGAAGATGTTTTCTTGGCACACTTTAGGCCCCTTAGTGCCAATTGGGCATCGTTTAAATGCCACAGCCTACCTGAGCATTGTTTCTGACCATGTCCATCCCTTTATGACCACCATGTACCCATCCTCTGATGGCTACTTCCAGCAGGATAATGCACCATGTCACAAAGCTCGAATCATTTCAAATTGGTTTCTTGAACTTGACAATGAGTTCACTGTACTAAAATGGCCCCCACAGTTACCAGATCTCAACCCAATAGAGCATCTTTGGGATGTGGTGGAACGGGAGCTTCGTGCCCTGGATGTGCATCCCACAAATCTCCATCAACTGCAAGATGCTATCCTATCAATATGGGCCAAAATTTCTAAAGAATGCTTTCAGCACCTTGTTGAATCAATGCCACATAGAATTAAGGCAGTTCTGAAGGCGAAAGGGGGTCAAACACAGTATTAGTATGGTGTTCCTAATAATCCTTTAGGTGAGTGTATATGAGTCGAGGTCTCAGGATCACGTGAGAGTCAGCCGGCCCAAATACCAGGCATGATTCGTCCACTGAAATGCTTGCAGATCCCCTACCCTCTTAATGGAGGACAATGCAACCAGGAGAAATGTCTTTATCGATAGGACTTTTAACTCTGCGAAAGCTCAAACGTGGCATTCTGTAGTGCTCTGAGCACCAGAAACAAATCCCTAGATGGTATGACGTGAGCGAGGAGGATTTATCCTTTTATGCAATGGTCGCAGTATAGGTCCGTACCGACCAGAACGTCTTTGCCCTGTAGCGGCTTTTTAAGGTGGCCCAGAGCAAGACTTACTGCCAGCAACTCGAGGCAGTTGATGTGCCAGTGCAGTTGGGAACCAGTCCAGATCCCAGACACTGCATGCACGTTCTCCCAGACACTGCATGCATGTTGCCTCTTCCCCAGTTGGTGGAAGATGCAACTGTGGAGACAACAACATGCCTAGACACCTGTTCTAGGGGCACTCCTGAAGGTTTGGTGACAGACCTGGGTGATTGTCACCAGGTGTGTGCCACGTTGCCTTGCCCATCCTGGGACTCGGCCGTGAAGCCAGTGCTGAAACGGCCTCATATGAAGCAAACTTCATTACTGCGGCTGTCTTGTGCCTCAGGAACCTCTGAAATAATTTCAGTGGAGCTGCTGTCCTTCCTTTGAACGAATTCAGGAAGTTCAACACTGACCAAACACGTTCCTCTGTGAGGCATGCTATCTGATCGACCGAGTCCAGCTCCATACCGAGAAAAGAGATCCACTGCACAGGGGAGAGTTTGCTCTTTTCCCTGTTGACCTGAAGACCCAGCTGGCTTAGGTGGCTGAGAGCCATGTCCCTGTGTTCGCACAACTGCTCTCGTGACTTGGCCAGTACAGGCCAGTATAAGCCAGTCGTCGAGATGTTCTCTCAGGGGAACAATGTTCTCTCAGGGGAACAAGGAACAACCGTCTTCATATTGGCTGGAGGGACCAGATCGATCGCGTCCTTCGACCATGGCGTTCCGAACATGGTGCAGTGCAATACTTACTTGGTTCCATGGTTTGGCAGAAGGTGCGTGAGAAGTCTTGGTTGTGTCCTCGAACTGCCCAATGCTGCTCACTGGGGATAGAAGAGAAGGATGAGAGTGGTGAGGTTTTTGGCCACCCACTACTCTATCTCTGGGTCCCAAGAGGGCACAGAGAAGAAACTGCTCTTTTATTGAGAATTTGGGAACAGAAACAAAATGAAACAAAACATTCTCCACCCGGCCCTCCTCCATCTCTGGGTCTCCCGTCTCAGGGCCGCTTGCTCTTCTGCTTGCCGCCTGGCTTAGCGGGGGCCTGAACGGGCTAGGCGGCCTGTCTGCGACTGGCTCCTTGGCCAACCAAGGGTAGTGAGGGGGGAAGAGGTAACAAGCAGATTTCTGGCACTATACAGTGCTGTTCATGACCTAGTAACCTCCTCATGGAAATAATGGAACCAGGGCGGGACGCTGAGAATCAATGCGAGCCACCCCGAGAAAATAATCGTCCGGCCTCAAGGGTTCGGGACACGGTGGAAGGTTCCACTCGAGCCCAATGCTCTCGGCGGCCTTGGGAAAGCATAGCCATCATCTCTGGATCAGACCCGGACAATGCCACCGTTCCTGAAGGTGGACACGCAGCTGAATCTTCATCCTCGGGAAATCCAGGCTCACTCTCCGATGCAGCGATCAACATCTGGTCATCGGGTGGAGCCCCGAAGCATAAGGCTGGTACACCTCGTTTAGAAAGTCCAGTGCGTTCCTCCGGAAACTCCACTGGCTGCAGTCTGCTAGAGGGTGTGCCCTCACCATAATCCTCAGGTCACCCCCGCTATTCGTTTAAGTAGACCTCTTCTGATGGCCACCAGAAGAGGAGCTAGATCGAGGAATAGAGAGAGGGACTCCACCTCGTCTGAGGTAGTCGAGTCTCTGCCACAACACCAGGATGGTCATCTTCCCACAGTGGGTACATGACTCATCCACAAAAGCCACCTTAGCGTGCTTATTACCACCAGACACATGAGGCAGTGACCATGACCATCACCTGGTGGCAGGTGACAACCGCATCCAGAAACACATGGGTGGAATGACATATTTAAAAAGACGCAGTATCACACCCGTATAACTCTTTTATGGAATTTGTTCTCTCTGGTGCCGCGGCAACATGGACAGGGATTTAGTGCAGCCTGTCATGTGCACTCACACTCATTGAAGGTGCAGCAATACGAGCAGGGAATTAGTGCAGCACTCTCAGCACTCCGTGTGCACTCAATCCAATAAGCTGTGAAAACAGCTGTTAGATTCCCTTGAGAGAGCATGACCATCGCTGCAAATGCCGTGTCACCAACACCGAATCCAGAAAGCTCCTTCCCGAAGAACTGGCTCGTAGACACACTGTCTCAGAAGATTCGCAGAGCAGGAACAGATGAACCGTTCGGCACCGAAGCGAAAAACTGAAGATGTGATGCACATGTGAGCAGAAACTGCTCTTTGTAAATAATTGGAATCTGTTTTGGGAGCGTCCTAGGCTTTTCCGTGCTGATGGCTTACACCCAAGCAGATTCGGAGCAGATCTTCTGTCGGATAACATCTCCAAAATGTTAAATACCGTTTGACTAGTAACCAAAAGTCCATATCATCAACATGACATCATGACTTTGCGTAAACATACACGCCACTTTCAAGTCAAGTGGCGTGTTATCTATACGCATTTTGAGCTATCCGCGTGTATGTCCATGCTGTCATCTTCCGCGTGTATGTCTACGCCGTTAAATGTCCGAGTGATTCCGCGTGTATGTCTACGCCGTTAAATGTCCGAGCGAAACGAAGCAAAATGTATATCGTCATCTGGGGAGCGATATTTTTTTACTAGGATGGTAGGGGAAGACTCATAAATGGTATTAACCCCAGTGACGGGTAGGTTTAGGGACGGGGTTGGGGTAAGTCATATATATTTATATAGAGAGTAATGTAACGTTTAGTCAACGGCGTTGATAAACACGCTGAAAAGCGATTATGCGTGTTGATAGCACGCCAAAAATGGAAATACGAATTGGCGTGTCATACATACGCCATTTCATGAGATCAGTCTGATATCATAGTCTCTGCTGCACCAATTTAACTGATATAAATACTAGTGTAGAACACTGCATAGAAACCATGTCTATTCCTCGTTTAGTGAGATCAAATAATAAATCTACTGCAGGATCTAGGAAAAATCTAATTGTTATTAAAACAGAAAATGTTGCTATTAGTAAACAAAAACAATTTCTAAAGCTAGGTCTTCTAAACATTAGATCACTCACACCTAAGGCAGTTATTGTAAATGAAATAGTCACAGATAATAGCTTCGATGTACTTTGCCTTACTGAAACCTGGCTTAAACCAAATGATTATTTCGGTCTAAATGAGTCTACTCCATCTGGATACTGTTATAAGCATGAGCCCCGTCTGATTGGTCGTGGCGGCGGTGTTGCAACAATCTATAGAGATATTCTCAATGTTACTCAGAAAACGGGTTATAAGTTTATTTCGTTTGAAGTACTTGTACTAAATGTTACGCTCTTAGATGTTAGAAAAACATCCCTATTATCTCTAGCCTTGGCTACCGTATATAGACCGCCTCGATGATTACGCTGATTTCCTAAAAGAGTTTGCAGATTTTCTCTCAGACCTATTAGTCAATGTCGATAAAGTATTAATTGTTGGAGATTTTAACATACACGTAGATAATCAAAATGATGCGTTAGGGGCTGCGTTTACAGATTTATTAAATTAATTTGGGGTCAAGCAAAACGTCACCGGACCAACTCATCATCTTAATCATACACTCGATTTAATTATATCACATGGAACCGATCCAACCGATATAGATATCATTCCACAAAGTGATGATGTCACTGACCATTACATGGTAACTTGCATATTACGTACTGCTGTAATATGTCATGCGGCGCCGCGTTATCAACCAGGCAGAACAATCCTTCCATCCACCATAGATAATTTCTCAAATTGCTTATCTAATCTGTCTCAGCTGCTGCCTGAACCCAAACAAACAGATGAACTAGAAGAACTAACTAGCACTATGAGCACCATTCTCTCTGGAACATTGGATGTTGTAGCACCCATTAAATTAAAAAAGGTCAGAGAAAAAATTAAAGCACCATGGTACAACAATACTACGCATGTTCTAAAGAGAGAAAGCCGTATTTCAGAGCGTAAATGGAAACAAACTAATTTAGAGGTCTTTAGAATCGCATGGAAAGACAGTATGTCACGTTATAAAAAGGCCCTAAAAGCGGCCAGGGCAGAGCATCTCCGCAAACTAATCGAAAAAAATCAAAATAATCCAAGGTTTTTATTTAACACTGTGGCTAGACTAACAAATAAACAGACGTCACCCGAACAAAATATCCTGTTACAGTTCAGTAGTAATGATTTCATGAACTTCTTCACTGAGAAAATAGAAAGCATCAGAACCACAATTGTAAACGTTCAATCTTCAATTGCGCCTTATAATTCAGCCTCAATTATCACCCCGCATGAACAATTACAGTGCTTTACAACTATAGATCCTCTATACATCCTGGTGGGTTGCAAGACCAGCCTAACTCAAGGGAGGTACACCTGGCGCCACAACCAAGTGCTGAGGTGCTTGGCTGCCGAACTTGAGAACAAGAGGGTAACCACCAACGCCACGCCTCTAAATGCCCAGACTACCATCCCACGGAGAACAACCTTCATGCGGGAAGGGGAGAAACAGTGGACTAAGCCATCATTCCCAAACTCTGGCCCACTGAACGCAGCCCGGGATTGGGAAATGCGGGTAGACCTTAACCAGAGGCTCACCTTCCCACCCGAAATTGCAGCAACCAACCTGCGCCCAGACCTTATCCTCTGGTCCAAGTCCTGCCGGCGTGTCTTTATCGTTGACATGACTGTCCCATGGGAGGATGCCATCGACGAGGCATTCGAACAGAAGAGTGGAGGTGGGATGCAGAGGTTTTGTAGCCAGCTCTACCACAAGGCTCTTGAAGGAAGTAGGGATCAGAGGGCAGTCCCAACGGAGGACAATCAAAGAACTTGCCACTGCAGCGGAACGGAGCAGTCACTGGCTGTGGCTGAAACGTAGGGACGCAACATGGGCTGCCAAATGATCGCATGTTGCCACCACCGTGCGACACACACCCGGGTCTGATCAACCCGTGGTGGGCCAACCCCGGCAGAGGGTGTCTTGTGATAAGTGGCCGAAACACCCAATGAGGTCGGGCACACAACTGAAGATGTGTCGCAATGGTGGCACCATGAGTTCTGTGCCAAATTTCACCCCACCCAAGATGACATCCCCATTCAATTGTTATGCTGAAAGTTAGGGATCTTTTAACAACCAGTCCTAGTAAGAATCAAATTAGAACAAAAAGAGTTAAATAAACTTATCACTTCATCTAAAACAACAACATGTTTATTAGATCCTATACCAACTAAACTACTGAAAGAAGTGTTACCTGTAGTGGAAGAGCCTCTCCTCAATATTATTAACTCGTCTTTATCTTTAGGTCATGTTCCAAGAACATTTAAACTGGCAGTTATAAAACCACTCATTAAGAAACCACAATTAGATCATAATAACCTAGCAAATTATAGACCCATTTCAAATCTTCCATTTATGTCTAAAATATTAGAAAAAGTGGTGTCCGCTCAACTGGGCTCTTTCTTGCAAGAAAATGATATCTATGAAAAGTTTCAGTCTGGATTCAGACCGCATCATAGCACTGAAACTGCGCTCGTTAAAATCACAAATGATTTACTTTTAGCTTCTGACCAAGGCTGTATCTCAATACTAGTTTTACTTGATCTTAGTGCTGCGTTCGATACTATAGATTACACAATACTCTTAGATCGACTAAAAAATTATACTGGTGTTCAAGGACAAGCATTAAGCTGGTTCAAATCATACTTATCTGACCGCTACCATTTTGTCTATTTAAATGGAGAAAAATCTATCATAACTCCAGTAAACTATGGAGTGCCGCAGGGATCTGTGTTAGGCCCTCTGTTATTTTTAATATATATGATGCCACTTGGAAAAATTATAAGGAAACATGGAATTAGTTTCCATTGTTATGCTGATGACACTCAAATATATATTTCATCACGGCCGGATGAAAACGCTAAATTATCCAAATTGACAGAGTGTGTTAAAGATATAAAAGATTGGATGACGCGTAATTTTCTTTTATTAAATCCAGACAAGACAGAAGTACTAATCATCGGTTCAAAAAAACGCCCACAAAACCTCTCACAATACAACTTTAACATCGTAGGATGTCCTGTTACTTTATCCTCTACAGTAAAAGACCTGGGTGTTATACTCGATTGCAACCTGTCTTTTGAAAATCATATTTCATATGTTACAAAAACAGCCTTTTTCCACCTTAGAAACATTGCTAAGCTACGTAATATGCTATCAGTTTCTGATGCAGAAAAGTTAGTTCATGCATTCATGACCTCGAGACTAGATTACTATAATGCTTTATTAGCCTGTTGTCCTGCATCCTCAATAAACAAGCTACAGTTAGTCCAAAATGCCGCCGCTAGAGTTCTTACTAGATCAAGAAAATATGATCATATAACACCGATTTTATCATCACTGGATTGGTTACCTATAAAGTTCTGTATTAATTACAAGGTATTGCTACTGACTTATAAAGCCCTAAACAGCTTAGCTCCAGTCTATTTAACGGATCTTCTATCGCCCTTTAATCCATCGCGCTCTTTTAAGATCTCTAAATTCAAGGCTTTTGGTCATACCTAGGATATCCAGAACCACCAAAGGAGGGAGAGCATTTTCACATTTAGCTCCAAAACTCTGGAATAGTCTTCCTGATACTGTTCGTTGCTCAGACTCGCTCTCCCAGTTTAAAAATAGATTAAAGTCGCATCTCTTCAGCCAGGCATTCATATAATATTTTTTATCTTACAGTTCAAACTACAATCCGGCCTCTAGTTCATAAACGCCAGAGGAGAACTGGCCCCCGACTGAGCCTGGGTTCTCCCAAGGTTTTTTTTCTCCATTAGGTCACCTGATGGAGTTTTAGGACACCATTAGGTCACTTGGAGTTTTTCGGTTCCTTGCCACTTTTGCCTTTGGCTTGCTCAGTTGGGGATATTTTGGGGATATTTAATTTAATTTTATCAATCAATAAATTCCACTAGAAAAAAACCTTGTTGTATTATTTTAATTTAATACTGTGAAGCTACTTTGATACAATCTGTATTGTGAAAAGCGCTATACAAATATACTTGACTTGACCTTCTGTGCATTATATACATTATATATATGCTGCGAAGCCTGGCATCAGATGCAAATATCCCATGCCAGTGTGCAGTGGCTTGTTTAGTTACACTCAAGTAGATTGGCCTCTCTAGCTAGATTCCTATTTGTCGGTCAGTCCACCGTGGCGTCGAATGTGACCGACTGAAAGGGAACTTGAATTGTTGGACCTTTATAAGGAAATAGTGACAAAAACAACATAAAAGTTATAATAGATAAATTAAATATGCTGATTTGATTCCCAATTATTTCCATTATTTCACGATTTCTAGTTTTTGTACAGGCTTTACATTTTTATTTCAATGTTGAAATGAGCACTTCATTTTTTCCCCCTGTGAAGCAGATTTGTTACCTGACAGCATTAATTAACATTTTTCTAATGGTACAGTAGACAGCATTTTTTTTAGTAAGTTATCTGCATCTCCTGCGCTACATCAAGCCAGTCCCATAATGTCTGTTCAAATTAATGCACGGCTCAGACTAACTGACTCCAATAAAAATATTAGGTAATTATTCCCTCATGGATAAATCTCTTATTGAGTAAAACTGGCTGTGTCTATATTATGATAGACTATACAACATTATAATATTGTTTGCAAATGTATTTTTTAAATATTAATATTTTCAATTAATACTGTCCCTGGTTCATTAGGGTACTCTTGTAAGAAAGTAGCAGTGACTGGAACAGACTTTAAGTATCACCTCCACTTAAAAAGATGCAATCTAATCCTGTTTGTTGAAATAGGTCTGCTCCCAAGCAGGTTTGAGCTTACAGACCTGTTGCTATGACAGCAACTGCAGAATGAGCTTCGCAGAACCTTGACATCATGGCAGTCATAAGGGGGCAGTCATAAGGGGCAGTCATGGCCTAGTGGTTAGGGAGTTGAACTGGTAACCCAAAGGTTGCTGGTTCGATTCCAGAACCGGTGGAAAATGACTGAGGTGCCCTTGAGCAAGGCACCTAACTCCTAATCGCTCCCCGGGCGCCACACAAAGGCTGCCCGCTGCTCTGGGTGTGTGTATCCACGTTTGCAGTGTGTGTGTGTTAACTACTCACTACTCTGCTCCTAATGTGTGTGCATTAACTTGGATGGGTTAAATGCAGAGGTCAAATTCCAAGTATGGGTTACCATACTTGGCCGTCACGTGTCACTTTCACTTCACTTTCACTTTCACTTTCACATGGGATCATGTCAAATTGTCAACACTGAAATCCAGCTAATTGAGCAATCCACATACGAAGAATGGACCCCTGGGGCCCGTATGCTGGTAGTTGAACAAACTCAGGGTTGCAGAATTAGTTTCAAGTTCACAAAACCAAACCAATCCAATCAGGCTTTGTTGGTACCATTACACTGATCAACTTTCTCTGTCAACTCAGGCTTTGATCCTGAGTTTAGGTGTGACATCAGTAGAGAACAGCCAATCACATGCTGTAGAACAGTGAAACTCCGATTCACTTCTCTCTTCTGCAAAATATTACAAGATATATTAAGAATTTAAACAAATTTACACAGCAAGAAGAAAAGAGCTGTCTATGAAAGTGGATAACTAAAAGAAAAAACTTGCTATATCAGTACAAGTAAAAGTTGTGAAGTTAGTTTATATAGTTGATCTAGGTATAGAGAGAATTAAACATTTAAGGTCCCATGAAATCAAAATTGGAAATTTGAATTTGATCTCTTAAGGACTGTTGGATAGGAAACACTTGCCATGCAGCACCCAGGAACTCAGTCAACCACAGTTTTTTCCTTTGATGACTTTACTGAAGCATGGAATATGTTTGTGTGTGTGGCATGTAAAAACACCCCAACTTGGATCAGCTCACATTTCTTCTCCACACAATACTTTTCTGCATCATTTTAAAAGGGCAACACGTCTTAAAGTGGTGATAGAATGATTTTATAGGGTATTTCACACTGTTCCTTAAGGTCTCCAAATAGGGTATGTAACATTGGTTGGGCTGAAAATGCCCCAATGGCTCTTTTATACGCCCTAATGCCACTCTGAGAAGTAGCCCCAGAATGAAACGAGCTGTTTTCTCCCTTTTATGGTATGCTCATGAATATTTAGATGAGCTGCACGCTGATTGGTTGGTTTACAATGAGGAATCTCCAAAGCAAAGATGCAACATGCCCAATGAAGATTGGCAGAACTCACTATTTAAACTACTATCGAATAAATATTTCAATTAAACCAAACCGTCACACTAACTGTCTGTACCTGCTAGATAACAATAGTTAGAGGGTGTCTACATATATGAACAAGTTAAATTTAAGTATTTTTAAGACCTTTTTTAATACCACTTTATATGAAATTTAAGACCAAACCTGCAATGGAAATACACACGTACGTACGTACGTACATATATATATATATATATATATATATATATATATATATATATATATATATATATATATCATCACATATCACAAAATATCATTGCTGTCACAAATGCTATTTATTTTTACAATATATACAGTGAGCTTTTCATATCAGCAGAGCAGACAATATCCAAGGGGCTGTTTACACCTGGCCACTTAATGCGTTTTCTCAGATCGGATAGCTATCTGATTTATCAAAACGATTCCATTTACACCTGGTCACATAAATGTGTTTTTGCAAAACGGATTTAAATCCGATCTTCAATTCCTGCACTATATGCAGATTTAATGGAGTTCACATCACCGAAAGCAACAGATATGAGCTGCATTTATTGATCATCAGCTAAAATTTCAAAATCAAAGACTGCAATAAGAGAGAGCAGCAACAGCCCTGGTAAGATCATTTCGTTTCTTTACTTTTAATGATGATGATTGAGTGTTAAGCGTCTTCGACTTACTTTCACTTTGAATTGCGATAGTTTGCACGTTGGCTTGATGAAAAGATGCTCAGCTTCTCATCTGCAGTGATGCATTTTGCAGTAGAGTCATCATATCTAGTTATAACATGACATTATAGCCTATAGCCTATAACACGCTCTCCCACGTTTATTTTTTTTAAATGTACATACTGTATGTGGTTTCAACAACCAGATGCATTTACACTTGGAGGCCCATTACAGGAGGCCCAGACCTCCTCCTGAAGTGGTCTGGGTGATCGGATTCAAATCCGTCTCGAATGCGTTTCAGAGAGCATTTACACCTGGTCTTTTCACGATCGGATAGCTATCCGATTACAGAAAACGCATGAAGTGGCCAGGTGTAAACAGCCCCCAAGAAAATAAATTTGACAGCAGCCAAAGAGCTAGAGAATTTGAGATCTGACCGTTTTACAGCTGCAGTTTATAGTTTTGAAATTTTCATATTAAGGAGGTGACACAGGAGATTTTGAGATTCTGTGTATTTCCATTTTACCCACCGAGCTTCTGTTATTCAACTATGCCAAGGTAAACTTGGTTTTGCATTCTGTCACCCCTTTAAGGGGCCACAAACGAAAACCATTTGTACAGCCACCCCCAAATTGTGTGTTCAGTTTGACACTTGAGAAGGTTACGTGTGAGTTACTGATGCTGCAGGTGGTGTGTTGGGCTCCTCCGTATCATCTTCTTGGATGGGGGGTAGGGCCACAAGTCGAGTCACAGGTCTAGTATAAACCTTACCTTGAACTTTACCTTGAACCTTACCTTGAACAAACAAATTCGCATTGACCTCACTTGCGAATCTTGAATGGGGTGCACTTGGACAACTCTTTTAACAGGCCAAAGTGCTTTGGGCTGTTGGGGATCCACTATCATGACTACCGTGGTTATATTAGGGAATGTATGGTGCCATTTCTGTCTGACCTGCAGGTTCGGAAGGTAATGGCGAATAAACCTGGGAGTGTCTCCACCGGTGATGACTTAGACCTTCATCTTTAGGGTATATGACTGCAGGCAGGGAGTTATCTAGCCGCCCCATGAGAAGAAGGTTGGTTGTTACTGGATCAGGATCAGCCACATTAGAAGGCACTTACCTCAAGGGGTTTTGAATCAAGAATGTTCTCTACTTCATCCAACACAGTCCTGAGTACTTCTTCCAATACTGTTTGGGCTCCAATAGTAGCAGATAGTGCCATTTTAATGAATCTTATCTCCCTCTCCCACACTCCCCTAAAATGTGGTGCTGCAGGAGGATTAAAATGGAATGCTATCTCCGTGGTGCAAGATGTTGCTGAAGATCAGGTGACATAGATTGGAATGCTTCCCAGAGCTCCTGTTCCCCACCTCGGAAATTGGTTCCTTGGTCTGACAGTAATTCTACAGGGGAGCCTCTGCATGCAATAAACCTCTGAAGTGACATCCGAAAGGAATCAGTGTCCAAACTGTGCTAAAGGTCTAAGTGTAAAGCTCTTGTTGTAAGACACTTGTAGAGGATTCCGCACCTCTTTTCTACTCGTCAACCAATCTTTACAAGGAAGAGACCGAAGCAATCCATCCCAGTTTTTTTTACAAATGAAAGGCTGACTTGTAAAGATACAAGCGTGCTAAAGGAAGGTCTGCCATTTTGGGAATGGTAGGTTTGGCTCTCAGACATTGGCATTTTGTACAAGCATGCTGTAAGCGGTAGATGGCTGCTCTTCCTCTAAGAACCCAGAACTATCTTCTTATTTCTGCAAACACCCAATCAGGGCCTGGATGGCAGAGTCTTTTATCATAATCTTGGAGGAGTAACTTAACAGCTGGATGTTGAGAATCTAGAACGATGGGATGTTTAAGGGCAGGATCTAAGGTTTTAGCATGCATCAGGCTACCACCCACCCGGATTAAATTGGTAGCCGTGTCATATTCTGGAGCAAGGGTGAGGTAAGACTCTGAAAGACCTTGCTAAGCCCAACAGATGGAGCCAAGGGACCCCATTCCTGCTCCTTCCACCAGAAAGCTGGCCAGCAAACCCAACAGAGTGCTCTGAGATTGACAAGTCTGAGCTTAAAAAAATCTTCATTCTGTGTAGTAGTAGCTGTAGACATACAGTACAAACTGGCAGTGAGCACAGGACACGGTCAGAATTTCTAAAGGCCACTGCACAGGTGCAGCTTTGGGCAGCTGGGGACCCAGGAGAACCTATAGTAAACACTTACCAAGCAGCAGAGAAATGTATACTCCAGAAGGTATGTGGAAAATATAGAGAGAGTTTTCCTGAAGATTTACAATGACTGAAATCAAGCAAGGCTCTTACATAATAGGCTCTCAACATAATAGCCGCTTACTCTTGTAAGGTCGTCCACCGTATTTTGAACTGAATCCACATATTACCAGGCAGTGAGGTTGGTAAGCCTGTGGATTTAAGCCACTCTGGTACAGACGAAAACTTTGCAATGGCAGGACTCTGACTGAAACCAAGACAGTACAGTGGTGGAGTCTTTCTAGTTAACTCTTTCTTCAACAGGTTTGTCAACTGTGCACTAATTACAGCAGCACATAGCTCCATTGACAGGACAGACTCTAGAACGTGCTAGTACAAATGACAGATGGATGTAACCAAGCTGATCTTCAGTGCACAGGTAAGTGACTGCTCCATCTGAACTCTCTGAGGCATCGCTGAACACTGAAGGTCTGTAACAGATCTGGTTTGATCCACTGAAGCTGGTAACTACTGTATGACCTGCGCTGCTTGGACCAAAGTTGTTGGACCAGTAGCCCTAGTGGTGTATGGAAGGATATATCCCAAGGGGTCATACTGACTTGCTAAAACGTTATAAATAATTCTCATGGTTGGAGCGCCCCCTGAGGTCGGCGGTATCGCCGGCGATACCAGCTCGCTTTTTTTTTATCAGTGTAAAAGAAACTCATAAATACTCTGTTGACTTTGATTTTCCATAGGAGTTTCATACATCAATCGATTCTGTTAAATGTTTATTATTTTTGTGTATACTCACAATAAAAACAAAGTGTTGTGCTTTTTGCCAAATAAAGAAAAATAAACACGAAGCGAGTTCTGCCTTCTCTCTGCCAGTGAAGTCCATTCTGAAACGCGTCCGAAAATGAACAATAACTCAGCGAATACTCAGTCAAACAGGCATACAGACACACAGGCATGAAGCTGTGTCAGATATGTGTCATATGTGACTGTAGTCGGTGTGTATTTGCCAGAGTTACTTCCTGTGTTTTTACAACTCTACAACTTTACAACTCCAGTGACGTTTAATAAAGAGTTTGTTTGAACATTTGGATGGTTTAGACATCATGAATCTACATACACAGCAAAATCCCCAGTGTTAAATTAACACTCCTCAGTGTACATATGTGATTTGAAATGAAGCATGACCACAATTGTGGCTACACTTTAGTTGTGGTTATAAGTTGTAATCCTACATTCACATAATATTTGTATACATTTAATAAAAATATTCGTAATATTTGTTGGTTTTACGTTTTAGCTTATATATCTCAATATTAATAGCAGTCTGATTAATTCTGAGTCTTGAACTGTAAACTCTCAAGGGTTGGCTTTCTAAAAATATGCTGGTTATGTGTCTATTCAGAATTACTTATGAGCAGCAACCTTTTTATTTTGGGTATGTCATGTATGCCTCACTTGCAAAAAATTGGGGCTGTCTGGTAAGGGGGTAGTGCTGAGGGGAATGGATATGTGGAAACACTGTTTTATAAAAGGACAAATAAGGGAAATGTTTCTTATATTTTTTATACCAAAAGGCCTGAATATATTCCCTCTTATTTCTATTGATTGTATGGTTGCAAACTCTGATTTAATTTATTGATGGTACCAATACACTAGGGCTGCATGAAACTGGGGAAAAAAAACTGACATTGCGATAATTTATTTATTTATTTATATATATTTTTTTGTTGTTGAGATTTGATCAATTTTCCCAGATGCTCTATATGCAAAGAATTAATCATTCTAGAATGATTGGGGTTATATTTTGTAGGGGAGTGAATCTGCATAGAAAATAATAAGCAAATTACAAGCATAGATAAATAAAATAAAACAAAGATACAAATGAAATAAACAGTGCTTTATGTTTTTCAGGTAAATCTAACAATTAAATATAATAAATCTTTGTTAAAGCAACACAAGTTATTTTCTCTTTGTTTAAAATAGTATGTGTTTTATTAGACAGGTGAGCAGCTGTTTGGATAATTGAATCGACAGAAAACGTACTCGGTTACTAACGTAACCTCGGTTCTCTCTAGAAGAGGGAACGAGTACTGCGTAAGATATCTTACGCTAGGGGAAAATCCTTTTCCGCGAGATATTGAAGCCAAAAATTATCCTTAATTTTGTAATAATGCAAAACGCGTTGCAGCAGCAATGCAGACATAGGCGAGACAGCTCGCGCGCCTATTGGCTGCTCTGCGGCAACTGCAGCAGCCTATCGAGCGAGGCCTGGCGTGACGTCAGACCCAATCAGGGCACTTCGCGCCCGCTGCGTCACGTCCCGCCGAAATGGGCGTGGTCTAGGCCTATAAATATCGCTCGCAGGCAGCTATTATCTGGTTTTTCATCATCGAAGCAACCAGAGCGTGTGCATGCACGGCAAGATACGCAGTACTCGTTCCCTCTTCTAGAGAGAAACCGAGGTTACGTTAGTAACCGAGTACGTTCTCTTACGAGAGGTCTCTCGTACTGCGTAAGATATCTTACGCTAGGGGACCCAATGTAAAACGCCGTGCATGCTGAGATCTGACACCAAAGACCCAAGGGCGAAAGCCCGGGGTACATATAGTGCACAATCACTCAGGGAACTCACAGGGAGTCCGGGAAGAGGGAGGGGTGCAGCCTCACTTTTCCACATAAAGTAGCGTCGATGGGACGCGAATTTCATCATACAGACAGGGCGGGGTACGGCCTGAACTGATGGGGAAAATGTGGGTCTTACACAGTTTGCCCAGTTTTATACTGTCGAACATTGAGCTGTGCTCAGCAGACGCAGCATTCTGAGCTGATCGCATCAGGTCAGATAATACTGGTAGTTTAGACCGACAGCAGCCTGGCCTGCAGGGCGGGAACCTCTAGGTTATAAAACCTTATAAATGTAGACGGGGAGGCCCAGCCTGCCGCCATACAAATATCTTGCAAGGCAATCCCACTTGACCAGGCCCACGAAGAGGCCATGCCTCTCGTGGAGTGTGCTCTGACACCCAAAGGGCACTGCATGCCCTTGGAGGCGTATGCCAGCGCTATAGCATCAACTATCCATCTGGATAGGCTCTGTTTCGACGCGGCTAGTCCCTTAGAACGTCCGCTAAACGAAACAAAGAGCTGCTCCATCTGTCTGAAAACAGACGAGCGAGACACATAAGCTCGTAATGCCCTGACTGGGCAAAGGAGGCTCGCGTCTCTTTCCTCATCAGGGACCGGTAGGGCTGACAGGGAGATAACCTGCGCCCTAAACGGTGTGTTGAGGGATTTTGGAACATAACCGTGCTTAGGTTTGAGTATAACTTTTGAGTCATTGGGCCCAAACTCCATGCACGCCGCGCTCACAGAGAGCGCGTGCAGATCCCCTATGCGCTTCACTGAAGCGAGAGCCAGCAAAAACACCGTCTTGAAAGACAGGTGTTTCAAATCGATTGACTGTAAAGGCTCAAATGGCGCACCTTTCATGGCTTCCAGAACCGTAGAAAGGTCCCATACGGGGACTGAGGGAGGTCTGGGAGGATTCAGTCTCTTAGCTCCTCTAAGGAAGCGGATGACTAAATCGTTCCTTCCTATTGACTGACCAAGCGTTGTTTCTGAGAACGCTGCTATAGCCGCCACATAAACTTTGAGCGTGGAGGGGGCCCTGCCCCCATCCAACAGCTCTTGTAGGAAGGAAAGCACCTCCGTCACATCACAGTTTGTGGGTGACACACCACGGGCTGTGCACCAGCCCGAAAACACTGACCATTTCGAAGAATAGAGTCGTCTTGTAGACGGAGCTCTAGCCTGCGTGATCGTGTTTAATACTCCTTTAGGGAGTCCAACATGTACCCGTTGATGGCCCAGACATGAAGGGACCATAGTTCCGGGTGAGGATGCCAGATCGAGCCGCGGGCCTGTGAGAGGAGATCTCTCCTCATTGGTACTGGCCACGGGGCAGTACTTGCTAACTGCATCACTGCACCGCGTTTTCTTGAGACGCAAACAGGTCCACTTCCGCTCTGCCGAATTTCTTCCACAGCAGTTGGACTGTCTGTGGGTGTAGAGACCACTCGCCTGCCGGAACATTGTTCCTGGACAGTCTGTCCGGTCCTATATTCAAGATCCCTGGCACGTGCGCTGCTCTGAGCGAGCGCAGGTTGCACTGAGCCCATACCAGGAGGCGTTCTGCCAGCCTGTACAGTTTCTCGGATCTGATGCCGCCCTGGCGATTTATGTAGGATACCACAGACATGTTGTCCGAACGGACCAAGACGTGGTGACCTTTTATTTGGGGACAAAAACGCGTCAGCGCGTTGTCTACTGCCAGCATTTCGAGGCAGTTTATGTGCAGGAGCTTCTCCCGTTCTGACCACTGGCCGAAGAACGGTCTGCCCTCGAGCAGCGCTCCCCATCCCGAGGTGGACGCGTCCGTGGACACCACTTTCACCCTCGAGGAAGTCCCCAGGTTTACACCTGATTGGTACCAGTCGTTCGCTTTCCAGGGTTTCAGAGCTGTAACGCATTTCTGATTGACCCTGAGGCGAAGCAAACCGGGTGCCCACGCTTCGCGTGGGACTCGCGCTTTCAGCCAAAACTGCAGCGGGCGCATGCGGAGCAGACCCAGCTGGAGCACTGACGATGCTGAGGCCATGAGACCTAGCATCTTCTGAAATCTCTTGAGCGGGACAAACGCGCCGCAGCGAAAAGAGTTCGCTGTGCGTCGAATGTCTACCGCGCGCTGTTGTGATAGTCGCGCTATCATGGATAGTGAGTCCAGTTCTGTGCCCCGGAAAGATATTTTCTGACTGGGTGACAGGGAGCTCTTCGCCCAATTGACACTCAGACCCAAATCCTCGAGGTGATCGAGTAAAATGGTCGTGTGTTCTATGAGCACTGCGCGAGATTGCGCTAGAATCAGCCAATCGTCCAAATAGTTCAGCACTCGCATGCCTCTCATTCTGAGGGGTGCGAGCGCCGCATCCATGCACTTCGTAAATGTACGGGGTGCTAGGGACAAACCGAACGGCAGGACTGTGTACTGATATGCCTGGCCCTCGAAGGCGAATCTCAAATATCGCCTGTGACGTGACGCTATCTGTATTTGAAAATACGCGTCTTTCAGATCTATTGACACAAACCAATCTCCTTGGCGAATCTGCACAAGGATTTGCCTGGTCGTGAGCATCCTGAACTGTCGCTTCACAAGCACTTTGTTCAGTTGCCTTAGATCTAGTATGGGTCTGAGACCCCCGTC
Source organism: Leuciscus leuciscus (assembly GCF_965113295.1). Classification (NCBI taxonomy): domain Eukaryota; kingdom Metazoa; phylum Chordata; class Actinopteri; order Cypriniformes; family Leuciscidae; genus Leuciscus; species Leuciscus leuciscus. The sequence goes on along the minus strand of NC_138725.1, from coordinate 36,050,739 downwards.
TTTTTTCGGTACCAGGAAGTATCTGCTGTATAGCCCTCCTTCGCTCTGATCTTGAGAGAGAGGCTCTATGGCCCCTTTGCTCAATAGTTTCGTCACTTCGGCTCGAAGTAGATGTGCTACTTCTGTTTTTACCGTGGTCTCGACGCGCGCCACATAGCGGCGAGGGCGTCGGCGAAACTGCAGCGAATAGCCTCTTTCTATAATGTTCAGCACCCACTTCGAAACCCCGGGTAGCTTTGCCCATGCGTCTGCATGGATAGCTAGGGGTTGAATACGAAGCGCGCTCCGCTCGCTCAGCGATGGAGAAGCTTCGGTGTGCTGTAACACAAGCGTGTCGCTCGTGACATTTGAGGCATGGGGCGCGCTGATGACAGCGGGCAGATTGCCCGCGCTCGACTCCTCTGCGGTGTTTAACCGCGAGGGGGAGGGCTGGGCGGTTCCCGTGGGAACTGTCATGTCTATGTGTGGATGTGGGCGCGGGACAGCGGGCACATTTATTACACCGAAAGCATCGTTCGCTTGCGTGAAGCGAGTGCACGTTGGTTTCGTTTTTACAGAAACCGTGAGACATGCATAACGTGGTGTTAGTGGGCACTGGGTAGTGGGCACGTTCACCATGTTTGAAGCGCAACCGATCTGAGTCGGATTTATGTGCGCGAGCCCTGTGTGACAGGCTGTGCTTGTGTGTAGGGATGGGCACTGGGCAGTGGGCATTCTTACTACACATGAAACACCATCGGCCGTGGCCGGGACACCAGAAAATACACTCTTTTGGGGATTTATCTGGGTAGCCGTGAAAACGGCATTTGTGTGCAGGCAAGCGGGTGACAGAACCGACTTGTTGGCTGCAGAAAACACTGGAACAGTCACATTTTCTGGAACTGGACGAGCGAATAGCTTTGGTGTGAGTCCGGCTGCAGCGGGACTGGAACACCGTCGTTTTCCTAGCTGTGCTAGGACGACTTCGGGGCCTCGGGCTTCACCGTGATCCTGCGGGGCGGCGACCGGATGAGCGGGAGCGCGGTCTCGCGCTTCTGGCCTGGCGGCGCTGTGAAGTGGATGCAGTGGACGGTGGCTGTGGCTGTGAGCTCTGAGCAGACGGTTTCGCACGGCCTGCTGCAGAGCTGGAGCGCTTCGGGAGGAAGTGCTTCATTGCCTGAGACGCTTTCTGTACCTCTGCGAATCTCTCCGCGAAATCCTTGACGGAGGATCCAAAGAGGCCTGTGGCGGAAAGCGGGGCGTCGAGGAACGCGGTGCGTTCAGACTCGGCCATTTCCGAGAGCGTCAGCCAGAGATGTCTCTCAGACACGGTGAGAGAAGCCATAGTCCGTCCAATGGCTTGTGCTGCGGACTTAGTAGCACGAAGAGCGAGGTCCGTGGCACTCCTTAAGTCCGGCACGCAGATCGCGTCAGGTCCTTCCTCATCCAACTTACGGAGGAGATCGGCCTGGAAGATCTGGAGCATTGCCATGGTGTGCAACGCTGACGCAGCTTGCCCGGCGGCGGAGAAAGCGCGGCGGAGCAGGCTTGACGTCGTGCGGCAAGCTTTAGAGGGTAGGGCCGGCTTAGCGCGCCGTCCAGCGGAGGGCGGGCATAAGTGGGCCGCTATCGCCTCTTCAACCGGCGGCAGCGAGAGGTATCCTTTGTTCTTGGCATCGTCAACAGCAGAGAATGCCAAAGAAACAGCAGGACGCACTCTAGCAGAATAGGGGGCGCTCCAGGACTTGGCGACTTCTTCGTGTAACTCAGGAAGAAAGGGCGCCGGTCTGGACGCAGGCGAAGCGCGCTCCCCAGGCAGGAAAAATCCATCCAGCCGGTTGTGAGCGGGCTGCTCAGGCGAAGACCACTCGAGGCCGAGGCTCGCCGCGGCCTGTGCGAGTACTCGCATGAGTTCCGTCTCAATGGAAGCTCTTTTGCCTGACGACGTGCGGGCAGGGGGTGCGGGGTCCTCAGAGCCCGCCCAATCCTCACTGCCTGACGCCAGGATAGAGCAGGAATCATCCTCTCCCAGCAGGGCTTCCTCATCCGCGATATCAACGGAAGCGGCAGCAGACGGCGGCCGCTGTCCGTCAGGAAGCGAAACAGAAGAAGCCGGGGAAGCAAGCGGGCGAACCGGCGAGCTTTGGCGGCTGAGGGAGGGTTCCGGGGCCCGCTGGGCACGGCGCTTTTTACGGCGCGACGCCGCGGCGGGCGGGGGAGCAGTCTCGGTGAAGACGGCTAGGCGAGTCCTCAGAGTCGCCATTGCCATCAGCTCGCAGTGAGGGCATCCGCCGTCAGCGAGCGCGAGAGCTGCATGTTCCTCACCCAGGCAGGAAACCCAGATCACGTGGCGGTCCCCGTCGCTGAGTGTGGCTCTGCACGAGCCGCAGGAAGGCATCTTTAAAAAGACGCTAGCTCTTTTAGAAATGTGTGTCGCGGCGGCGACACACACACACAGAAACACAGTGTAATAAAAGAGAAGGATATAAGCGCCGGAAAGCGCAGCAGGAAGGCAGGAAGGCGGCGCGGCCAGCGACTTCAGTGACTCGTCCCGCTGAAGGTGCTCTCTCTCGACGGCGCGGCTTCTAATCCAGCTCCAGCGATGCGTGTGTTTCGCTTGAAGGATGAAAAATCTGATAATAGCTGCCTGCGAGCGATATTTATAGGCCTAGACCACGCCCATTTCGGCGGGACGTGACGCAGCGGGCGCGAAGTGCCCTGATTGGGTCTGACGTCACGCCAGGCCTCACTCGATAGGCTGCTGCAGTTGCCGCAGAGCAGCCAATAGGCGCGCGAGCTGTCTCGCCTATGTCTGCATTGCTGCTGCAACGCGTTTTGCATTATTACAAAATTAAGGATAATTTTTGGCTTCAATATCTCGCGGAAAAGGATTTTCCCCTAGCGTAAGATATCTTACGCAGTACGAGAGACCTCTCGTAAGAGAACTAATCATTGTTATGTAGCTCAACACGGTTAGTATTATTGTTTGAATCCCTTGTTTTCTTGATTTACCATGAGTAACATGTTTGTACCACACCTCAGAGACAATGCTATTTTTTCAAGTGGCTAACATAGCCACAGTAACAGTAATACAGCATTTTCTCCAAATAATATTTAAAATTAATTGCATGCCATTTAGCAGCACAAGTCATCCAGCTTTTATAATGATATTCTAAAATCCATCTGGTGTATTGAGGTGTGCAACAAGAGTCTCATACCAGTCACTGAGCGAACACACAGAGTAACATAACTTTCAACACACTCAAAGTTTTTTGACTAAGTAAAACAGAGCTGCGTTTCCCCACAATTCTATTTCAAGTAAAGTGACTTGTATGAGTAGTAATTCAACACTCATGGCTGTTTCATTAAACATAAAATAATATTCATTTAAGTGATCAAACCTAACTGTATCAAAGTTAGTAGTAAGTAACAGACACCTCCTGTCAAAAAATGATTGATTGACAGGTGCCCCGCCCCTTCCGGTGACAGGTCCCCCCTGTCAGTGTCTGTGTGTGTGTGTTTTTGAAGTTGGTATCACACACACACGATCCTCCCTACATATTCCTGAGCGTATCCGGGCTGTACTGTGAAACTGATAAGAAAAAACTGTGGAAGTTTATCTCACACAAATGTTGAAAAACCATTCAGTTCTTTTAAAAGAATATAAATGAAATGTTTATAAAGATCTTACTAAAATCTCACTCAAAAAGTTTAAATAAAATGGAGTCATAAAAACAATTGAAATCAGTTAAATGTTTATAGAGTTAAAAAACAAACAAAAAACAAAAAAACAAAAAACATACAGGTTATGAAACAATCAGTTAAATGTTTAGAGAGCTGAAGAAAAAACATATAGAAACAATGCAATAAATGAAACGGGTTCACGAAAAAAAAAAATCATCTCACATGTTTAGATAACTAAAGCGCCTCTCCAGCACAGCCCCGGCCTGAGTGGTGCGCGCGCCCTCCGCATTCTGACATCCCCCTCCTTCTGCTCCTCCACATTCCAGAGCACAGTGATAGTGAGAAACAGAGATTTTATAAAATAATGTATATTTCACACAAATAATATAATATACAATAATATAAAATAGCATCTTACTGAAACCAATTCTTTCAGTTTTAGATAAACAAAAGAATAAAAAATCATCTTACATAAAACATTCTGTTCTTTAAAAGAATATAAATGATTATAAATAAATAATATAAAATAAAGATCTTACTAAAACCTCACACAAAAAGTTGAAATAAATGTACAACTATCCAGTTTAAATAAAATGGATTCACAAAAAAATTGCAATGAGTTAAATGTTTATAGAGTTGAAGAAAAAAACAACAACATAGGCCTACATGTTATGAAACAATCAGTTAAATGTTTAGAGAGTTGAAGAAAAAACATACAGCTCATGAAACAACGCAATAAATGAAACGGGTTCACAAAAATAAAAAATCATCTTACAGTACATGTTTAGATAACTAAAGGGCCTCTTGACACCAGCGTTTGACCTGCGGAGCACCAGACAAAGTGTGTGTGTGTGTGTGAGAGAGTCACACAAATTCAGTGATCAGGATATCAGGTGCTGAGTTTATAAGAAGTATAATCTTAAAAGTTTAAAAGATATCTTTTAAAAATAAAAGATTGTTTTAGTCTGAAGTTTAAAGTTCTTAACTTTCTTTCTTAAAAAAAATATTTAAAGTTTGAATACATACACATCTTCTATTTATCTTTTAGAAGATTACTGTAATGATTTTGTTTAAATTGAACCTAAGGTATAATTGTTATTAAACAATGTCTGTTCAAAAACTTTAGATGGATGAAAAACTGTACTTAGTCGTCTTAAATCTCATTTATATGAAAAGATTCAATCATCATTTTTTGTCCGTGTGGAGTTTCAATTTTGATGGCTTTCCATAGCCATGATGATTTTTGTACCGTAACTGCATATTCGATCATGTACACCTAAACACGACCATCACAGAAAACTATAAAATAAATAAATAATTTAATATCATTTCTAAGCTGTATTGCACGCGTGCACACACACGGTTCTAAAAAATTAACTAATCTCTATGTGCATCATGTCACAGCGTATGTAATGTTAGTCTACTAACGCCTTTCCAGAGCCAAAGTTTTGTTCGTACTAAATTTATTTCAAAGCATAATCGTAAAAGTTTCAATATGATCTTTTCAAAATAAAAGGTTGTTTTAGTTTGAAGTTTAAAGTTCTTAACTTTCTTTCTTAAAAAAAAATCTTTAAAGTTTGAATACATTCATATCTTCTATTTATCTTTTAGAAGATTACTGTAATGATTTTGTTTAACGGTGACCCTAAAGTATAATTGTTATAATGTGAGACAATGTCTGTTCAAAAACTTTCGATGGTTGAAAAACTGAAACTGAAAAACTCGGGGAGATAATGTCACAGTAAATCTAGTCTGCGTTCCAGAGCATACTACATCCAGAGTTTATACTAAATTCATTTAAAAGCATAACCTTAAAAGTTTAAATTAGATATTTTTAAAATGAAAGATTGTTTAAATTAGATATTTATATATGTCAATAAAAGTTTTATTAAAATCATATCTTCTATTCATCTTCTTAGAAGATTTATGTAATGATTTTGTCTAACGGTGACCTAAATTATAATTGTTACTAAACAGCGTCTGTTCAAAAACTTTAGATGGTTGAAAAACTGTACTTAGTCGTCTTAGATCTTATTTATACAAAACTATTTCAAACAGTATTTTTGTCCATACAACATGTTGTCAAAGTCTGTCACAATGTTTTGTTGTTTTTAAGACATCCGAGGACTCTACATTGCTCTTATTTAGACTAAGTTGTATCATTTGGAAAATCACCACACAATTATATTTTCATCTGTGGGTGGCTGAAGGATTTCCTTGTAGTTTATGAGTCTCTGAGCTGATGTGTCGTCTCGATCTGCCAGATCTCATGTTTTCTATTGATGGGGTCAGTCTCATCATTGATGATAAACAGTTCAGTGTATATCTTGTTTAGAGAGACCGACTGTGGTGCACTTCCCTCCAAAGTCCTCTCATTCCTTACATTCTGAAGAATTTCTAAAAATCAGGACAAAGTTGGATAGTCATATTATTAACAGGAGCATCACGCTTATGAATGCACAGTGTTCTACAACAAGAGACCTTACCATGTTCGTTTACCGAGGTAGAGTGAGACACCTGAAAAAAAAAATGAAAAAAAATACACATACATAAATATCTATATCTATCTATCTATCTATCTATCTATCTATCTATCTATCTATCTATCTATCTATCTATCTATCTATCTATATCTATATCTATATATATAACATACACAAATCATTTCTTAACTAAGCAACTGTTTCTTAAATTATCAGACACTCACCACACTGATGTTAACTTCACCAGTCTTGTCTACTATGATTGGAGCAATTATTGACCCACCATTCCTCTGGTCAATGATGTAGAATTATTATTATGCTCTCGTTGTGGAAGGTTGTTAGGCTGTTGATTTGTCATGTTTCCAGAATGTGCACCATCTGTTAAAAAATTAACAATTAAATACACAACCAAAACCATGTAAAGCTTATTGAAGATTGAGAAACATATTGACTACTAACAAAGTAAATTATAAATCTTTTCCTACATTTGATATTCTTTTTTCTGATTTTTTTCACAATGGACTTGATCCTTTTTAATGCTGTTTTCTCTCCATATTTATTCTGTAGTTCCTCTACTGTGTCTTCCAACCTCCCTGTTGTTCTTCTCCAGCTGTGTTAACCAAAGACAAACAATTAGAAGAATAAAATGTATGTACAATAGCAAAAATAAAGTTGGTCATTAGTTGTTAGGGTTAGATACACCTGCAGACACATTCATACACCAGTTCACCTGTTTTCATTTAGCATACACCAGAGTTCAAACATTCACTTTTTCAAAGGCCAGATTAGCTCATAAATATGGCAACCAAAGCCACATGTACAGTGAACAGACGCACAGCAGGTTAAAACAATAGTCTATGTTAGGACAATAACAATAATAGTCTATGTTAGGACAATAGTATGCTCACAGGAGCCGCTGAGAGCGAGTTCCAGCTGATAACGGTCATAAAGTGCGAGATAAGGTGCAAGTAGCTAAACTAAACATTTCATATTTGACAGAAATGTTTTGAGAAATGTTAAACAACGACAAAAATAATCAAGGCAAACTAATCAACTTTTTTCTAATTTCACCATTTTTAACTTAAAATAAGCCTATATAATACATGTGATTTAATGTGAGAGGAGAAGAAACAAATAACAGCCATTTTTATCATATTAGGCATAAGATTAATAATGAATGTGTACATATAGTGAATTAATTTAATAAACATATGTACCTAACATCCATAGCCTTCAGTAAATTAAGGCTAGACAAAGTTCCTTTTTAACTCTGCCCCCTGTTAGTTAGAACTTTGGAGTACTTAAAATTGTGGGGCTCAAAAATAAGTGTCATTTGGAACTCTTTTATAGTTATTTTTATCAAAAAATATGTTGATAATGATTAAAAACGTTAGTGCCATTCGAAGGCACCATTTTAGATAGTTTGGCATGCATGGGATTGTGTGTCCATATGCTAGTGAGAGCGAGCGTCTGGTGCTCAGAAATACATTCTACAATGATATAAAATATATCTTCATTAAATGCCTATTTTGTCTATTCTACTAATGTCTATTCTTTAATCCACACATAAATTGTAAGCGCATAATATCACCTGCTCAAGTACTTCTTGATGAGTTTCTTCTGTATTAAACAGCGAATCTTCTCAGTCAGATCGTCGCAAGATCTCAGGAATCCTCTCACACTGCTCGTGTTCACGCGCTCCATCGCTGCACTTGTGTGTGTGACTCCAACGATTCAAACTTCCATAAAGCGCGCCAAAACAGCAGCGCGGAGATGTGACGTCGCGTGTTGAGCGGGCGTTCGTAAAAAGCACTTTCGATTCACTTAAAAAAAATAAAATACAAAATAAAAAAATTATTTACATTACCTTCCGTCTTCAGCATCTGATGATTCCCGATATTATAGTTACTTTATTCCTTTATGACTCTGTTTTTCGGTTCAGCATTTAATATCAAATTAGAGGTTATGGTTTTATTGTTTTACACTTCTCAAGCGATTTCTGTTTGCTTTAAACAAGCGACTTTTAATTTTTTAGATTTGATAGAGTATTTTATATTTTGGAGGCTTTTTTGTTAAAGACCCTATCCTTAAAGGTACGCTGTGTAGGAATTTCTCCCATCTTGCGGTGAAATTCTATTTTGCATTTAAACGAATAGTGCTCTCTAGCGCCTCGCTTTTTCAAATGCGTGTTGCAACTGCGGTAGCCGTTATGTGCCAAGAAGCTATGACAACATGTCTTCCAATAGCACTTCATCGAGTTTAATTGTACTTGTTCTACTGTTATGCTGCCTATATAATGATATAATGATATAATGATTTACACAACCAAGCAATGAAAAAAGCTTGTCATTTAGACCGTAACTTTGACTTACCTGTCGAGAAGAAAGCAGGCAACTTCAGCATCCCTTTCAAAGTAAATGGTAAATGGACTGCATTTATATAGCGCTTTCACAGACCTATGGCCACCAAAGTGCTTTACATAGCCTCACATTCAACCATTCACACACCGACGGCGGTGTCAGCCATGCAAGGCGCCATCCAGCAAAGTCTTTCTCCTTCATTAGCTCTTTCCACCTGTGAAAAGCTATCCCGATATTTATTTACATCCCGATAAATTACATTTTTGCTTTTTGGTGACGAGGATTCCTTCTCCTGTGGCTCTGCATAACTATGATCCTGCATTATATTGTACCGTGCAGTGCAGCCTTTCAAATGTACCGGGGCAGTATCAACGCCTCCCATAATGTCTAGCGGTTAGGATTCCTGGTTTTCACCCAGGCTGCCCGGGTTCGACTCCCGTTATGGGAAGGCAATTTTTTTATATTGCCAACAAAATTCAAGTTATTCAAGTTCATCAATAATCATTTTTAGTTATTCATAGTCTTGGAGGCCTACACAAACTGCAGAAACAAGCAGAAGATATGTAAAAACTCATAAATGCTGTTTCAGTACTGAATCATTTTCACAAATACAATTATACTAAATTCAGAAAATTTCACTATGGAATATTTTACTTTATCTATCATAATTTAAATTTAGTATGTCATCATTTAAACTTTTCATCTCATAATTATGACGCATAGTCATCATTTTAATTTCAACTTTTTAAGTCATAATTTCGACTTTTTGTCATAATTATTACTTAATTCAGAATTGCAATCTTTGTCAATTACGCCTTTTTAATGTAATACTTAAAACGTTTTTAAGTCATCATTTGGTAGCACTATTTTGATGGTCCTTTTGAACGTGCTGTTGACTATAGTAGTGTTGCACCTGCATGTCCACTAACTCGCTTGTGAGAGTGTGTAAAGTAAACTCTCATTAGTGTTAGTAGAGGATTAGTGGACTGGTAGGGTTAGGGTTAGAATAAGTTGAGATATAGTTGAGTTACTTATAGTCAGTAGAATATTTGTTGGGGAGCATCACAATAAAGAGTTAGCAGATATTAAGCACAGTCTATTTTTTCAGATATTTAAATGACAAAATACCATTTTTCAACCGAGTGAATCTAGGCCTTCAAAAGTCATAACTTCAGGGGTCAACGGTTTAGGTCAGTTGGCGAAAACACTTCGTGTGTAAAAATCAAATACTGTATTAAACTTTTCAAAGGATAATCTAGCTTTAAAGTTAGAATAAAAAGTAAAAACCAGACATATCTTCATACCTGTTGTGTTCTGACACAAGGCCATTAACTTGTTCTTTTTTGTTTTATAAATGTACAGTACTTCTACAAATATCAACCTGATGGACTGAATACACGATTAAACAAGATAATCGTGCTACCAAATACGTCTGACACAACATTTTTAAGAAAAAACAGTGTTTTAAAATACAACTAAACCATGATAACAGATGATTTTTGACAGTCCTACAGTTTTTGACAGTCCTACATAAATGCATGTTGATTACTGAGTTTCAGGCATAGTGCAATGTTCGAGAAATCTAATATTGGCGTAATCTTTGCGAGGTCTCACTCACAACGCACAACTTTGTGTTGGGCATACCTTTACTAAAATAAAATATTATGGAAGTCATTTTCAAACTGTAATTATACCATATTTTATTTATTAATATTATGGCTTCATGTTGATTTTAAGTTTTTTATTTGTTTGTTATTAACTAATACCTTCATCTTTTAACTAACATCCAGCACAAAATTAAAGAGATGTATGAGCTAAGGATGTTCTCTGACCCCAAATAAACTGCAATGTTCACAATCTACAATATACAGTTAGATATTCTCCTACATAGTATGTGTGTAAATAGTTGTGCTTAAATCTTTGGGTGTATTTTTACACACCATAGTGATGCAAAGTTTCACACCCTATGGACTAACTTTAAAACATCATCTTATTCTTTATCTTTAAGATTCAAAAGACCAAATCCCTAAGAAAAGAGGATTGAAAAGCTCCGTTTATAATAAAAAGTATCCAAATGATGGTTTTGTTACTCCGCTAGATTTAGTCATCTTGTTCAGACGACACTGTTTCACATTTTGTATGTTGGACTGTGTGTGTGTGTGTGTGTGTGTTTTAGGTGAAGACGTTTCTTTGAGAGCCGTCAACATTCAGTGTTTATATAAATAAATGACCATTAAGAATTTAAGTGAAATTTTAAGAAGAAACTTTCCCTCTATCTACGAATCACACAAAGTGCATGCTGTTTTACACTTAAACTATTACAACAGAATCACATCTGACTATGGCACTGAGAGAGGCATATTCATCAAAGCTTGAGGCTGTTAAACAAAGTTCCACACTTTGGTAAAATTGCACAAAAGTAAATTCTAGAGGTCAACTGGGTTAAAAGTAAATGAGCCATTTAAAACAAATACAGAAAAGCCACTATAGTGATCAGTTTTAGCTTTTGAATTTCTGTAATTGATCTTGTTTTTGTACAGTTTGCAAAAAGTATATAGTCTCAGAGCGTGGTCAAACATGTTCATATAGGAATGTATGAAAAACATGAACAAAAATTGCATAAAGAGAATTAAAAGATGGTCCTTCTAGTATGAGAGTGTTTAAGACTAAACAAATCATATTTCTTTTAGAACATCTTTCTACGAAACATCGACATCAAAGATGAGTATTACACTTCAAACTCGTCTAACTATTACACTTATTTTGTTATTATTACACTGCTATTTTGTGTGTCTGTGTCACTAAACAACAGTTAAGCTAATGAATCACAGTTGATACGTGGTATTTTTACGCGAAAGGAGGGTTGATTCATTTTTTATTCTGTCCCCACCAATACTTTGAGTTTTAGGCATCTGTCTTTTAGGCCCGATCCAGAAAACAGACGTTGTGTTTATGTCTTAATAATTGTTCTTCTTTTTATGATCTTCTTTTTATTCGGCATAATGCTGAATGTTTTAACATATCATAAATTTCAATGGTTAGAAAAATCATCTAACTATTATATCTAACAATCAACAGTTATATGTGAAACAAGCTCAGTCGCATTAGAGTCGGATTCTTGTTTATATTGAACATTGTTATTGAAGCGCATGTTTAACAGTGCTATTATTCTTGGCCTCATCAAAGTTTTCACCGGAGCATACCGACTCTGAAACAAGACTTTGTTTAAAAGATTTTGTTTGCATTTCTTCTGAAACAACCTGTTTTGAAATTGTTTAACAATTTTTAACATCAGCGTAACACTTATCGCATTGCTGGGTGTGATTGTAATGTTTTGTATGGCGTTTTCTTTACACTTTCCCACGGATATCGGTTTCCTACAGTTAGCTAATGTTAGCGAACTCTAGGTCTTCTCTTTGTTCATATACGACAGTATTCACATGAATTGGTTTGATTTGATAAAATGATGGTTGAAACCATCATCTTCACGTGAGACATTTACATTATATTATTATTATACCGTCCTAGTTTTTAAATAGCGCTAAAATGTATATTTTATATTTTAACCCTTTATGCGGATATAGAATACCACACAAGGTTCTCTGTTCTCTGGTTCTATGTTTTTAAAAATACCGCGAAACAAAGACAAGGACCCTCAAAATCTGTGCATACAACAAAACACACATGTAGGTGTACTATGATTTATCAGAAAATTACTTTTGTTTGAAGAAAAACTTCAATCAGCTGGTGCTTGATAACTATTGAAGTTATTAAACAATAGTCTATGTTAGGACAATAATAGTCTATGTTAGGAACACCCGTGAATTCAGTAATGATGCGTTTAATGCAATATCACGTTTTAATTTTAACTCAAAACGCTAAAGGTCTATGAACTTTAACATCTTCATAGTTGGTCAAATTAACTAAAAGCATGCGCAAAATGATTCTTAACCCTCTGGGGACCAAGGTGTTTTTGGAGCCCTTGAGATGTTCTGACATGCCTTGAAATTTGTGCTTTTTTCAGTTATTTATAAACATGTTAATGGCAAAGGTGTAAAATCACTCTATATAGCACAAACAGGGCTACCAAAATATGCGAGCAATGTGTATGTAGATGTTTGTATTTTTAAGAGAATAATGTTTATGCGTGGTTATTGGAAAAAATAAAAATGAAAGTGGCTGAATTAAGACCACAAAACACATATTAAATATGTGTCCACAAGACTTTTGTCTAATTGATGTTGTACCTTTGAGTACTGGCTTCAAAATTATGTGAAAATAGTCTTGCTTTATCGTTCACAAAAAAAAATACATTGATTTAAATGGTGTAAAACAGGTTTTGCTTGGAAAGCCAATATGCGAGGGGGGCGTGAAGGAGTAGTTTACACCTGGGATGTCCCACCCACTCTGCATAATGACTCTGAATAGCTATTCATTCAGGTGTGACACTGACTGAGCCACAATGCAAGGACAATGTATTTAGAAGAATACTTATATGGACCATTTAAGATTTCGCTTACATCTATCTTGTAAATATGTTTAGCTATTTTATTAAAAATGTTACAATTACAACAATAATTACAATTTCAACAATATTTCAAGTGTACTCTTTCTTAGTAAAAAAAAAAAGAAAGAAAAAAAAGATTATAGGCCTACATTTTATCATATGTATTCATTAGTTTGAATATAGCCAACAATGGAACATCTAACATCTTAGTCTATGACTTTATTTTTGACAAAAATAGTGTGACTAACGCCTGACTAACGTTGTTTTATTGAAATATCAGGGCATATAAATGTTAATTTACGTTGCTTATACAAATACATTTTATTTCAACATATTCCAGTCGATTTTACTCATCTCAGTAGGCTATAGCAAAGCAGTTTATTCTTTCACACACAGACGCGCGATTCATATTTAGGCTAAACACTCTTTACAAATATGTACCCTTCATTCATCTCACAGAAACGCGAGTCATATTATAGAAATGCGATTCATCTTTTTGCGGTTTACATAGGCCTACACTAACGTTATTCCATAACGTTATTCCACACTTGAGAAAAGAAAACAGCCTACCTCACTCCTCAGCGCGATCTGCTGCTCATATCAGGAGATATTTCTCCTCATCAGCACTGTGGAAACTTTTCTCCATAAAGGCTATAATGTCTCACTCGCGACGCGCTTTGTTTACAGCTGATGTGGGCGTTTCACAGATCTGAAATGGTTCTCGGAATTTGCATTTGAAAAGCACGCGCTCTCCGGGGAGTGGTCACATTACTGTGAATCATCTCGTAATGAGGTCGACTGGAGTCGCTCTCTTTGTATACAGATTACAGAAACTAAGAATATTTGTTTTTTATATAAATGACTTCATTTAAAAGTTGCGATCTCAAGCTTTATGCCCGTGGGTCTGTTTGCCTGTTTGACTGAATTTTCGCGGAGTTATAGATAATTTTCGAACGCGTTTCAAACGGGAGTTTACTGACAGAGAGAAGGCAGAAATCGCATCATGTTAATTTTTCTTTATTTGTCAAAAAGCAAAACACTTTATTTTTATTGTGAGTATACAGAAAAAAAATAGAAACTGAACAGGATCGATTGATGTATTACACGAAAATGAAAGATCAAAATTAACAGAGCATTTAGTGTTTATTTTCATTGCTAAAAAAAAAAAACGAGCAAAACGCGCGGGCGCGTTTTTGGTCCCCAGAGGGTTAAAGCACATTAACTTAAAGCATGTGAATCCTAACTACTTTCTAAATGTTTGTTACAGAACTTATGGTGAACAATTCACCCATGCATATGTTTTAAACGTTTTTCAGATTTAAAAAAATCAGTTTTTGTAACTGGATTGAGTAAAAATAATAAACTTCTCTCTGGTGGCATGTAGGACTTGTTGTTTATGCAGGAACAAGTTATTTATGGCTTTCCTGATGACGACACCCTATTCAACCCCTCCAGTGGGGCGAGGGGGCGGACCCCAATCGCTGTCCTGATAAATATTTCAGGACATCGCATGCTCTAGCTCTACTCTAGCTCTACTAGCCACGGACTGCTGTGCTACTGCATCATCTCATTGATCAAAAGCCGCTTCAGCATTCCTGTTTGCCTGAACCTGACGCAAACTACGCTTCTACGACTCACGCTTCTGACCCAAAAACACAAACTTCCGAGCATTAACGCACAAACCCTGGACGACTGTGCTGCAAGGACTCACTCAGGAGATTCCAGGAACATTCCAGGAACGAAAAGCATCTTTCATCATCGAATAGCGGACTATTCGAAAAATTGAAAAAATGGCGACGCAAAAACGGATGGAGAACAAGTATCATCCGGCGTGTAAGTGCGCCACGGGCAAAGAGTGTCCTTTAAGAGCTACGCTAGACTCTATGTTTAAAGATCATTTTAGAGGTCAGATGGTTGGCTTGATGCACAGGATCATCGATGCTGCGTGTGGTATTAAAAACGATTGTGCACAGGATACCAAACGTGTGACACATCTCAAAAATGAAATGGATGTCGTAAGAGGCCTGACAAAGTCATGGACTGATGTAACGCCCATGTTTTTTAACGGCAAAGAGCCGAACGGCGTAATCCTCAAAAAAGTTCTGGATGTGCTGCGTGAATGTTGTGACGAATTCGAAATCACAGAGATACTCGCTATATGGACTTTTGTAACAGATCTCTGCGTGTCACTGGTGTCAAAAAATGCAAAAACTGACGTTGGTGAAATAGTTGAAAGTCTGGTCAACTATACCCTAGACCAGGGGTCGGCAACCCGCGGCTCTAGAGCCGCATGCGGCTCTTAAGCGCCGCCCTAGTGGCTCCCTGGAGCTTTTTCAAAAATATGAAAATGGAAAAAATATTTTTTGTTTTAATATAATTTCTGTAGGAGGAAAAACATGACAAACATTCTTAACCCTTTCGCACCTACGATCGCATCGGTGTGATCAGAACAGTCAGTGCATGACGTGATCAACTGCTAAATTCAAATGTGCTCTCGCGCGTTGGCTGGCGCTGAGCCAGAGACAGGCGCGCTCAGAGCTGTCATATATATCACAACTTTTCAGTGTTTTCAACCACATAATGTTTATTTTAGGTTTCAGACATATAACGTTAAGTACTAAAAAAACAATACATTTAGAGTTTGTAAAATACACACTGATGTTAAAGGAAGAGGCAATAATCCTTTCCATTATAATTCGACACGTTTTATTCATATCAGATACACATTGTGTAAGTAACTTTAAAGTTTACTCTATTCTTCTCCCAGTTTACCAGCCACTTACTTTGATGTATTTCGGGAGAAGTGGATGAATTCACGTGTTGTAAATCCAACAGATCCGATTCTCTGAACTGCGTCTGCGGCCATCGCGCATACAGCTCAACTAACGCGATCGTTATGGTGTTTAAACAACAAAATACTTCCACTTGCATATATTTGACAATCGGAATATCAGATATTTCATGCCATATCTAACAAATTTGTGAAAATTTTGAATAAAAAAGGAAAAATGACATAAAAGCAGATCATCATTCATTCAGCTCTGTTGTTGCTGCGGTGTGTCACGTGACACGAAATGACGCGTCACCTTGGAAACCATAAAGTGACACATTCTAAATAACGGTCGCCTTGAAAAACTTTTAAAAATATTTTAAACTTACGTGTGAAAGGTTTAAAGTTTTTCCACGTTGTAAAAATAATACACAAATAAATAAAACGTAATACATTCAAATTATAATAGAAGTTAAACTTAAAGCACCATCGTACAGCAGAGTAGTCACGTGGTGCGTCATTCTCTCCAGGATGCGCTGCAGGGAAAATAAACATTTAATCATGAATGCTCATTATGTATTTGTAGGCTACTTATCATTTTGATACTAGGGGGCTAATAAAGCTAATATGTAAGGAATAATTGACGACAGGCCGTTGAATTATTAGAAAAATAATGCACACCCGAGGTGGTAATGCGGTCACGACGCGAAGCGGAGTGGCCGTTACACCTCGGGTGTGCATTATTTTTCTAATAATTCAACGGCCTGAAGTCAATTATTCCGCTTATACTACAGTTACCACACCTCGAAACATTGTTCAGATTATGTATTTCAAGACGTTTGTAAAGTTTTTGTCATTAAAACGCTCTTGTATGTAGGACTAATTTCTTACGCATCTAATCCCATGCCTCCGTTGCTAATTCCAAAACGTCATTTCAGAGTTAGTAACGGAGGTTTGAGCCGCTGATAGCAGACTAATGCTGGGTTAGGGTTAGGGTTAGGGTTAGGTAGAGTTAGTAACGGAGGTTTGAGCCACTGATAGCAGACTAATGCTGGGGACACACGACTAGCTGACACATTCTCTGACTGTTTTCATCGACTGCAGCAGATTTTAAACACCGACTTTGAACAGACTGAACGCGCTGAACACGCGTTTGGGCATGATCAATCATATAAGTATCAAATTACATTCATAACCGGCCTTAAAGTGTGTTCCCGGCTTTATGCAGTTATTAATGCAGTTATTAGAGAGAGATGTTGCAATAATGAGACAGAAAAGCATGTGCGTCAATATTATTATTTATTAATTAATTCAATTCGTTTTAATGAATTCGTTAATTCTTTTTTTCTTTCTATTATTGACAGATGACAGTAGACTAGCCAAATAAATGAAACCCAAAGCCCTTTTAACAAGTAGGCCTATCAATAATTATTTATTTGTTAAATTATCTGCAATAAAAATCCGTGCTGCAGGACTATCCATTTATTTAGCCTATATTCAGTTTAATTTTCTATTGATTATAGATAGGACTTTATAGTTTATTTATTCAAATTAAACTGCATGTTTCTATTGATTGTGAAGCTAGACATTGAAAATTGCAGATCAAGCGCATGGGGCGAAATGCTTTTTCTTGTTATGATTTGTATCCGATTTTCCGTTATTACAGTTGACTACGCGAAGTGATATGGAACTGTAATGCGGTCAAGACCTGCCTGGAACTACTTTAGCCGTGCGTTTCCCTGAAAATAATGCACACCTTAGAACGTTCGTCAACCAATCAGATTCAAGCATTCAACGGCCCTGTAGTATAAAGACACTTACAGCATGTGTTGCCTTCATTATAAGGCTTATATAAGGCTTTTAATTTTTTGCGGCTCCAGACAGATTTTTTTTTTTTTTTCGGGTCCAATATGGCTCTTTAAACATTTTGGGTTGCCGACCCCTGGTATAAACTCTGGATGTAGTATGCTCTGGAACGCAGACTAGATTTACTGTGACATTGTCCCCCGAGTTTTTCAGTTTCAGTTTTTCAACCATCGAAAGTTTTTGAACAGACATTGTCTCACATTATTACAATTATACTTTAGGGTCACCGTTAAACAAAATCATTACAGTAATCTTCTAAAAGATAAATAGAAGATATGAATGTATTCAAACTTTAAAGATTTTTTTTAAGAAAGAAAGTTAAGAACTTTAAACTTCAAACTAAAACAACCTTTTATTTTTAAAAGATCATATTGAAACTTTTAAGATTATGCTTTTAAATGAATTTAGTGTGAACAAAACTTTGGCTCTGGAAAGGCGTTAGTAGACTAACATTACATACGCTGTGACATGATGCACATAGAGATTAGTTAATTTTTTAGAACCGTGTGTGTGCGCGCGTGCAATACAGCTTAGAAATGATATTAAATTATTTATTTATTTTATAGTTTTCTGTGATGGTCGTGTTTAGGTGTACATGATCGAATATGCAGTTACGGTACAAAAATCATCATGGCTATGGAAAGCCATCAAAATTGAAACTCCACACGGACAAAAAATGATGATTGAATCTTTTCATATAAATGAGATTTAAGACGACTAAGTACAGTTTTTCATCCATCTAAAGTTTTTGAACAGACATTGTTTAATAACAATTATACCTTAGGTTCAATTTAAACAAAATCATTACAGTAATCTTCTAAAAGATAAATAGAAGATGTGTATGTATTCAAACTTTAAATATTTTTTTTAAGAAAGAAAGTTAAGAACTTTAAACTTCAGACTAAAACAATCTTTTATTTTTAAAAGATATCTTTTAAACTTTTAAGATTATACTTCTTATAAACTCAGCACCTGATATCCTGATCACTGAATTTGTGTGACTCTCTCACACACACACACACACTTTGTCTGGTGCTCCGCAGGTCAAACGCTGGTGTCAAGAGGCCCTTTAGTTATCTAAACATGTACTGTAAGATGATTTTTTATTTTTGTGAACCCGTTTCATTTATTGCGTTGTTTCATGAGCTGTATGTTTTTTCTTCAACTCTCTAAACATTTAACTGATTGTTTCATAACATGTAGGCCTATGTTGTTGTTTTTTTCTTCAACTCTATAAACATTTAACTCATTGCAATTTTTTTGTGAATCCATTTTATTTAAACTGGATAGTTGTACATTTATTTCAACTTTTTGTGTGAGGTTTTAGTAAGATCTTTATTTTATATTATTTATTTATAATCATTTATATTCTTTTAAAGAACAGAATGTTTTATGTAAGATGATTTTTTATTCTTTTGTTTATCTAAAACTGAAAGAATAGGTTTCAGTAAGATGCTATTTTATATTATTGTATATTATATTATTTGTGTGAAATATACATTATTTTATAAAATCTCTGTTTCTCACTATCACTGTGCTCTGGAATGTGGAGGAGCAGAAGGAGGGGGATGTCAGAATGCGGAGGGCGCGCGCACCACTCAGGCCGGGGCTGTGCTGGAGAGGCGCTTTAGTTATCTAAACATGTGAGATGATTTTTTTTTTTCGTGAACCCGTTTCATTTATTGCATTGTTTCTATATGTTTTTTCTTCAGCTCTCTAAACATTTAACTGATTGTTTCATAACCTGTATGTTTTTTGTTTTTTTGTTTTTTGTTTGTTTTTTAACTCTATAAACATTTAACTGATTTCAATTGTTTTTATGACTCCATTTTATTTAAACTTTTTGAGTGAGATTTTAGTAAGATCTTTATAAACATTTCATTTATATTCTTTTAAAAGAACTGAATGGTTTTTCAACATTTGTGTGAGATAAACTTCCACAGTTTTTTCTTATCAGTTTCACAGTACAGCCCGGATACGCTCAGGAATATGTAGGGAGGATCGTGTGTGTGTGATACCAACTTCAAAAACACACACACACAGACACTAACTGTCATATTCAAAAGGCTTCAATAGGCTTCAAACAATTAAAACTAGCTGTCATATAGCCATGACGTATTATTTAATCACAGTGTCTTCAAACGATCAAAAGGCTTCAAAAACACTAACTGTCATGTTCAAAAGGCATCAAACTAGCTGTCAGATACCATGACATATTGTTATAACACTTTCTGTCAATATCAAAAGACTTCAAAACCTTCTGTCATGTTCAAAAGACATCAAAAGACATAAAAAGTCAAAACTAGCTGTCAAAACATGATCAAAAGCTGTCAAACTGTCAATCAAAAGTCAAAACTAGCTGTCAAACTGTCAATCAAAAGTCAAAACTAACTGTCAACCTGTCAATCAAAAGTCAAAACTAGCTGTCAAACTGTCAATCAAAAGTCAAAAGGGGCGGGACACCTGTCACCGGAAGGGGCGGGACCTGTCACCGGAAGGGGCGGGGCACCTGTCAATCAATCATTTTTTGACAGGAGGTGTCTGTTACTTACTACTAAAGTTCAAGTTCAGACAAGGAGGAGGTGGACATTAAACTTTAATCATACCTTTAATCACACTTTAATCATAAACATAATCATATTGTTAAAGGGTAACCCAACCCGTGGTCAGAGCCTGACTCCACCCACTGGCAATATTTGAAAAATGCTGGAAAAGTGGGGCGGGGGTGTGTGCAAAAAGCATACATACTTCTAGCATTCTTTTATGCATTCTGTTAATATCAACACTTGAATATGAGTAAGTTTCATAAAAAATCATTTTTAACAAAAGACTAGATTCAGATCAGAGTCAGAACGATGATCAAAACACAGATGGAGTAGATCGAGTCCAACAACACCCCTAAAGCTTCACAGTCCTACAGCTTATCCGGGGACGACATTTCATTCAGTAACATTAGGAAGTTTTGATTTATATGCTGTTTAATGTTTGAGGATTGTGTTATTTTACATGTGCATAAGCTATGCTTTTATCGCTTTTTTCTGATTCTTTCAGAAGATGCGTAATAGAAGATGCGCCTGTGTTTTGAACTGGAGACTGGAGAAAACTCCATCTGAAAAGTCCGTCAGTGGCAGGGAACGAGTTAAAAATACAGACAGCAGCAGGATTATTAGGACGCTGTCCTAAGACCTAATGCATGGATCCAATATACTGATACTGTATACTGTACACATGCCTTTTCTTTCTCAACTGTTTACGCACACTTAAGTTATAACCGACTGTGTTTACTAGGAGACTCACTGAGACAGGCATTTTTAACAGGAACTGAATAATTTTCTTTTACAATTTCAGTAGAAATGTCCAAGCGTTTTTTTTTGTAGTTTAGAAAAGTTTAGAACTTATACAGAAATTGACTTTCAAAATAAACCCATCCTGAGAAATAGATACTGGAGTGAAGTTTAAGCAAGTGTGAAACCTAGACCCAGTCTCCCCTATATATGCTGGTGTGAATGAAAGACGTGCTATAAGCTAGTTTGAGGTAAAACGTGCTCGTTGAATAAATGTTAACAAATGTCTTTACAAATGTTATTAAGGCTCTTTCTTACTTCCTAAAGTAATTTTACTATTCAATCAACACTTACCACATGATTCTCTCTACTCTCTGTTGTGGCGGTGTTGTCCATGCTCTCTTCATTCATTGTAGGTTGATCTTGTGAGAATTATCACCTGGATTGAAAGCAAATGTAATTTACATGTATGTATGTACAGTGTTAGATGTATCAGGGAGTTTATATGTGTTATAGAAGCTGGTAATGACGAAACTCTTGTGGTCATTCACTGTATTCCAGTTTTTAATGGCAAAACTAGCACAAGCTACAAGTAATTAGTAATGATTAGTTATGATTACTTGATTCAATATGATTGAATGATTACACAATTTGAAGCTGCTATAGCAAACAGGGCCTTCTGTTAAATTGCTTAAATTATTGAAAAATATACAGAATAAGATTCATATATTACAATATATTGAATAATAAATAAGGATTTGCCGCTTTTCATATATTGAAAAAATGTATGTATTTACTGTGTACATTTACAATGTATTTACTGTGTTATACTAATGTGTATTCACATGAGTTACTTTCACTCAATTCAAAACTAACCGTTAGTTAGCAATAGTATACATGAACTAATAGACATCACTTTATCAGAAATTACACAGTTACTGCCTCTAAAATAAAGCAACATGCAGCATAATATCAATGTTTCTCTGCTCATCCTCAACTGAAGCACAGGCTCTACTCTTCAGCAGAATGATATGGTTATGATAATGATTTTTGTATCAGTTTTTAGGTAGAACAGAACAGTCTGATTAAAGCAAGAGGCTTTTCAAATTTTTACAATTTCCTAACATCGAATAGAGCAACTTGTTATTCTAGATCCTCACCTGTCTCCACTGAATGGACTATTATTGCAGTCCTTCCCTGTTTTCCAAGAACACCTGACAAATCTGACTAATTGACTAAAATGTTCATATAATTCCTCCATAAATCCACGATTTAAATGATTGGAAAAAAAAAAAAAAAAAAAAATTCCTATTAAGTAATAAAATACAACATCTGCATACGCAGAACTTCTTGAAGTTTCTAAAAAAAACAAAAAACATATATAATAGAAAGTAAAAGTAGCCTATGTTTCTTTGAGTAATAAATATTTTGTTATAAAACCCTCATCCTTGAATATGTGAACTCACAATATGCAGATACAAGTGAACCGATCATGGAACCTTCAGGATGATATAGACCAGATATGACCTTTTTCCAATAAACCACATGACATTGGGGAAACTATAAAGATGGTTTGGATCCAAAAGATAAGATAATATATACTTTATTGCACCTGGAGGGAGTTGATGCTTTGCAGCCCTGGAAAATAAAATCACAGGGACTTAAAGATACCTTTGTAATACTAAGCAATGAAACTATAATTACAATACATTTAAGAACAAGAGATTTTAAAATGTCTATATAAAAGTAAATACAAATATGTTAATGCAGTAATATGATAGTAATGAATGATATAATCAGGCTGATATTTGATAGGCTTATCTACTGTTTCTTTCCAGTAAATCACATGGTGCACAGCAAAATCCTGTTAAAGTAACATCCCTCAGTGTTCACATGTGTCCACACTACAGAGTGTTAAACTAAAGCAGTGTTGAACACTGTTAAAAATTGCTGTGAAAAAAGCTTTTTTTAAATGTGCCTTAGAATAAAAACATTACTGGTGTGCATCTTTAGACAAAAAAACGGCACTGATATATTTTAAGATAAGTCAGTGCGAGTTGCTTTCAGTTAAAACAGCTCAAACATACATTTTAGTCTGGGAATAGGCTTAAAATAAATAAAATGATTTAAAAATGATTCCACAAAAAGCATTACCAGCTTCACTTATTACTAACCAGTTTGACTTTATTTCTGCCATAGTACAAAAGTTTTTATTGAGAATTAACAGCGGTTTAGATGCTGTGTGATTAATACGTTTATATTTTGCATTACCAACCCTGGGATTCTGCAGCTTGAGATCCAGCAATGTTGCAGCAATCAGTTATCAAAAAACATGTAGAGCATAAACGATTTTGAACTACTGTATCATTCAGACACACAGACATCAACTATCAGCATATGAATCTTAACAATGGTTAAAATCAACAAAAATGCCACAATGCATAGCTTAGTAAAAAAACTCCCAGCATGCACTGTGGCATTGTAAGCTCGTGCTCGATCGGCCCAAACCGGCATCCGACCAGCGTGGAAGGTCTCTACGTGTTACTGTCTTTTCTCGAGGCAAAGTATTTTTTGATTAAATGCAATACATTTGAATATGTATTCTCTCATTATTTCATCTGACTCCATTAATGAAAAGGTTTTAAATGATATCTGTGCATCATTAAATGTGAACGAATGTTTGACTATTCCTTTTAACTCTTTAATGAAAATAATGTCAAAGTCAGTTAGAATAATCAAATGTAACAATTTATTATGTCAGGTAAATGTATCATGCCAATTTCATAATCAATTCAAAGATAATCGATACAAAACATCAAATGCTCTGGAATAGAGAAAAGATGCAAACCCAACAATAAGAAATACATGAGGCTGAGAGGTCTCACTCTCAGCCTCACAGGCTAATCTGAAGTTCAGAAAGGCCCCGAATCACCAGCTGCATTTCATTATATAGATAAACCTCTTTCATATGGAAACATGTACTAACAAAATAAATTTGCATTCAGAGGTTGCACCTTTTGGGGGTGTGTGACCATTTGCCAGGAGATCACCTTCCATTGTATGTCAGTTATCTTTAAACTCTTAAAAACCTTATTACCTTGTGTTTTACTTGTTTGGAAATGAGACATTTGTACTAGTCGCACTGAGACATATGATACCAAACATGACAAATACTGTGTGATAATCATTCACATTAAACTATACATTTTGAGACATGTGGTCTCAGCATGTGAGAGGGGGAGTGAGGAAGAGGGGGAGAGATGTGTTCTGAGGTGAGACTTTGCCTCTCAAATGGTGAGTTCAAATGGTAATTTCCAGAGAGGTCCTTTGTCCTCTCAGGTATGGTCGCTCTTCAAACAGCATGAATAAATTATGCTGCTGAATTGTTCTATTATTTTCTTTAAGTCTTATATTTGCTTATATTTTTTATGTTGTTTTGTTGTGACTTTTTAGTAGCTCTTATCTGAATATTTTGTTGATTATAACCATTGTTATTAGTTCTAGGCTTGACTATTGTAATGCTCTTTATGTTGGTCTGAGTCAAACATCTCTTTCTCGTCTTCAACTTACACCTAAAAGCGCACATATCACTCCAGTTTTAGCTATGTTACACTGGCTTCCGGTGCGTTTTAGGGTTGATTTTAAGATTCTATTGTTTATTTTTGAAGCTGTAAATGGGCTTGCTCCTGACTACCTGTCTAAGCTCTTAACTCTTGGTGGACAAAATCGGCGGTTGCGGTCTTCTGATCAACGGACTTTACAGGTCCCGAAGTCGAGGTATAAACAGTGGGGCGATAGGGCCTTCGCTGTTGCTGGCCCTAAACTCTGGAATAAGCTCCCCCCGGACATTCGTACTGTAACAGATCTCGTACTTTTTAAAACAAAACTTAAAACTTATTTGTTTAAAATGGCTTTTAATACACAGTAGTGGTGTGACAATTCTACTCTTTCTTCTGATGATTTTAAGTAACCATATATAGCTTACTGTTTTTATGCTTCATGTTTCATGTTTTCTTCTTATTTCTGTTTCTTTGTTGTTAAATGTGGTGTTTGTTTATTTGTACTTGATGTGAAGCACTTTGGACATCTGGTGGCTGCTGTAAAGTGCTATAGAAATAAAGTTTGATTGATTGATTGATTGTTGAGGTTTGTATGATGAGTTTAGATGTCTGAATGTGTCTCAACTCAGTTTAGGCACAAAAGATGGTGGGATTTCTTTAAAAGATGATTTCTCTTCACCTTATCACAGTACTGATACATTATAGTGATCTTTCTACCACAAGGTTGCACAACAGTTCAATGACACCTCAACCTTTGAGTAAGTTATAAAATTACAAACATAACATCTGTAACTACATTTTATGACACTCATTCAAACGTCATAAACATTTAATGTCAGCTAATCTGTTTTCCTTTCAATCTCAACAACATACAAGTGTTTTAGTAAACCACTACCATAATTGTTAAAAGAGAATTAATTTACAGTAAGTCAAGGTTCAAAGTCGGGCCAAAGTTCTGAACATTCCCTGTTAGCTGGGTATTTATCTGAATGCCTGTAATCAATATCTGCTTTTCCACTGTCGGGCCAGTGCGAGGCAGGGCTAACAATGTGCCGGGCGGGGCCAGTAGCCTCGGACCTCAAGCACAAAGGCCAAAATCATGTTGCGTTTCCATTCTTGGGCCAGCGCTACCCTAAAACCCGCCCTTAACATTCCTCCATAGAACGATGTTATGAAATGAGATACTTCAGATCCTGCTACAGTGATTTAGGCATATGCTCACTGCAGACTATTTCATGCACTTATTTCTGTTGACACGCAGGATGATGCAGAACAGATGGAGAGACAGAAACTGGTTTGACGCTATAAGTGCTGCTCGCGTCTCCAAACAGTGACAAACAGCACAATAAGCAGACGTGTGTGTATTACTGGAGCTTCAGCATGTGAAGAAATCATTTTGACAAAGATTTCTTCATGTCAGACCCTGGAGAAACTCTGTGAGCTTCAAACACACACTCAACAAATAAGGTGTGTAATTAAAACACTCACAAATAAAGTGTCTTTATTCTGTTTATTATGAAAATTAGTGTTCACCCTTTGGTCTTTTGTGTGTGATCTAAAGTTGTATAGCATTATATTTGAGAGAGTTTCAGTTCAAGTATGTTTTGAGTGCATTTTGTTGTTCAGAGATGCCGTACCAAGTATGACAACGCTACGTTCAACTGCTTTTGAAATGACAGTGTTTTTTTTTTTCACTTCCTGAAAAGTAACCGTTTTGGACATACGTGAGTTTCATCGGGCAGCGACGATATGTTGCACTGCCCTAACTGGCCAGCCCATATGTGTTTATTCCACATGATACCTCCCTACAGGCAGGATGTGGCTTCTGTAGCTTTCCTTTCCTGCTTAGGTCTGCCTCCTCTATGGGCAGCGCTTGCAGGTTCACCACCTGGTCCTTGAAGGGGGTGGTTGGAACCTTGGGCACATATCCTGCCCAGGATCTCAGGATCACATGAGAGTTAGCCGGGCCACATTCAAGGCACGATTCATCAACCGAAAATGCGTGCATGTCCCCCACCCTCTTGATAGAAGCCAGCGTAGGAGTACTGTCTTGGACAGGATTTCCAACTCTGCTGACTGTAGTGGTTCAAAAGGGGCACTCTGAAGTGCTGTTAGCACCAGTGAGAGATCCCATGAGTGTATGGGGTGAGAGCAAGGAGGATTTAACCTGACGTAACCTGATGACCAGGCCATGCTTACAGAGCGATATTCCATCAACTGCATCGTAATGTGCAGCAATAGCGGCAACATACACTTTCAGTGTGGAGGGAGACAGTCTTCGCTCCAAACCCATCTTGCAGGAAGGAAAGCAAAACTCTGATTGGGCATCTCCGGGGGTCTTCCCGGTGAGAAGAACACCATTTAATGAACAGGTTCCACTTCAATACAGAGACTCCTCGTAGAGGGGGCTTGGGGTAGATCACCTAAGTCCTCCACTTCCTGTCTAGAGACCAGACGTGGAGATTCCAGATGTCTGGATGGGGGTGCCTTTGGTGCCCCGTCTCTGAGAAAGCGGTCGCCATCTCCTCCATCTTTGGGTCGGAAGCGGATGCTGGGGGATGCCCTTGACGACCAACAGCCGCAGTTGGCCGTCGGGGGAGGATGTGCTTGATCGCATCCATATGTTTCTGTGCAGCGGAGAACTGTTGGGTGAAGTTCTCCACTGCATCGCCGAAGAGGCCGCCCTGGGAAATAGGGGAGTCCAAAAACCGATATTTGTCATATATCATATACTACCGCATATCAGTCAGGTTCAGCCTAAGATTGCGCTCCTGGACAACAATTGTTGACATCGTCTGACCCAGAGCGCAGGCAGTGACTTTCGTCATCCGGCGGGGAAGCCCTCACTGTAATCCTCAATTATCTCAGGCTATTCGCCGAAGTAGCCCTCTTTTGGCAAGAAGAGGAACTAGATCGGGTTAAGGTGAGGGGTTGCTGGAGTCTAGACCGTAACACCGAGATGGTAATCTTCCCGCAGTGAAAACATCAGTCATCCATGAATGCAGCCTCAGCGTGCTTAATGCCCAAACACATGAGACAGTGCTCGTGTCTGTCAGCCAGTGCCAGTAAACGACTGCACCCAGAAACATGTAAGCTCTTTCAGAAATAACTATTTTTAGTGCTGAAGCAGACAGGGGATGCATGTGGCACAACTGCAGGAAATAGTGCAGCCTGTAGTGTGCTCATTCTCACTGAACCATCACGCAACAGGCTGTATATACAGCAACTCAAAGCTGTGAAAACAGCTGTTGTTTTTCAGTGTCAGCTGTAGAGATCGCGACACCCACTGTCACACTATCACAGCGACACCAGGATAAAGGCTTCTTCCTGAAGAACACTTGAATAGTAAGCACACACTCTTAGGAGACTGGAAGCAGGAAGTGAAATAACTGCTCGGCTCTGAAGCGCAAGGCATATGTGGATTGCATCCACTTCCTTATTTATACCCGTGCTGCGGGCAGGTGCGTGAGATACAAATCTTGCACGCCAATCTTCATTGGCTCATTTAGTTTAGTACACTCGAAGGTGATTGGGTGATAGGGACGTAACGTCAAATGGTTTCAATAAAAAATATATTTCCGATAAATCAGCTCTGAACATCACAAAACAAGCTACTAAAAGTCACAAGAAAAACAACAGCAAAATAAAAGCAGAAAATACCAAGACAGTATAATGGACTGCATAATGTATTAATGCAGCATCGTCAGCTTTATATTTGCAGCCGACACTGACACAGAAAACATTGTTTTTTAAAAAAACAATAAAAATGTCTCCTTGCTATATCTGACACATTCACAATCATTAATTTTACCGGTTCTTTGTGGCAAGCCTTATGCGTGCGCTTGAGTACGGAATAGGCTATATATTACGTAACCACTCATTATTTAGTATTCTACATAACTTCCGGTTGATTGGGTTCGCTGGCGTGTTTTGGCTGCCCGTCTGTTTGTTTTAATGTTAACACGGGTTCTGTAACCCTGCTGTTTTCATTTATCAAATAATTTTCCACACTTGCAATGTGGCGGGACTATTGCCCACACTTTGGATATCTGCTTTTATCTGTCTGTGTTCTCTGGAGGTCTCAGGAGCTTAATCGGTGGAGTTTACCCTGTGGCGTTGCTGAGAACTTACACTACCATGTGACTGCTGTGGTCCTGGACTCACGGAGCATGACTTTAAGGTACCCCACACACCAGCTTTTGAACTTAAAACAGAACTATCACTTACAAAAAGAAGCTTATGGTCATTGTCGAAATGCCGGCCTGTTGAAACAAAGGCTGGAGCTATGGACACCGTTACAGCCTTCCTTCTTCTTCTTCTTCTAACATCTGTGTTACTACGTCGGCGTCAGACTGAAAGAGTGTCTCATACTGGTGTGGTCCACAGTAATCTATCTTCTCTTGCTCGATCGGAGCTGCCTTCTGCACTGTCTCAGTGCCCGGTAAATGTTGTGCTATTCAACACACGCTCAGTAAACAACAAGGCGGACATCATTTCAGATTAAAAACTGTACCTATTGTTTTTAACCGAAACATTGCACAAACAAAATGACAGACTTTTCTTTATCCAGATTACTCCAGAGGGCTACGGGCTGTTTGATCTCCCATGACTCACTGGCAGAGGTGGGGGGATTATTGTGGTTCACAAACTGCAATTTAACATCAGCACTGTATGTTAGGGTGACCATACGTCCTGTTTAACCAGGACATGTCTGGCCAGGATTTCGAGATCGCCCAAAATGCCCGGGATTCGGCTTTTGCTTTCTACAGTCACCATTCATTATGTTTACATTATTACATTATTTGACACTGACACGTACATACCAGCTTTGCAGGTCATGCATTCTGCTTCACACGGATCCCGATCGAGACGAAAACACAGGAATTTTCTTAGCAATGCTAAAACGCACATCAACCGATCACTTGTTTAGCGTTCATGTAAACTTTACATTCAGATTCACCAATCGGAATGAATTCAGTCCAATTGAATCAAAAGGTGTGCATGTAAACAAAATGAATGGCGACGAGAAAGCAAAAGCTGAATCCCGGATATTTTGGGCGATCTCGAAATCCCAGCCGGACATGACCTGGAAAAAGAGGACGTATGGGCACCCTAATGTATGTGTACCGCAGTTTACATCATTTGAATGCCTTAATTGTGTTCAGCATTTCTGCCTCTAAAGCAACTATCATCGCTACTGTCTATCAACCACCAAAGGCAAATTAAGCGTTTCTGTCTGAGTTTGCTCACTTGTTGTCAATATTGTGTTTTAAAATCAAGAGAATCCGGTAACACTTTATTTTGATGGTCCCTTTTGAACATTCTATTGACAATAAGTAACTTTGCAACTACATGTCAACCAACTCTCATTAGAGTATTAGTGTACTGTCTGCTTAATATCTGATAACTCTTTATTGTGATGGTCCTCCAATAGACACTCTACTGACTATAAGTAACTTTGCAACTTATTCTAACCCTAATCCTACCAGTCTACTACTCTACTAATACTCTAATGAGAGTTAGTAGACTTGTAGGTGCAATGTTACTTCTAGACAACAGCATGTGTTAAAGGGACCATCAAAATAAAGTGAAACCGAGAATCCTTATTTTGGGGGATTTCAATATACAAATTAACCAAAATGTGTGATGACAAATTACTTTTTATTTTTACTGGATTCTTTTAATCTTACACAGTTTATTAGTGGCCCAACACACAACAAAGGTCATAGTTTAGACCTTGTGATTGCAAATGATTAATTTGTGTCTTAGATGTCTCCTGTTGACATTGGTCTTTCTGACCATTTGGCAATCTTTTTTAATGTGGAACTTTCTCCTCTTAGTACATCATCTTCACATACTGTTCATTTTCGTAAATGGAAATCAATTAATCCTGAAGACAAGATTCTACAGTTGAATAATACTCTCACCTCTAATTTGGACTCTTTTGCTCCCTTGAAGTCCTGCAATTACACTTTTGCTCATACTGCCCCTTGGTATAATGACTGCCTGCGCTCTAAGAAGGCAGGTTGTTGTTAAATGGAGCGTAAGTGGCATAACTCTGGCTTGAATGTATTTTATTAAGTTTGGAAAGACCGCTTGGGGGAATACAGAGCTGCAATTGAGTCTACAATATCTGCTTATTTGTCTCAGATCATTGTAATAATCAAAGCAATCCCAGGCATCTTTTCAAACTATAAACAGACTCCTCAAAGTTAACATTGGCACCTCTATGCTTGTTTCAAATCAGTTGTGTACTTCAACTTATTTTTTTCAGTTCTAAAATTGACAATGTCTAAACCCTTATTCATGCTACACCTGTTTCCTCTTCAACATTCTGCTTGCCTAGTTTATCTGGCACATCTTTAAAAAAAAAATTCTCAAATTGACTCTTTCAGTTGCCTTTTAGGGAGGTATCACATATGAAAGCCACCACTTGCATGCCTGATCCCCAACAAGCTTATTTAAACCTTGTTTTAACTCTTTGTGTCCAGCTGTACTCAGCATTATTAAGAACTGACAAAATGTAAAATGTGTACCTTGAATGCAA
The DNA here is from genome assembly GCF_965113295.1 of Leuciscus leuciscus. Lineage (NCBI taxonomy): Eukaryota > Metazoa > Chordata > Actinopteri > Cypriniformes > Leuciscidae > Leuciscus > Leuciscus leuciscus. The sequence continues at coordinate 36,019,699 of NC_138725.1, read as the reverse complement.
TGTAAGTCGCTTTGGATAAAAGCGTCTGCCAAATGCATAAATGTAAATGTAAAACAACTCTATGCGCTCTGTGTTGTACCAGCTGCATTAAAAACTGCTTCTGTAACACCAGTTCCAAAAAAGCATAATGATTTGGACAATTTAAATAATTATCGCTCCATATAAAACCTCCCCTTTCTGGCAAAAACACTAACCATCGAACGAAGTAGAATGATTTCACTGAGTGAAAATATAAACTGAATATTTGAACTAATGTCACGGGAGCTCATCAAAAGATATGTCTACTATACGACGCCATTTTTCTTCCCTTCCACACCAAGATTTTTAAACTCTACTTCTAGAAAGTGAAGAACAAAAATGTTATATGACTTATTGTTATATTACAATTATATTATATTTTGTGCAGGGAATTAGCTTATTTTGTTGTGGAAAATCACTCTTTTTGACATGACTTGAACACACTAGAAGTATATATGTTGTATTCACTTAATATTGTTGATTGGTAAATGCCCACTAGGGGGAGTTGTTGTATTATGTTTGGGACTGGTACACTATTATATTTTAGAGGTGAAGAGAAAGTCTGTTTTTGGGCATGCAATGCTTAAGTAAAGAGACATGTGCATTACCTGAGTGTGATCTCTCTTGTGATACACAACAAAATAGAAGAGAAGAGTACATTATGACCCAATTTAATAACAGTAAATGTACTTTCATGGAACCCCTAGCTCAAAATCAGTGCCTTAAGTGCATTCATATGCGACAAAAATGCAATATTAAGTTTGAAATAATTTCAATAATATATATCATTTTTGTTTCTGTCCTATTTCATTTATTATTCTATTTATCACAGCATAACATTCAAGGGTGAATCCATGGGCTGGATTTGTCCTGCCCTGCACCCACAACTGGGGCAGTCATGGCCTAGTGGTTAGGGAGTTGATCTGGTGACCCAAAGGTTGCTGATTCGATTCCAGAACCGGTGGGAAATGACTGAGGTGCCCGTGAGCAAGGCACCTAACCCCTAATCGCTCCCCGGGCACCACACAAGGCTGCCCGCTGCTCTGGGTGTGTGTATCCACGTTTGCAGTGTGTGTGTGTTAACTACTCACTACTCTGCTCCTAATGTGTGTGCATTAACTTGGATGGGTTAAATGCAGAGGTCAAATTCCAAGTATGGGTTAACATACTTGGCCGTCACGTGTCACTTTCACTTTCACTTTCAACTCATTATCTTCTATCAGCCTGAGAGTTTGACTGAGAAAGCCAGGAGCAGGAGACAAAGTGATGGGAAAAAGGAGCAAAGTTGGTTTATTGAATAATCTTAGTTGCATATGTTCAGTGCTCACACTTTATTGTTTTGATGTCTGTCTAGTACAAATCCAACCAGAGTTATTATAGCCAAGCAACAGCAATGGAAAATTAATGCTTCACAACATCGTCCTGTGATGTTAAAAACCTTGCAATGGAGACATTCTCTTATCTCTTATTCATGAAGACAAACATCCCTCGAAAGCACACAATTTAATTAAACGATAATAGCAACCATTGCAAGAAAAAGAAAATATGTAATATAAAAACATAAAATTATAGAAATTAATAATACAATTATTAAATGATGTAAATCAAATTATAATAATATGAATAAAATGAATAAATGATACAATTATGTAAATCAAATAATAATGTGAATAATAAATGATTAAACGATAAATCAAATGACAACTACATAAATGACTAATGATTATTTAAGTGATTAAAAATTAAATTCATATCAAAAACAAAGAAAATAATAAGAGGTTGCTATTGAGATTCCTTATACAACGCATAAATTATCCAAACTCTGAATAGCATCTTCTTGTTTGTGCTCTTTCCATTCATCTGGAATCTCACCACGACCCTGGAATTGTTTATTATAATAATTTTCCAGATCTTTCTGGAATTGGCACACAAACCATTTCCAGGAGGGCAGTTCAGAGTGATCAGGGGTGATGCTCCACTCCGCATAAACTCCTCCTGCTCTTCTGTATTCTTTATATGGAAAACTCCCTTCAGATACAACAAAGCTTTGATCACTTGTTACTAAAGTTGTGCAAAAATTAGCACAGAGATCCTTTGTGGTACAGGAATGCCATCCATCAATTCCATCCACTCTGTGGAAAGGAACACTGTGATCTCCAGGATGGTTTTCTATGGTGTTGGTGCAGGAGGCTTTACAGAATGGACACTGAACCCAACAGCACTGACATAAGTCATCAAACAGAAGCTCATCTGGTCTTTCTTTATAGTCCAGCTTTACTGAACAAGTCTTTGTGAATCCACTGCTGATGTCCAATATTATAGCAGGAAGTTCTTGTCTTATCACATCTTCTAGGAGTTTCACATCAACATCATCATGTTTCACTCCACTGAGGTCTTTTTCAGAGAAGATCAGCACACCTGAGAGCTGCTGTGTGAAACTCTTCAACCACAAACCAACATGTTCAGTAGATTCTTGAGCTGCTTTCATGATCTTCTGCTGCAGGAGTTCAATGTTCTTCTTCATCTCGGGTAAAACACTGACACTGAACTTATCAGTGATGTACCGACTGACTTCATCTCTGATGAAACTCTTGAAGTGATCTCTGGGATTTTTGATGTAGTTCATATATTTGTTAAAATCCTCCTCTTCTGCCAGTGTCTTAAGGATGTGTTTCTCCAGTTTTGATCTGTTTCCTTTCAGTGATTCACAGTTTGATCTCATTTCATCAGCCAGATCTCTGGCAGTCTTCTTGTAGACACTCTGCTCATGGGCTCTTTAAGTTTCTGACAGATGATCTCACCAAAAATGGCAGCCGATGTTGATCCATGACAGTATTTCTGGAAAATACTAAAGTACTCTTCTCTCTTCTTCTCAACATATATTACAGGACTATTGGCTTCCCTGAACAGTCTGTGTTGGTCAGTGATCCTCTTGTTTGCTCTCTTACAGATGGAAAGAACCAAATCCCTGAAGAATTCATTCTTGAACACATATTTCACTGGTCCTTCCTCATGTTGTACTATGCTTGCCTTGATGTAACCTGTGAGTTGTTGAATGCAGCTCTTGTTGTAGCCCATCTTTGAAATGTTAAATGATTGAATCTCTTTGTCTGTATACTGAGCAACGTCTGTGACTAATGATATTATTTGACCTTCGTCCTCTTTTGATAGAGCACCCCAACCAAGCTTATCTTTAACTTTTGTAAAAAATCCACTTGATTTTTTTACCCTTACATAATCTAAAACGCTGGGCACAGAGAAAATATCTCTGCTCTCCTTCCAGTGGTCTACAGAAACACTTTTATAGGTGTCACTGAGGATCTCTCTCACATCTCTCATTATGTCAATGTCTTTGATTTCAGGAGTAGCTGACTTGATCTTATTCACACACTCTTCCCAAAACAAATCAAACTCTTTATTCAGTGTTTCTTCATCATTTGCTTTATCTTTAAGTTTTAAGGCAAGTTCTTTGCTTTTTTCATAGAGAGTGTTTTCTTGATGTTTCCTCTGATCATCAATCTTTTTCTTCATGTCTCGTTGCAGAAGAATCCCATTTAATTTCCTCTTTGTTTCTTTCACAATGTTTTCCTGAAGCTCATTGATTTTGATTTCAAATGAAGTTTTCCACTGAATCAGTATATCTTTATCTTTGTCTTTCTCAAAGAATTCAGACATTGATTTTTTCACTTTTTCACTTGTCTTCTTCAGTTCTCTTTGAAGATCAGTTTCCTCAACTTCATGAATTGCTTCATTTTCTATTTGGTTGTGTAGTGTGTTCTCAGTTTCCTTCATGGCACTGCGAAGACTCCAGGTCCACTTGCTGTATTCGGTCTCCAGTTTTCTGTAGGCTGAAATCTCCAGAGAATTTCTGAAGCTGAAGACAAACTGTTCATTCAGTAAAGCCTCCCAGAGATCTTTAATACGATCTTTTAAGTGTGTCAGCATCATCCCATGTGAATTTGAGGCATGGGAAGTAATGGTTTTCTTTAGCTCTTGAATGTTCTCACAGTAGTTTGGGTTTGGTGGCGCCATGGGTGGGCTTCCCTCCCAGAGCTGAGCAAAATACTTCACATCATTCTGAACATCAAATCTAATGATATCACTGAAACATTCTGCGTCACAGACTTCCTCTTTAGCAGCGAGTTTTGTCATCTCATCCAGTTTCTCCTGTAGTCGTCTCCTTCCCTCCATGTTTTTCTCTCCAGCTGTGACATCTGAAACATTCTGATGCACAAACACACACCTGGGAGACAGATTTACCTTCTTCATCCTTAGGAAGGCCTGAACAACAATCTGAAGAACGTCCTGCATCTCAGATGGGTTTTCTCCAAAGATGTTGATCAAGGTCAGATTTCCAAGACCAACAACAAATGTGGCCAGTTCATTGTCATGATGTCTTGTTGATCTTCCAGCCAGTTCTAGAGCACGAAGACCTTCAGTATCAACAACCAGAATATAGTCAAAGTTCAGCTCTGGTTTTATCTCGTCTGACACTCTGACCATCTGCATGAAAGCTCCTCTGGTGCACCTGCCAGCACCAACGGCAAACTGGAGTCCAAACATGGCGTTCAGCATGGTGGATTTCCCAGAGCTCTGAAGCCCTAAAACTGACAGAACAAAGACTCTCTGGTCTCCCAGTTTCTGGATGAGTTCATCTATAACAGCAGAGATCCAGACCAGAGGAACATGAGCAGCATCTCCATCCATCAGCTCCAGTGGAAATCCAGAGATCATAATCTCTGCTGCAAGACTCGGGAGAGAAGAAAAGTCAAACTGCAGATCTTTCTTGTTTTTCGTCACAGATGAACATGATTCATAGATCTGACTGATCTCCCTCATGATGTGCTCTAGACCAAAGGCTGCAGCTTGAAGATCCTCAGATATTCCCTCAAGTTCTGATTGTTCAGTCTTTAATTGTTCAGGTTTTTCTTTGTTCTCTTTCAGTTTTAAAACTGCTGACCACTTTTCATCATACTTGTAATGAAGAGCAGAAAGTTCAGCAGATGTGTGTTCATCCAAGAGGATTCTGAGCCATTTGAGAAAAAAAAATGTTTCAGTATAGTTAATTTTTTTTATAAAGGCACGTCATAAACTCACCGGTGTCACATTCATGCTGTCGTTCACGGATTTTCTTCATTTCTTTTTTTTTTTTTACTTGTTTCCATTTCTATATTTTCTCCTTGAGATCGATGTAGTTCTTTGTTCTTCTGACTCCACTGATGCCACAGTTTTCCCTGACAGGGCAGAAATGATTCTTTCATTTTTGTCAGATCTTTATCCTCCAGTAAACTCATCATCTGCTGTGCTGCTTCTCTTCCTCTCCTGCAGTCATCGTCATTTTCCTCATCTACTCTGATGTCTGAGTGTTTGGACAGATCTTCAAGTCTGAAAGTGGAAGATGATTCTGTGAGACAATAATTTATAGCTCTTCTGAGTTCTTCAGATACTGTAAGACTGAAAATACTGGTTGAGGCCTGATTTATGGGACAAAAGGGCCCGGCTGGCTAATTAACATTTGAACTCACAGAAGCACATGAACTAACAACAAAGAACTCACACAAGAACATGGTTTAATGTGAATGTTTATCATTGACTGTTATGCTTTTGGTGTCATTTGAAATGTCTCAAAGTGAGTGGTACAGATATCTCATATCCAGATAGATAAAATAAAAGGAAATAAGGTTTATAAAAGTTCATAGAAAACTGGTTTAGAGATAAGGCCAGATAAGGCAAACCCCCTTCTGTGGGATAGAAGCCATTTGAGGGGGTCTCACCCCATCCCCCTTGTCACCTGGTCAGAGGATAAAGGAAGGTGTTCTGGTTCTCTCTGTCTCCTCTTCTTGGCTGGACGTGGAATTGGATAGGTGGTTTCTCTCACTCTCTCTCTCTCTCTCTCTCTCTCTCTCCCTTTCTCTCTCTCTATCTCAGGTACAAGCTGGGTAAGATTCTTTGGTGTAACCAATGTATAACCATGTTCTAGATATTTGAATTGATTGTGGAATTGATCTCTGATATCTGAAATATTAAATTGCTACAATGTGATTATTCCAACTGGATTTGACATTGTTTATTTAATGGTTAAAAGGAATAGTCAAACATTCGCTCACTTTTAGTGAGGCACAGATATTATTAAAACCTTTCATTTATGGAGTCAGATGAATTAACGAGTGAGTACATGATTAATGTATTGCAAATTTAACCAACCAATACTTTGCATGAGTGAGGACAGAACACGTGACAACCTTCCCCGTGTATTGGCGAACCGGCAGATTGGGCCAATATAGCGGGCCTTACAAGATACATCTGACTGATTTCTGTCCTTCAAACCAATCTTGAATTTCCCTTTCTTCATCTTCATTAAATTAGATTCATCCTCTGTAAAAAGACAAATAAGCGGCGTTGTGATTCTGAACAGGTTCTGGATCTTTTCTGCACTTCCGTCATTTTTCTGAAGTTGTGGTAGAAGAACAACATTGACTGAGGCCATTTCAGTGAGGATCTCCAGCTGTTTCTCATGATCTCCTGCATCACCATGTAGATTACAGAACGCAACACAGTCAGTGAATGTATCCGTGTTTTTCCCAGAGGGGCAGAACCAGGCGATCTCCACCACTCCATCCATCAGGACTCTAGTTCTGCTGCTGCCTGGGCAGTTCCTGTGGAAGAACGTGTTGTGTTTCTCATTGATCAGACTGTTCATCAGATGAGACTTCGATGAGGACACAGAGCCAAACCTGAAGAAAGACACCATTGGAGTTTCTGCCTTGTAGATCGTCTGGGTTTGACTTAAGGTTTCATTGTTGGTGTTTCTCATCTTCCAGCTCTTGTTGATTTGTCTGAATGTCCAGAGAGGAAACTCAGTCTGTTGTGTGAATGGATCAGGAACAAGCAAAGGCAGAGCATATTGACACTGGGACAGTTTAGACACCAGCATCTGCTTCAGGAAACCATCAGCACAATGAAACACGGCCATCTGAACATCCATCGGGTGAATGCGATCAGGTTGACTTGTTCTTCTGTTAGACAATGACACTGCTTGGAATATATCACCAATGTCTTCAGATGTGTCAGTGTCTCTTTTTTGCGTTTTATCATGTTCATTGGCCTTATTGACATTAATGGATCTTGCTCTGTAGTCCATTTTTGTATGAAAGTCTGAATCAGTTCCTCTTCAGCACAGGACTCATGGGACTGTAATGAATGTTCAGTTATCTGAAGAACATCTGCAGCTCTCAATTGGTTGTTCCTGTGAAGATGAAGTCTGTGAAACAGGTGCTGTATTTTTTCACTTTCAGTCTTTTCCTGACATGAACTGACGTTCTCTCTCTGTTTAATAGACACAGTAATAATAGATTTATTTCATTTTGTTTGATTCACATGCCGTCATATTCAGTATTGATAATGAGAAAGGGCACGTGATTGTGTCTATACTTTTAAAAGTTCTTTTAAACTTAAATGTGAAGTAAGATTAAAAAGTAAAATAGATTCTATTAAACCAAGTTTATTGTTCATTGAGTACAATTAATATGACATTCAAGTGTTTATCTCCCCCTTTGAGCCTCCCAGGCACAATAAAACATTAAAGGGATAGTTCACTTTGAAATTAATTTTTGGTATGTTTTAGCTTACCTCAAGGGCATCCAAGATGTAGGTGTCTTTTTTTCCGCAGTAGTTTCAATTTTGATATTTTTAGGTCAAACCGTTCTTGTCTGTCAGTCATAATGCAGGTCTATGGTCACGGTCTCAAAACACAAGCACAGAGTCCAAATTAAAACAATTCCCCGTCGTCCAAATTAAACAATTCCCCATCGTAAGTACACATTGATGGCCTAAGACACGAAACGAGCGGTTTGTGTGAGAAAACGAACAGTATTTATATCGTTTTTACCACTTATACGCAGCCATGTCGAAGTGCTCTGATCTGACGTGTGCGCAGACTGGTGCATAGATATATACACACTAGATGTCGCCTTGTCTACGGCAGTTCATTGGAACGAATGTCTTTAAGGCGACATCTAGTGTATATATCTATGCACCAGTCTGCGTACACGTCAGTTCAGATCACTCGGACATGTCTGCGTATAAGAGGTAAAAACGATATAAATACTGTTCGTTTTCTCACACAAACCGCTCGTTTCGTGTCTTAGGCCATCAATGTGTACTTACGATGGGGAATTGTTTAATTTGGACGACGGGGAATTGTTTTAATTTGGACTCTGTGCTTGTGTTTTGAGACCGTGACCATAGACCTGCATTATATGACTGACAGACAAGAACGGTTTGACCTAAAAATATCAAAATTGAAACTACTGCGGAAAAAAAGACGCCTACATCTTGGATGCCCTTGAGGTAAGCTAAAACATACCAAAAATGAATTTCAAAGTGAACTATCCCTTTAAGAGCTGTCCTCTCAGATCTGTCCCAAACAAGTTATTGTGCTCCCCTTCCCCCCTTCCTCTGTTACAGAAGTGCATGTCTAGATTCATTGCAAGTAGACCTTCAGCTGGGTCACATAATCAAATAAACAAGTTTGTGATGGATCAAATAATGTTTGATCATCAGGTTTCAGCTGTACATTTTATTTATGATCAAACATTACTTAGCCTACTCAACTGCTTACTTTTAACACATGGTGACACCTCTAAAATATGTCTAATATGGCTGAACTTTTACCGTTCACTTTTAATTGTTGAGACAATATGCTTTGTTTTTGTAATTCCACTAGTTGCCACTGGCATCACAGAAGCTGCATACCTCACATTTAACCATAATATCAGGTTTGTTTGTTTTACTTTTGTTTAAAATCCTGAAGCCTTTCTTTCTGAAAATACACATGCACAAGACTTCACAGAACTTCAGTATGTGTGATGTCTACATACAGTGACACAGATAATGGAAGAAAATGGCATTAATATAAAACAAGACTAAAACTTCTCTAAAGATTTTCTGTGAATGTTCACCTTTATTGGATAATTTGATTCAAAACCGTCAGTCAAGTGCCCATAGAGGCTGTTTCCTATTACACACTTATCTGTGTTTTCAGGTGAATCTGAAAGAGAGAAAACAGCACTAGTTTGTAAAATATTACCACTGAAGATTTTAGGGTTCAACTAAAACAACATTTTTGTAATTTGCTCACCCTTGTTACAAACTTATAATATTTACTTTCATTTGTGGAACACAAAAGGCAGAATTAATAAGCTATGCACTTCATTATGCACCTTTGACTCACGTACTGTATGTGCACTGAATGCCAGCGATAGTGTCACCTCATTTTTAGGTGAACTATTGTCTGTATGGTTATTACATTCACTGTTTTGGATTGCCGCCTTGAACTTTTGAATGTGAGTACAGAATGACTCATCTGGTGTGCGATTCCAGTCAACAGTCACTTGCCGGTAGCAACAACCTCCCATGGTCCTGCCCCACCCAGAAAGTTTTATTTATTTAGGGAGCAATGTATTTGTTAGACTAATAAAATGAAAAGTAAAATTATTGTGTTTCTAAATAAATAAAGCAGCAATTTGATGTCCTAAAATCACAAGTCTGATTTAATTTATTGATTAGAAGCTATAGCCTACATGATCACAAACATGACATACTTTTTTTCCATACACATATTCACATTTTTTTGAAGAATCCTATACAGGTACAATAGTCTTTGTTCAAGGTTTTGGACAAAGCTGTGTGCCTGTACCTACAGAGTGTATGGCTAACTTCTGACCTAGTTTCAGGTCCTGACAAGCTCTGAACTGCTTGTGAAGGGTAATTTTAAGGAACGACCTCAGGTGATAAGGTGTTCTCTTCTCTGACCATGGTGGGTAACCTTGACCTGTGTGGTCCAGCAGCTTTGGTTACCAAGTTCTCCACTACAGTTCCTTCTGATCCTGCCCTTTGTTCTCAAGCCAAGAAACTGCTGGACTGCTGATTTTTCAGAATCATTTATCCCTTTGAGTCTTTTGAGTGCAAAGTCCTGACCAAACCAAGCTGGTTATCTCTATCATGCCTGCTGTGCTTCAGATTGGACATCATCCCGTAATGGTTGGGAGGGACCAATTGGCTGCTGTGAAGTTTTCTGAGATTGATCTGCTATCTGCTTACTGTTCGCACATGCTAAAAATGGCACTCCTGTACGTATTACTTCCAACTTTTGTTCTACCTTTTTCAGGGGGAGGTGAAAACAACTGGGGTGGGTGCAGTATTGTTGCATGAGGATGTTGTCCTGGCACACTGCTCTATTTTTGCAATGTCCCAACCTCCTATTGGTAGAACCCACTTTCAAAATCTTTCCAGAAATGTCATTGGATGTTTCCTAGACTCAGCTCTATGATGGGAAGATGGTTTGTTCACGCGGTTCTGTTGAAGATTTGTGCATGTACATGGGTGCAAACTAATTACTTGGTATTATGGGTGCTCCCATTTCCTTGGCGAATTCCAATGCCGCTATCCTCTACAATCATTTAAACTAGTTGACCCGTGAGGCCTGAGGTGAAATGTGAGTTTTACTGTATTTGCCTCATTTACAAAATACAGTGGTATTTGTAATTTATGGGTGGGGGTGTTACGTCCCACGACATATGCATTTGTGTTTTACAATAATGTGTAAGTGTCATTCATTGATGTACTGTGTGTGTGTGTGCTGCCAGTGGACCCAACGGCCTGCTGGGAGTTGTAGTTTTTATTGTATGTTCTGTCCAATTTCCTGTGCTCCTCCCTGTCCTTATTTAGGTGATGGGACCTACCAGCTGCTCCTCATCAGTGGCAAGAGGATCCAGTATTAAGCAGAGCTGGAGAGAGAGATGGGGGAAAGATTTCTTCTCCCAAGAGCTTGAGACTGTTGATGTTGCCAGTCCCAGAGTGTTGCTCTTGTTGATGTGTTAAGCTTAAATGTGGTGTTATGGCTGTAATGGCAGCTTGATGTGTTAAGCTTAAAAACAAGGAAAAAAATCCTAATTTTTAAAAAGTGTAATAAATGTTTACAAAATTTTTTATTAGATGCTATACAGAAAAAAATACTGTTATTTTACAGGTATTTCCTGAATTATTACAATCACCTTCGTTTCATCATTTTAACCATTAAAGTTAGTTTTCGTTGGCTAAAATTATATTCATCATAGTATATATAGTAGAGTATAATGTATAATAGAAGAAAAACACTTGCAATAAAGCATTAGAATTGTTAATCTGTAAAATTGCATGGATGGTGAATAGAGAGATGTTTGTCTTTTTTGACATAATAGGGATAAAATTACAGTGTTGTTACTGTTTGTCTAGTTTCACTCTCAGATATCTCAGAGACGTTGACCAGTCTGAAAGACTGTAAAAGACTAGTAGAGTAAAGTTATTCTCATCTGTCATTAGTTTGTAACTAAATAGTCATGTGTCATTTGATCAGTGAAGGTCGAGGACTGCCGTTTTCTGCTCAGATGTTTTTATTAGCTGTTATTAATGTCATTAACAGTGATCTTTGTCCTCATTGGCTGTGATGTTTGATTGACAGGTTGGATGATGGTTGTCCTGAGGGTTGTTCTAAACACACACACATACTTTAAACTAAATCTGATCTATGTACAGTTAATTACGTTAATGCTCAGTAGATTAACACACACACAGTGAGCATTGCAGTCAAAAAGCATTTGGCTTAAAATAACTCAAACTCACACCCTCCATAAGGTCAATTAACATCCAGACTGAACTCATGGCCCACTGTAACCTAGAACACTATTTTCACACTAACTGGGGTGAATCTGGTTCCTGAATAGTTTTTGTGTGTGTGTGTGTGTGTGTGTGTGTGTGTGTGTGTGTGTGCGTGTGCGTGTGTGTGTTCATTCTGTCCATTCATTGACAAAACGTTTAATGTATTAGACAGGGTTTAAATTTATTTAATTTTTTTCAGCTGTTGACCTGTATGCAGTATTTTCAATAAGACAAGAGGACAGATGTGCTATTTCTGCAAGTTTTGTTTTAATATAATTCACTGCTTATACAAAATGATGAAGCATTAAATGTATTAGTTACAGTCAGAGCCTAAAATAAACTTTTTTGCCACACCTGCCAAATGGCCGATATTGACTTAAGAAAATTTACTGTCCAGAAATATTTTTTACCGGGTGGCCATGAAAGGGACAGTTATGACACCAAAATTTCAGATACCAGTGAAAATTCACAATTTCACTCTATTACAATTTCAATACCACAGTTACTAGCCAAACTAATGTAAATTTAAAACATTAAGAGTGGATGCACGGATCAAATATACTGATACACATGTGTTTTCTTTCTCGACTGTTTACATTTACTTAAGACAACCGACTATGTTTACCAGGATATTTGCCTATACGGGCATTTTTGACATAATTTCTTATGAATTTGTCTGTTCAAGCACAAGAAGACATGAAAGAGAGCTCAATTAAGTATTTGCGCTGGGCAAGTGTTAAGTTTAGGCCCTGGTTATAGCACCGTTAATTTTTTATTTTTGTTTTTTTACATGTTTTTTCATTTTTATTAATCTAATTAAATAATGCTTTACTCAAGAGTTTTTTGAAAAACAATGAAACAGAATCATGAACATGAACATGAACAACATTTTCTTCCTAACCGTGAACTGTTAACATTTTACTTTGTTAGTAATGTGTCCATCTATTCCATCCGAGTTAATTGGCCTGAAATTGAGTGGAATTTCAGGTCCTTTGTTTGCTTATTCATTTTGGGAACAGATGAAAGTTGAGGGTAAATTTCACTATAATAGTATTTTTGAGAATTTTATGAATTCTTAATGTTAATAAAAAAATACATAACATGTATTTTAGATAGACTAAAAGTATATAAAAATACCCATAAGATGACACATTACAGAAAAGTTCATCATATATACTGAGTAAACAATGTTAAGCTATTAAACCAGCTCACATTTACATATTCACACTTATTTATATGTTTGTGTCATAAAGCCTATTCCATTAACATTTTATCATTAATACCCCTTTCTGGATATTTTAAGCTTTATAGTTTTGTCACAAAAAGGCATGTTCTTTTTGAAATTCAAATTATTTAACAGATGTGTATATGAGGAATTGAATCTTGTCTTTCAGTCTGTTGAATCCAGTGTATTGAGATGTGTAATAAAAATAATTTTCTTATTTTGAAGAATCGCAGAATAGATGTACTACTCTCATTTTTGATCTATTCCATTAGATATATTGATCCAAACTCTCAATAGCTTCTTGTTTTGAGTAGTTTCTCCATTCATCTGGTATCTTCCCCTTCCCCTTAAATGTTTTATTGTAGTATTTCACCAGATGTTTCTGGAATATGCACACAAACCACTTCCAGTAGGGCAGTTCAGAGAGATCAGAGGGGATGCTCCAGTCTGCATAAACTCCTCCTGCTCTTCTGTATTCTCGCCAGAGGACATTATCATTTGAGGCATTGGGATAAAAAGATCGACTGCTTGCCACCGCTGATGTGCAGATGCTAGTAGACAGGTTTGTCGTATTCTTGTAATGCATCCCGTTTAGTCCAACAACACGATGGAAATGAACATTGTGATCTCCATCATGGTTTTCTATGGTGTTGGTGCAGGAGGCTTTACAGAATGGACACTGAACCCAACAGCACTGACCGAAGTGATCAATCAGAAGCTTATCTGGCCTAAACTTGTAGTCCAGCTTTACTGGAAAAGTTTTTGTGTTAAATCTACTGATGATGTCAGACATTATAGCAGAAAGTTTGTCTCTTATCACATCTTCTAGGAGGCTGAAATCATCAACATCGTCATGTTTCACTCCAGTGAAGTCTTTTTCAGAGAAGATCAGCTCATCTGAGAGCTGCTGTGTGAAACTCTTCAACCACAAACCAACATCTCCTCTGTACTCTTGAACATGTTCAGTAGATTCTTGAGCTGCTTTGATGATCTTCTGCTGTAGGAGTTTAATGTTCTCCTTCATCTTGTGTAAAACACTGTCACTGAACTTATCAGTGATGTACCGACTGACTTCATCTCTGATGAAACTCTTGAAGTGATCTCTGGGATTATGAATGTAGTTCATGTATTTGTCAAAATCCTTCTCTTCTGCCAGTGTCTTCAGGATGTGTTTCTCCAGTTTTGATCTGTTTCCATTCAGTGATTCACAGTATGATCTCATTTCATCTGACAAATCTCTGGCAGTCTTCTTGTAGACACTCTGCTCAATGGGCTCTTGAAGTTTCTGACAGATGATCTCACCAAAAATGGCAGCTGATGTTGCTTCATGACAATATTTCTGGAAAATACTATAGTACTCTTCTCTCTTCTTCTCATCATATTTCACGGGACTATTGGCATCCCTGAACATTTTGTGTTGGTCAGTGATCATCTTGTTTGCTCTCTTACAGATGGAAAGAACCAAATCCCTGAAGAAATAATTCTTGAAATCATATCTCACTTGTCCTTCCTGAAGTGCTGTTACTCTTTTCTTAATGTAATCTGTGAGGTGTTGAATACATCTGATGTTGTAGCCCATCTTTGAAATGTTAGATGACATGATCATTGAGTATGCATGCCGAGCAACGTCTGTGACTAATGCTCTTATTTGGGCTTCATCCTCTCTTGATAGATTGCAACCGAATATCTTAGTTGATCTGTGGGTGTTTGTGACTGATCCTGTACATTTCCTGGATTTCTTCAACTGTACATACTCTGAATAACTTGGTACAGAAAAAATATCTCTGTACTCACTTTTCTCCTTATGTTGGCCTACAGAAACACTTCCATAGGTGTCACTGAGAATCTCTTTCACATCTCTCAGTATGTCAATGTCTTTGATTGGAGGAGTGTCTGAGATGATCTTCTTCACACTCTGTTTCCAAAACAAATCAAACTCTTTCTTCACTGTTTCTTCACCATTTGCTTTATCTTTCAGTTTTAAGGCAAGTTCTTTGCTCTTTTCATAGAGAGTGTTTTCTTGATGTGTCCTCTGAGCATCAATCTTTTTCTTCAGGTCTCGTTGCTGAAGAACCTCATTTAATTCCCTCTTTGTTTCTTTCACAATGTTTTCCTGAAGCTCCTTGATTTTGATTTCAAATGATGTTTTCCACTGAATCAGTATATCAGCATCCGTGTCCTTTTCAAAGAATTCAGACATTGATTTTTCCACTTCTTCACTTGTTTTCTTCAGTTCTTCTTGAAGATCAGTTTCCTCAACCTTATGGATTGCTTCATTTTCTATTTGGTTGTAAACTTTGTTCTCAGTTTCCTTCATGGCACTGCGAAGACTCCAGGTCCATTTGCTGTATTCGGTCTCCAGTTTTCTGTAGGCTGAAATCTCCAGAGATTTTCTGAAGTTGATTATGAATTGTGTATTCAGTAAAGCCTCCCAGAGATCTTTAATACGATCTTTTAAGTGTGTCAGCATCATTCCATGTGACTTTGATGCATACGTTTGAATAGATTCTTTTAGCTCTTGAATGTTCTCGCAGTAGTTTGGGTTTGGTGGTGCCATGGGTGGGCTTCCTTCCCAGAGCTGAGCAAAATACTTCACATCATTCTGAACATCAAATCTAATGACATCACTGAAACATTCTGCATCATAGTCTTCCTCTTTAGCAGCGAGTTTTGTCATCTCATCCAGTTTTTCCTGCAGTCGTCTCCTTCCCTCCATGTTTTTAAGTCTGCCTGTGACATCTGAAAAGTTCTGATTCACAAACACACAGCTTGGATTCAGTCCGACCTTCTTCATCCTCATAAAGGCCTGAACAACAATCTGAAGAATTGACTGCATGTCAGCTGGGTTTTCTCCAAATATATTGATCATGGTCAGATTACTAAAACCAACAACAAATGTGGCCAATTCATTGTCATGATGTCTTTTTGATCTTCCAGCCAGTTCTAGAGCACGAAGACCTTCAGTATCAACAACCAGAATATAGTCAAAGTTCATCTGTGGTTTTATCTCGTCTGAGACTTTGACCAGCTGCATGAAAGCTCCTCTGGTGCACCTGCCAGCACTGACGGCAAACTGGAGTCCAAACATAGCGTTCAGCATGGTGGATTTCCCAGAGCTCTGAATCCCTAAAACTGACAGAACAAAGACTCTCTGGTCTCCCAGTTTCTGAATGAGTGCATCTATAACAGCAGAGATCCAGACCAGAGGAACATGGGCAGCATCTCCATCCATCAGCTCCAGTGGGAATCCAGAGATCATCATCTCTGCTGCAAGACTCGGGAGAGAAGAGAAGTGAAACTGCAGGTCTTTCTTGTTCTTCTTCACAGATGTACATGATTCATAGATCTGTCCGATCTCCCTCATGATGTTCTCCAAACCAAAGGCCGCAGCTTGAAGATCCTCAGATATTCTCTCAAGTTCTGTTTGTTCAGCTTTGAATTGTTCAGGTTTTTCATTGTTCTCTTTCAGTTTTAAAACTGCTGACCACTTTTCATCATACTTGTGATGAAGAGCAGAAATATCTGGAGAGGTATATTCATCCAGCACGATTTCAAGCCATTTAAGGAAATAGATCTTACTCTGAGCATGCAAGTGTATTTCTTTAATAAAGAACTGTATAAAAGTACTTATGTTAAATGCATGCTGCTGCTCACGTAATCGCTTCAGGTTGGCTTGTTTTTGGCTGATGTCCATTTCTGTCTCATCTCCTCGAGGTCGATGTAGTTCTTTGTTCTTCTGACTCCACTGATGCCACAGTTTTCCCTGACAGGGCAGAAATGATTTTTTGATTTCTGTCAGATCTTTCTTCTCCAGTAAACTCATCATCTGCTGTGCTGCTTCTCTTCCTCTCTTGCAGTCATCGTCATCTTCCTCATCTACTCTGATGTCTGAGTGTTTGGACACATCTTCAAGTTTAAAAGTGGAAGATGATTCTGAGAGACAATCATTTATAGTTTGTCTGAGTTCCTCAGATACATCTGACAGATGTCTGTCCTTCAAACCAATTTTGAATTTCCCTTTGTCCATCACAGTTACAGTAGATTCATCTTCAGTGAAAAGACAAATGAGTGGCTTTCTGTCCTTGTACAGGTTTTGGATTATTGTTGAGCTTTCGTCATTCCTGGGAAGTTGAGGTAGAAGAACAACATTGACTGAGGCCATTTCAGTGAGGATCTGCAGCTGTTTCTCATGGTCTCCTGCATCACCATGTAGATTACAGAACGCAACACAGTCAGCGAATTTATCTGTGTTTTTCCCAGAGGGGCAGAACCAGGCGATCTCCACCACTCCATCCATCAGGACTCTGGTTCTGCTGCTGCCTGAGCAGTTCCTGTGGAAGAACGTGTTGTGTTTCTCATTGATCAGACTGTTCATCAGATGAGACTTCGATGAGGACACAGAGCCAAACCTGAAGAAAGACACCATTGGGGTTTCTGCCTTGTAGACAAGATGGGTTTGACTGATGATTTCATTGTTGTTGTTTCTCATCTTCCATCTCTTGTTGATTTGTCTGAATGTCCAGAGAGGAAACTCAATCTGTTGTGTGAATGGATCAGGAACAAGCAAAGGCAGAGCGTACTGACACTGGGACAGTTTGGTCACCATCATCTGCTTCAGGAAACCATCAGCACAATGAAACACAGCCATCTGAACATCCATCGGGTGGATTTGCTCAGATTGACTTTCTTCTTCATTAGAGAAAGATGTTTTTTTGAAAATATCACTGTTGCCTTCAGTTGATTCATTGTCTATTTGTTGTGTGTGAACCTGTTCATTGGTATCTTTAACATTAGTGTATCTTACTCTGTAGTTCATCGTCAGAAGTTTTTGTATGAAACTCAGAACCAGTTCCTCCTCAGCACAGGACACAGGACAGGTCTGTAATGAATGTGCAGTTAACTGAAGAACTTCTTCTCTTTTAAATGTATTTTTGTTCTTGTCAAGATGAAGTCTGTGAAATAGATGCTCTATTTGTTTTCTTTCGGTCTTATCCTGTTGTATGTGTTGATCTGGGCTGACTCCTCCTGGTTTAATGTCTTTGTTTTCTCTCTGTTGGATAGAAGAAGAAAAAAACAATGATACATATTTATCAGCGTTTTCCAGTACTCTTTTAATTATAAGTAATTATATGTAATTCCCATTTAGTCAGTCACGTTCAACATCACATTAATATACTGATGTATTCTGTTACTATGTTTCTGGTTTCGTTGTTTTTTGGCTTAATTGAAGCTGCTCTCCACCCTCCTCCGCTCTCACTACCCTCAATGGAGGAGCCAACAAGGGTTACATGGAGATTCCACAGGTGAAGCGTGCAGTTGCGGTCAGTGGCGGTTCTACATTGAATTATACCCTGGGCGAGACCCCCTTCGAGCTTATAGAGTTTTTAAAAATGAGAGTGGCCGAGAGCTACTTAAAGCTCTTAAATAATGTATCATAACTCTCTTTTAACAACTATTCAAACTGTTTTAGACCTAAAATAGTTTTTGTAGGCCTACATATGTCACCATTAAATGTCAGAGAAAAGAACAGAATCAGAGATTACATTTTTTTTATTTTATATTTGCATATTATACTGTAAAAACACATAATTAAAGTTGATTTTAGTTGATCATAGTTGATCATAACTAGAGATGAAATGCCATGGAATTTTCATTTCATGATTATAGTGACCAAAATGATCACGGTTATCACAGAATCTTGTTCAAAAAGTACTAATTGTTAAGAAGACAGCCAATAAGCGTGCTCTTTACTGCGTGACGTCAGTTAGTTTATGCCTGCTGAAGACAGATGAGAGTTAAGTTTTCTGAGGATGAAAAGAAACAGTAGCAATTGTTTTCCATAAAGTGGACATTCCCTTTCGTGAGTCATTCTAATTCTAGTCAGTCAAATAATTCTAGCCGGCTCAGCCAAACTTTATCAGATGGCGGCTCAATTTGGCTTACGAAATTATTGGCTGGCGGCGGCTGAAATTCTAAATGGCGCAAATGGCGGCGCCTGGTGGCGGCTTCTTCGAGCCAGATAATGAGTGTTTACACTGGACCTAGGATGTCAGAACCCCAGAGTATGGAATATCAGATCCAAGGTGCACGGCCTAGACGTTTAGTTCGCCAGCCAGCATACCTCCAAGACTTCGAAGTTCAGTATCCAGCGAACACTCAAGTAACTGTACCTTTCAGACAGATAGCACAGCAGACACAAGGGCGAGAAGATAAACAATGGGACGATACCCCAATTGCTCGTCTGCAAACATCCCTAGATTACAGATTAGAAGAAGGAGCTGAAAGTGGAACACCTGATTCTTTAGAGGTAAAGAGTCCACAAACAGAGCCATGGTTTCTTAAAGACCAGTGGAGTGCACAAGATGACTATAGCCATTCCTTACCTCTGGAACTTCACAAGACAGTGCATGACCTTGAAAAAGAGAATAGAGAGCTTCGTCAATCTCAATTATCAATGAGGGAGGAGATCAGACGACTGACAGAAATCCAACAAGGTATGCAAGACATGTTCATGAGGAGCCAGTCAAGTCAAAGGTCATCTCCCACTGCTAAACAACAGTATCTATCCCAAACCTATCCAGTGCCCTCACCTAGAACTATTTACAGGGAGTCAGAAACACCTGTGCCTAAACCAGCACCCTGTGCTCATCCAGTACCGGCACCATGCAGAATTTCAACTCCAAAGAGTACAAACCCTTATAGTACAGACAGTAATGCCCAACATGCTCCTCCTCCAGTTCAACATCAGTACGATGACACCCTTTATACTGGTAGAGTAGCAGCCCAGGTTCCCTCCAGTACGCATGACCCCTACAGACATTACCTGGGTCGACTGCAGCCAGAGATGGATAGATCAGCCCCTACTCCCTCCATACCCTCTGCGCATTATTCCGTCCAGCCCAACTGGTTACCCGCAAACCCACCGAGGTGGCAGATGAATGTGAATAGACAGGAGACAATCTACAGAGGTCCTCAGCCAACTATACCGTATTTCTCCCATCGAGATCCAGGTGAATTCACCCGCCTTAAGTTAGCCTGGGTAATCTGTTGCCAGAGGACGCAACTGAACTCTTTAAGTACCAGGTTCTAGTTGACCACTTGAAGTTAATGGAAGCCCGTTTGATAGCAGATTCATTCTTGAACTCCCTTACTCCATATCCAGACACTATGGCAGCACTTACTGAGAGGTATGGGCGACCTCACCAACTTGCACTAAATAGAATAGCTGCTGTAATGGACTCCCCGGACGTCCATTCTGGAGATACTGCAGGGTTTGAACGCTTTGCTCTACAAATCCAGGCACTGGTAGGTCTCCTGAATACACTGGGCACAGAAGGAGAAGTTGAATTACGGTGTGGATCACATGTGGCTTGACTCCTGACTAAACTACCTCCAGAGTTGCGGTCATCCTTTAGAAGGCACATGAGTTATGAACCAGGTGTTGTGTACACACTCCTTGACTTTGCTAAGTGGCTCAAGTTTGAGTCATGGTGTCAAGACCATGAAAGCATTGGTGGAGACAAAGCTCACAGAGTCAAACAAAGAACAGACACCCGCAGGGATTCCAAGTTGAAATATCAACCAACCACAATACTCCATGGTGCAGATCAACCATCATTATCGGTGCTACCACAGCCAGCTAAAAGCATAAATAAAAGCAATGCCTTCTGCCCTTACTGTGATGGCAAAGACCACTACCTGAGCCAGTGTACGTCCTTCCAAGCTCTTTCCAAAGACCAAGTGACTGACTGGATAAAATCGAATAATAGATGTTGGAAGTGTGGACGTTCCCATCGAGCTGCGCAGTGCACTCTGAAGAAGCCATGTCGTTTGTGCAATGGAAAGCACTTGCAAATTCTCCACGATGTGAATAGGCCAATGAAGGAAGGCACCTGCCTTGTCAGCTCTACCAATACACCACTGTACATGGACAGGCCTGAAGGGTCCAATCGAGTCCTTCTCAAGGTCATTAGAGTCATCCTGCAACACAAGGGTCAGAGTTTAGACACATATGCCGTGCTTGATGATGGTTCAGAGCGCACAATCCTTCTGTCGTCTGCAGCTCAAAGACTAGGTCTCACAGGGCAGTCAGAGGACTGAGCCTTGAGGACTATAAGGCAGGACATCACAGTGTTTCATGGTACAGCAGTTTCCTTCAGGATCTCAACACCCTCTCAACCTAATAAGAGCTATCTCATCGAGAGAGCCTTTACAGCCGACCCATTGAGCCTAGCAGAACATTCCTATCCTGTTGCAGCCCTTCAACAGAAATACAGCCACTTGTGAGGTCTACCACTTCAGCCCATACATAAAGCCAGCCCACTGCTGTTGATTGGAGCAGACCATCCTCACTTAATAACCCCTATAGAACCAGTCCGCCTTGGTCCACCGGGGGCCAGGTCCAGCACGAGTTCTTGAAGAGAAATTGAAGTCTCAGCAGTGTCTGCATATCACTATTAATCCTTCAATGGTGGAGCTTTTTCAGAATGTCGAAAGACTCTGGCAGGCCGACGTCCTCCCCATTAGATCCGGGCTGGTCACAAGGTCAAAACAAGATCAAGAAGCGCTTACCCTTCTTCAGACTCATACCACAAGAGTATTGGTTGATGGAGTTAGCCGATATGCTACCCCACTCCTACGCAAGAGAGACATGGCTCTTCTTCAGGCTTCTAAAGAGGCTGTACTGCAAAACCTAAGGAGTACAGAAAAGCGTCTGGAAAGGGACTCCATTAAAGCTGCTGCATACAAGGAAGAAATAAGGAAACTTGAAGTCTCTGGCTATGCACGCAAACTTTCCCCTGAAGAAGTCAACGATGAGAGTCATGGTTCATTCCTCACCATATGGTTCAACATAATGGAAAGAATCATGTGGTTTTCAACTGTTCCTTCCAGTTTAGAGGCCACAGCTTGAATGACTACCTACTGCCTGGACCAGCGTTAGGCCCATCCTTATTGGGCGTACCGTTACGCTTTCGTGAGCACAGAGTGGCAATAAGTGGTGACATCAAAGGGATGTTTCATCAGGTCCGCCTTCTTCCTGAAGACAAACATCTCCTCCGCTTTGTGTGGTGGGACCTCGACAGAACCAAACCTCCTGATGTTTACGAGTGGCAGGTGTTACCCTTTGGCACCACCTGTAGTCCGTGCTGTGCCATTTACGCCCTTCAACGGCACATCATGGACCACAGCAAGCCCAATGATGATGTCAGAGCCACGGTAGAGAAAAACTTCTATGTGGACAACTGCTTGCAGAGCTTACCGTCACCTGAGGAAGCAAAACAACTAGTGGATAAACTCCGCCAACTTCTGGCCAGTGGTGGTTTCGATCTTCGTCAGTGGGCAAGTAATGATCCAAGTGTGGTTGAGCACCTGCCAGCAGACGCACGATCCAACAGCACAGAATTGTGGTTGTCACAAGACCGGACTGACATTCAGGAATCCACACTGGGTTTAAAGTGGTACTGCCAATTAGCCACCCTTGGGTATAAAACCCGACCAGTGAAGTCTGGACCACGTACCCTTCGACACATCTACAGAATACGCGCAACTCAGTACGACCACCTTGGTTTCATCATCCCATTTACCACACAAGCTAAAGTTTTGGTACAAAAGTTGTGGGATAAGCAGAGGGAATGGGATGACCCCAACCTACCGGATGACCTCTTGAAATCCTGGAATGAATGGGAAGAACAACTCCCTACCTTAGCCAGCATTTCACTGCCTCGCTGTTTTGTATCTTTAGACACTGACCAGTTCCAGGTTACCAGACAGATACATATCTTCTGTGATGCCTCTGAGCAGGCTTATGGGTCTGTCTCGTATCTGCGCACAGAAAATGATAGAGGTCAAGTCCAGCTTGCCTTCATCATGGCCAGATCTAAAGTTGCTCCTAAGCGGAGACATACCATACCTCGATTGGAGTTATGCGCAGCCCTGAATGGTGCTCAGCTAGCCAAACTGCTTGAGACTGAACTCACTGTGGGAATCAGCAGAGTGTTAATGTGGACAGATTCCACAACGGTACTCGCCTGGATCAAATCAGAATCTTACAGATTTAAAGTATTTGTCGGAACAAGGATAGCGGAGATCCAGGACCTTACTGCAGGGTGTACGTGGAGGTACGTGGACTCTGATAGGAATCCAGCAGATGACCTGACCCGAGGTAAAACCCTCAAAGACCTGTCAGTGACCAACAGATGGAGTCAAGGACCAGCATTCCTCCTTGAACCTGAGTCAGCATGGCCACTAACTCCTAGTATCCAACCTCCGGAGGATAAAGTAGAGCACCGTAAGGGAATTTTTTGTGGCATTTCAACAGAAATTATTCTCCCGAGCATTCCTGATCCTGTCACCTACAGTTCCTAGAAGGAGCTAGTAGAGGCAACAGTCCAGAACCTTAAAGCAACCGAACAGCCGTCAGCGGCTGAATATCAAGCTGCAGAATTACTCATCCTCCAGAAATCCCAGAGTGACAGTTTTCCTGATGAGTACAGATCACTCAAAGCTGGGAAGCCTGTACAGTCAACCAGTCGGTTACTTACCCTTGCACCAGAATTCGACGAGTCCAGCCAGCTCGTCAGAGTTGGTGGCCACTTGCGAAGGGCTGAAGGACTGGAATCATCAGTAATCCACCCCGTAGTTCTACATCCTCATCATTTCAGTACTAAATTACTAATCCAGGATTACGACAGCAAACTCTGCCACCCAGGACCCGAGAGAGTTTTTGCAGAAATGAGGAGAAACTTTTGGGTATTGAGAGGACGTGAAGCCATACGCAAGCAGCAGCATCTATGCAAAGAGTGTCAAAAGTGGAAGAGCAAGCCAGTTGTTCCCAAAATGGCAGATCTACCGCCGGCCCGCTTGAGACTACATAAACCACCATTCTACAGGACTGGCATGGACTGTTTCGGCCCATTTCAAATTAAAATCGGCCAACGCTGTGAGAAGAGGTGGGGAGTAATCTTTAAGTGCCTAACTACAAGAAGTATACATTTGGATCTTCTCACTTCTATAGATACAGACTCATTCTTGATGGCCTTAAGGAGGTTTGTAGCCCGGCGGGGCACACCATTTGAGTTAATCTCAGACCAGGGCACCAATTTCCATGGAGGAGTAAGAGAGCTGCAAGAAGCCTTTTCTTCTCTCAGCCCTCACCTACAACAACAGCTGGCCAAAAGGAAAATATTCTTCCGCTTCAACCCACCAAATGCTCCACACTTTGGTGGGGCCTGGGAAAGAGAGATTCGGTCAGTGAAAAATGCCCCACGCACTACCATTGGCTCCCAGGTTGTGACCGAAGAGGTTCTCCTGACAGTCCTCATTGAAGTTGAAGGCATTCTAAACAGCAAGCCACTAGGATACACCTCAAGTAACATAGCTGACATTGATCCTGTTACACCTAACTACCTGCTCATGGGGCGGCCAGATAGTTCCTTGCCACCAGTGGTCTATCCTAACTCATGGGGCGGCGGAGGTGGAGGCAAAGTCAGGTACTGGCTGATCAGTTTTGGTCAAGCTTCGTCCGCTACTACCTACCTACACTACAGTCTCGTAACAAGTGGCATTCTGAGGTCAGGAACATCTCCAATGGAAATGTAGTTATGGTTGTAGACCCACAGGTCCCACGTGCATTGTGGTTAGTGGGCAAAGTTATGAAAACCTTTCCTGGTTCAGATGGCTGTATCAGAGCAGCTGAGATAATGATATGTCTGAATGATAAGATCTACACCCGAACTGTTGCTCGTTTGATTCCCCTTCCTTCTTTCTCAGACGAGGATTTACCTGTCAAAGACTTAACCCCCACAAACTGATTAAGCCTGTAAATGAACAAATATGCTCAGCATATTTGGGGGTGGCAGTGTTAAGAAGACAGCCAATAAGCGTGCTCTTTACTGCGTGACGTCAGTTAGTTTATGCCTGCTGAAGACAGATGAGAGTTACGTTTTCTGAGGCTGAGGAAACAGTAGCAATCATTTTCCATAAAGTGGACATTCCCTTTCGTGAGTCATTGAAAATATGTAAGTTCAATTTGCTGTATTTACTAGGTGACTCTATATTTATGTTAGACAAGTAATTTATGACTTATTGGTCTATTGTCGCTTGCTTGTTCACTCGCACGAGCAGAGTATAGTAATTCCCATGTACAAGTTTATTTTCTGTATTGCTGCCTTACTAAGTTTAATTCTTCATTCAGTGGTTTTAAGTGATGTTTGTAGGTTGTAAACTTATAGTATTTGATATTGTATATTAGTGGATTGTTAATTACTTGTCGATCGTCACATTTACCATGCTGAGTGAAATTAGAATGACCTTTAGCCTACTTTCCTTCCGTGCGCTTCATGCGCCATCTAGTGGCACTGCATAGTACTACAGTAATGTTTTTTCAGTACATTTACTTTGAGAATATGATTGTTTTTTGCCAATTGTGGAAAGTTATTGTTATTACTGTCTTCTCATTGTTATCTTTGTTATTCACAGACCACATCTATATAAATGTCCACCATATGAGACTTTTGAGCAATAAATGCCCTGTGGTCTGACTGTGCTGTCATTTCTGAATAATTTCATTCAGTTCTGGGAACTGAATCCTGCCTCAGGTGTCCTGACTGACACACCAATGCGAACACGCACCCACCTGAACTAGTGCACATATAGAACAAAATCCTTTTCACACTAATAGTACACAATGAAGTCAATTCACCAAGTTTTATGTCAAAAACCAGCAAATAACAAATAAAATTAGCATCAATATGCATTTCAAAAAAGATAAATTACTGACATTTACATTGCACATTAGCTTATCTTTTATTATTAATAGTAAAATTCAGTCCGATTTTCCTGTGGCGTCTGTCGTTGCTATTCTATGGGGTGAGATTTCGGTCACAATTCTGCGCGCGCAATATCACATTTTGAGCGTGCAAAAGGCCATTTCGCACGCGCGTGAACTGAGTTTTGCGGAGAAATGTTCGTCTCGCAGATAAGAAAACATTGCGAGCGAACGAAAATCAATTTTGCATTTAAAATAAGTATTTGGATGTGCGCGGACGTTCTCTTTCGCGTATGCAAAGTTTCACTTTCTTGCTCCTTTCATACCAGCCGTGAGCGCTCTCTAAGCGCAGACGGCTCGCTTGCTCAACACAACCCAGCGTTAACAATATGCCATAATTCCAGCCAATCAGAGACGAGACTGCTAAATTCTGATTGGCTGGCTTGAAAACCAATCACAAGACTCCCTGCATCACCGACTGCGGAAGAGAACTAGTGCAGTTGAGTAAAGTTGGCAGTAAATTCACAGATTCGAACTTCCCGGGTCAATAACTCGTGAGCTAAACGTTGTTACTGCACAAATAACACCTCTTTTTAATCGTAGTAATGTAGACAAGCAGCTACAACCTAATTTTCCTCCAAACGAGCTTTCCCTCGCAGTGGACAAAATACATTGATCTCTATGCGCAGGCGGCAGCGAGACAGATCCGAAGGGACCGTCTGAAAAGTGCAAAACCCGAAAAGCGTTACTACGAAAACAGTCAATAACTTCACTGTCACACACTATAGTGTCATCAAATTCAGTTCACACATCACTGCTGTCCTGATGGTTATACTACAACACTTATTTTGTATAAATATCGTTTTGCATATTTTTTATGATTATTATTTACTGTAATTTCACTGTAATTCACTGTATTGTTGGCAAATTCAGTTCACACATCACTGCTGTCCTGATGGTGGTTATACTACAAGACTTATTTTGGGAAAAATACAGATTTTAAATTGTATATACTATTGTAAATGTAGAAGTTTTATGATTTTTATGAAAAATATTCAATAACTTCACTGTAATTTACTGTATTGTTGCCAAATTCAGTTCACACATCACTGCTGTCCTGAAGGTTATACAACAACACTTATTTTGGTAAAATATATATTTTAAATTGTATATACTATTGTAAATATATAATTTTTATGATTTTTATGATAAATATTCAATAACTTTACTGTAATTCACTGTATTGTTGCCAAATTCAGTTCACACATCACTGATGTCCTGATGGTTATACTACAACACTTATTTTGAAAAAAATTAAAAAAAATTAAGTTGTATATACAATTGTAAATTTATGATTTTTTAAATGATTTTTATGAAAATATTCAATAACTTCACTGTAATTCACTGTATTGTTGCCTAATTTAGTTCACACATCACTGCTGTCCTGAAGGTTATAGCCTACTACAACACTTATTTTGGAAAAATATATATTTTAAATTTTATACAGTTGTAAATGTATAAATGTTATGATTTTTATGAAAACTATTCAATAACTTTACTGTAATTCACTATATTGTTGCCAAATTCAGTTCACACATCACTGCTGTCCTGAAGGTTATACTACAACACTTATTTTGGGGAAAATATATTTTAAGTTGTATATACAATTGTAAATGTATAATTTTTATGATTTTTATGAAAAATATTTAATAACTTAACTGTAATTCACTGTATTGTTGCCAAATTTAGTTCACCCATCACTGCTGTCCTGAAGGTTATAGCCTACTACAACACTTATTTTGGAAAAATATATATTTTAAATTTTATACAGTTGTAAATGTATAAATGTTATGATTTTTATGAAAACTATTCAATAACTTTACTGTAATTCACTATATTGTTGCCAAATTCAGTTCACACATCACTGCTGTCCTGAAGGTTATACTACAACACTTATTTTGGGGAAAATATATTTTAAGTTGTATATACAATTGTAAATGTATAATTTTTATGATTTTTATGAAAAATATTTAATAACTTAACTGTAATTCACTGTATTGTTGCCAAATTTAGTTCACCCATCACTGCTGTCCTGATGGTTATTCAACAATCGAATCTGTGAATTTACTGCCAACTTTACTCAACTGCACTAGTTCTCTTCTGCAGTCGGTGATGCACGGAGTCTTGTGATTGGTTTTCAAGCCAGCCAATTAGAATTTAGCAGTCTCGTCTCTGATTGGCTGGAATTATGGCATATTGTAACGCTGGGTTGTGTTGAGCAAGCGAGCCGTCTGTGCTTAGAGAGCGCTCACGGCTGGTATGAAAGGAGCAAGAAAGTGAAACTTTGCACACGCGAAAGAGAACGTCCGCGCACATCCAAATACTTATTTTAAATGCAAAATTGATTTTCGTTCGCTCGCAATATTTTCTTATCTGCGAGACGAACATTTCTCCGCAAAACTCAGTTCACGCGCGTGCGAAATGCCCTTTTGCACGCTCAAAATGTGATCTTGCGCGCGCAGAATTGTGACCGAAATCTCACCCCATACTATTCAACCATGCACAAGTTTTTGTAGCTAATGGATTTCCACCACCAAAAAACGCTTGCTGTAGCTCTGCTACAAGATTTATTTACAGAGAAGAGAAAAACACCCGTAGTGTTTGGGTGCACCCAAACAAAAATTCATCTCACTGCCCCTGGAAAAAATTTGCGCGTCGCTTCAATTATGAGCGCGCTTTACACACGCCTACATTTGAAATAAATAACTCGAGCATGCAAAAGACACGATATGTGAACGGCCCCTTGGCGAGCTACCTCCAATCAGGCCATGGGCTACTGGTAGTTCGCGAAGGATGTGTTGGAGACCCCTGCTCTATAGAGTGAATCCCCCGTTGTTCCCCCCTTGTCCGTTCCATTTGGAAGAGATCCAAAGGTAAACTGTCCCCAGCACCCCCTTCTCACACAGCTTCTGTGCACGGCACCTTCTCAGCAAGCAGGGGTCAATTTGCCAATACCCCACACAGTGAAATGATAGATAATAGGAAACCGCTTCGTGACACAGAGGATTTCTGTTTTTTTTTTACTGCTCGTGCCGCCTCCCATGTGACATGAAAGAATGCCGCCCCAGGTACTACTGGTTGCGGTGCATTTATGCCCGCAAAGTGCTGCCACCTGGGGGGATGGCACCAGTGGCAAACAAAGACACCCTGACCTGTGTGCAGAAATTGAGGCGCTCCTGGCGAAGAACACAATAGAACCTGTCCCTCCAGCAAGATTCAAGATGCTCATGCAGAAGCGCATCCTCGCGTGTGTTCGCCCCAAGGATTGGTTTGTAGCGATCGACCTAAAGGGAACATATTTTCATGTCCAGATCTTACCTCAACACTGCCCATTCCTAAGTTTTTCTTTTGAGGGTCCAGCATATCAGTACAAGATCCTCCCCTTTGAGCTGTCCCTGTCTCCCCTTGCTTTATTACAGTCGCGGAGATTGTCCTTACCCTGCTCAGGGAAGACTGCCTCATTCTAGCATACTCTTGGGATCAGTTATGCAAACACAGGGACTTGGTGCCTGGTGCATTCAGCCCCTGGTCAGACCTTGTCTTTCTACTGGCCGGAGTGCCCTTAGAACAAGTGAACAGGCATGTTGTTGTTACAACAGATGCCTTCAGAATGGGCTGGGGTGCTGTGTGCAACAGGCTTGCAGCTTCGGGTTCCTGGACAGGACCTCGCCAGCACTGGCATACCAATTGCGTGGACTTGCTGGCAGTGATGTTCGCCCTGCAGCGGTATCGACCTATTGGTCCGCACAAACAACACTGTGACTGTTTTGTACATCAATAACCAAGGCTAGGTACACTCATGTTGCATGTCACAACTCGCATGCCATCTCCTCCTCTGGAGTAAGTAAAGACTTAAGTCACTGTGCACCATTCACAGCCCAGGGAGCTTAATCATGCGGTTCTCTCACTACGCGCTCTGACGACAGCTCATATTCCAGAGAGAATGGAGACTCCACCCCCAGGTGGTCCAGATGATCTGGAATCGATTCGGGGATGCACAGGTAGACCTGTTTGCCTCCCAGGAGTCCTCCCACTGCTAATTGTTCTATTCTCTGACCAAGGTGACCCTCGGCACAGATGCACTGGCACACAGCTGGCCCAAGGGCCTACGCAAGTATGCATTTCTCCTAGGGAGCCTGCTCGCACAGACTGCTGTGCAAAGTCAGGGAGAATGAAGAGCAGGTCTTGATGGCTACGCCTTACTGGCCACATCCAGACCTCTGGAATATCCACGTGTGGTCTCTGGACAGGACGCAAGGACTTAAGTGGCCTACTTTAAAGTTTTAGTCCCCTTTAAAGCTCAGGTACAAGTCAGTGCACACACTTTTCTTTTGTTAAATTTGGCGCTGGGTAGGTTATGACTGTGTGAGAGCAGTTGCCAAATGGGCACGCTGCAGCTTGCGAGCATCTGTGTCTCCGATACTCGTAACACAGTTCAGTGGCTGGAGGGAGCGTCTCTGTTACTGATGTAACCCTCATTCTCTGAAGGAGGAAACAGAGACTTTACGTCCCTCCTGCCAAAGCCCTGAACTACCGCTGAATGGCCTTCGTCAGTATTGACGTAACATCGTTGTTCAAGGAACGAGGGTTACATTAGTAACCGAGACGTTTCATCTGGGCTTTCTTACATTTTAGCTATTCACTGCTTGTATTAATCAGCTTGCATACATACTGTCAGTCTGTGCATTCGAGGTAGGAATTTTTCACTGACTATTTCTGTACCAGGAAACAAGTTTGAATCACTTGCTTTTCCAAAACAATGAACAGATGAGTGGTTACACTACAAATGTAATGCAATCATGTCCATTTCTGATGGCCTTCATATGTAGCCTCAGTGATTTGATCACAAAACGTTTTAGACTCTGTTTACAACTGATTCATTCTCTCAACAAAATTGTTTTAAAAAACACCACACAGCACCACTATTATCTGGAACAAATAGCCATTATTCCTATTGAGGTGTTTAAGGTGTTAAAATGCTATCAATGTACATGAATCAGTTCTCTCCAGGTTTCTCTGAACACTCACCTGTAGTGAATCATCAGTTTCAGAACAGGTCTTCATCTCATCTTTCACTTGTTCATATTCCTCTTTCCACTCCAGTTTTCTTCTGTTTAGTTCATCTTCATGCTGTTCTTCAAGGAGTTTCAATGTTTCTTCAAAAGACTTTTGTTGGTCTTCTCTCATGTTTCTTTCTTCTTTCAGTCTTTTCTCAAAATCTTGTAGTTGTTCTTGTTTCTCTCTTTCAAGTCTCTCTTTCTCTCTGACTATTCCCTCTGTTTCACTCTTGAGTCTCTGATATCGGTCATCAGAAATCTGTTTTTCTCTCTCCAGTCTCTTACTTTCCTCCTCTCTTTGTTTTCTCTCTTTCTCTTGTTTCAGTCTTTCATCTCCCATCATCATCTTAATTGTCTTTTTCTCGTCTTCTAATTTGTTCATCAGTTCTTCTTTTTCTCTGTTCATTTGCTCCACTTTCTCCATCAAGATCTTAATGTTGTTTTCATTTGCTTTATGTTTGGATTGAATATCTTCTCTCTCTCTTTCAAGTCTCTCTTTCTCTCTTACTATTCCCTCTATTTCACTCATGAGTCTCTGATATTGGTCATCAGAAATCTGTTTTTCTCTCTCCAATCTCTTATTTTCCTCCTCTCTTTGTTTTCTCTCTTTCTCTTGTTTCAGTCTTTCATCTTCCATCATCATCTTAATTGTCTTTTTCTCGTCTTCTGATTTGTTCATCAGTTCTTCTTTTTCTCTGTTCATTTGCTCCACTTTCTCCATCAAGATCTTCATGTTGTTTTCATTTGCTTTATGTTTAGATTGAATATCTTCTCTCTCTCTTTCAATTCTCTCTTTCTCTCTTACTATTCCCTCTATTTCACTCATGAGTCTCTGATATCGGTCATCAGAAATCTGTTTTTCTCTCTCCAATCTCTTATTTTCCTCCTCTCTTTGTTTTCTCTCTTTCTCTTGTTTCAGTCTTTCATCTTCCATCATCATCTTAATTGTCTTTTTCTCGTCTTCTAATTTGTTCATCAGTTCTTCTTTTTCTCTGTTCATTTGCTCCACTTTCTCCATCAAGATCTTCATGTTGTTTTCATTTGCTTTATGTTTAGATTGAATATCTTCTCTCTCTCTTTCAATTCTCTCTTTCTCTCTTACTATTCCCTCTATTTCACTCATGAGTCTCTGATATCGGTCATCAGAAATCAGTTTTTCTCTCTCCAATCTCTTATTTTCCTCCTCTCTTTGTTTTCTCTCTTTCTCTTGTTTCAGTCTTTCATCTTCCATCATCATCTTAATTGTCTTTTTCTCATCTTCTAATTTGTTCATCAGTTCTTCTTTTTCTCTGTTCATTTGCTCCACTTTCTCCATCAAGATCTTCATGTTGTTTTCATTTGCTTTATGTTTAGATTGAATATCTTCTCTCTCTCTTTCAATTCTCTCTTTCTCTCGTACTATTCCCTCTATTTCACTCATGAGTCTCTGATATCGGTCGTCAGAAATCTGTTTTTCTCTCTCCAATCTCTTATTTTCCTCCTCTCTTTGTTTTCTCTCTTTCTCTTGTTTCAGTCTTTCATCTTCCATCATCATCTTAATTGTCTTTTTCTCGTCTTCTAATTTGTTCATCAGTTCTTCTTTTTCTCTGTTCATTTGCTCCACTTTCTCCATCAATTTATTCATGTTGTTTTCATTTGCTTTATGTTTAGATTGAATATCTTCTCTCTCTCTTTCAATTCTCTCTTTCTCTCTTACTATTCCCTCTATTTCACTCATGAGTCTCTGATATCGGTCATCAGAAATCTGTTTTTCTCTCTCCAATCTCTTATTTTCCTCCTCTCTTTGTTTTCTCTCTTTCTCTTGTTTCAGTCTTTCATCTTCCATCATCATCCTCATTGTCTTTTTCTCGTCTTCTAATTTGTTCATCAGTTCTTCTTTTTCTTTGTTCATTTGCTCCACTTTCTCCATCAAGATCTTCATGTTGTTATCATTAGCTTCATGTTTAGATTGAATATCTTGTCTCTCTATTTCCATTCTCTCTCTCTCTTGATTCAGTCTCTGATTAAATTCATCCCAAATTCTCTGTTCATTCTGTCTTCTTTTCTCATCCTCTTCTTCTCTTCTCTTCTCTTCTTCTTTTTGTTTCTGTCTCTCCCATTCCTCTCGTTCTTGCTTCAGCTTTTCACTGATCTCTCTCTCTTTCTCCTCTTTCTCTTTTATTTCAGTTTTGTATTGTTCTTCCCTCTCATTAAACTCTTCTTCTCTTCTCTTTCTCTCTTTGTCATGACTCTGTCTTTCATTCTCTATTCTGTTCTTCAGTTTGTCTATTTCTGCATCATATTTGATTTGAAGTTTTTCTCTTTCTGCTTTTATTTTCTCCTTTTTTTGCTTCATTTGCTCAATTTCATGCTCAAATGCCTCTCGTTCTCTTCTCAGCTCATCTCGTATCTGTCTCTGATGTGCCTCTTGTTCTGTTATTTCTTTTTTGAGTTGCTCTTCTCTTCTCTTTCTGTCTTTGTCATGATTATGTCTTTCTTCCTCCATCATCATCTTAATTCTCTGTTTCTCTTCTTCTAGTTTGATCATCAGTTCTTCTTTTTCTCTGTTCATTTGTTCCACTATCTCCATTAGGAGCTTCATGTTTTCTTCTGCTTCATATTTAGATTGAATATCTTCTTTCTTTCTTTTCATTCTCTCTTTCCCTTGTTTAAGTCTCAGATTAAATTCATCCCAAACTCTCTGTTCCTTCTCTTTTCTTTTCTCATCCTCTTCATCTATTTCTTTTCTTTTCTTTTCTATCATCTTTTCTTCTCTATGTTTCTGTTTCTCCCATTCCTCTCGTTCTCTTCTCATCTCTATTTTATATTGTTTATCTCTCTCTCTAAATTCTTCTTCTCTTCTCTTTATCTCTCTGTCATGATTCTGTCTCTCTTTCTCCATCATAATCACCATTCTTTCTTTCTCTTCTTCGTGTTTGGTCAAGAGTTCTTCTCTTTCTTTTAGTTGCTCCTCTTTCTCCATCAGGAACTTCATTGTTTGCTCTTGTTTTTCTCTTTCTATCTGTCTGAACATCTTACACGAGTAGAAACTCCCTCCGTTTGCTTTCACCATGGCATCTATCTTCTCCAGTAGATCAGACACCTGTGTTCGCTCTCCAGTCTGATTATTATTGAACACATGGAATCTGTTTCCACACGCTTCTATAAGATTCATCAAAGGAGATCCTGGTTTTCCCAAACACTGTTCAATGGTTTTGTTCTTCAGACCATCTCCCCTTGTGAAGAGCACCATGGTGTACATTAAAGAGTTTTCACCAAATGTCTCTTGGATGATCTTCACTGATTTTGCTTCTTCTGGAGTGAATCGTCCCAGTGGAATCAGTAAGAGAAACACATGCGGTCCAGGCAGTACCATGGAGATGCAGTTGGTGATTTCTCTCTGGATCTCCTCATTGGTAAGTTCAGTATCAAATAGTCCTGGAGTGTCGATCACAGTAACGTGCCGGCCGTTGATTTCCGCTGTTTCTCTCTGAGTCTCACTTGTAACTGATTGAAAAGATTCTTCTGCTGTAAACGCATCCCTTCCTAAGATGGTGTTTCCTGTTGCACTCTTCCCAACTCCAGTTTTTCCCAGCAGCACAATCCTCAGATCATCTCGACTCTCTTTTGAACCTGTAAAAGAAGAAATGCATTAGTCTTAAAGCCTAAAAACAGTCTTTCACAAGTTTCTGTAATGTGTACAGTGATCTTTTCATATTTTCATAACCCTGTTTGTGAGAGGTCTGCCGTCTACTTGTTTGTCATATCAGACGTATTGCTAAGTGGTTTGTTTGGTATATTGTACTGTAGGGCTACACGATTTGGAGAAAAAAAATCGAATTGAATTTTTTCTGGTTCAAATTTTGTAAAATATTTAAGAATAAATATAGCAATATAATAATTAGAAAATAATAATTATAATATATATATATATATATATATATATATATATATATATATATATATATATTTTTTTTTTTTTGGAAAACTTGATTTATGTAAGACTGTATGGTTACCTTTGCAAGCAGCCTATAACTATAGATATAAATCATTTTTTATTCTTATTTCTATGTTCAATTAGGAGGTCACTCACAGCCTCAATCAGAAGTTCTGGAAGCTCATTATTCATGTACAGTAAGGTCTGAAACGACTCATGTGACAGCATACAGGAGAGAAGCCAGTCAGTTGAGTTTGATTAGTTAAAACATCAGTTAAAACATCAGCACCTTCAGATGAATGAATTTTGTCATTGAGGATTTTTTTTTAAAATGCGGTGCAAAAATCTTGTCTTGTCTCATTCTCGTGAACCCAAACTCGTGTCTCATCTCGTGAGCTGAATGTCTCATCCCACCCCTATTGTATAAAATAATTTATATTATATGACAAGAAGCCACATCAGCTCACAAAAGGAAGTTATTTAAAACACTTGACTGATGTTATGAAGTGGGTTTGTAGTAAAAACATGTTATTAAATGTTCTCATTTGTTGGACAAGAGGTTTACGAATGCTTTGCAAGTTTGGGTTGATGTTTGCTTTTTCAAATTTTGCTTTTTCAAATGCACGTCACGATTAATCTTGTTCCTGAAGATCTAATTAAAGTTTCAACAAAATTTTGAGAAACTGTCTTTCTGCTTCATTTGCAAAATACTTGTGTAGACCAGAATAGTGTATACCTCAGTCTAGGGTATTGTATTCAGTTCAACCATGTATGTGATAATTTTACCTGTCCTAAAAAAATAAAAAAAAATAAAAATAAAAACACCAGACAAAATATGCAATACAACAAATATGTATCACTGTGAGGTGGGTGTTTAATATGGAGCAGGAAAAATGACAAATATTTGAATTATCATATTTAGAAATTTAGGCGTGACATTTAATAAAATTATTCATATATCATTTTTAATAAGTATTTTATAGAATTGTATTTTTAAACAATGAAGTGAGTGTTTATAACTTTACTGCAAAACTGTAAATATTTATTTATAAAGTTTATCCACTTTATTTTGCAATACAGATGTGAATGTCCAAGACTTATGATTCATTAGCTGCAATAGCTAAATAGCTAAGAATAACAAAGTGCAGTAAACAGTAAAACTATTTGCACTTGGAAGCAGTGTGTTTATGAGTAATAAATGTAAAAAAAAAAAAAAAAAAAAAAAAAAAAAAGTGCTAACAATTACTTGTTTTCAATATCAAACTGCATAACAAGCTGTTTTTTACAGCTAAAATAACTGTAAGTGGATGACACTGGAAACCTCACTGAAATTGAAAATGCATCCACTCGAAAAAGTGGATACAGTTTATAAAATTACAGAAAAACTTTTAGCCTCAACACTCCATAGAATTATAGTATATAGTTATCTGTAATGGCCAAAAATGATCAGTTATCAATTAACAATTCTAATAATCTGCTTTTCCTGTGGAATGCAGGAGTTGGATCTTTAATGTTGGAGTTCGGAATTTCACCTCTACTGTATAAAAAAACTAAAAACATACAAAAAACACAAATTGTTTTTTAAATGTTAGAATTCAAAACTTTTAGTAATTTTTTTAGCTCCAAAGTTTAAGACCCAAACTGATTATCAGGTCATTACCTTGTGACAGAAAATGTGTCTCTAGTGAATGAATTTTCTTCTTCATTTCTTCAAATTTCAGCATTTTTTTTATCTGTGCCTCCAAAAATGTCTCTGTGGAGAAAAACCCGCCTATGTTTTCTTCCACCATATGCTCAACATTCTCCATCAATGTGGTCACTTGTGTGGTGGGACCAAATAAATGATGTCGTCCTCCAAAACTCTCAATGACAGACTTTGTTTCTTCATTTAGTTCTGCAGTCGTTTGATCTGAATTCTGCATTATAAGAACCATGATGTGTTTCTTGATTCTTGAGCTGAAAATCCTCTGGATCTCCTCCATTTCTGCTTTGTCTTCATCTGTAAGTGGAGCGTCAGGAATAATGAATAGGAAAACATGAACTCCAGGATCACAGAGAGACACACAGCGGAGAGTCTGACGCATCACTTCCTCCTCTGAAAGCCGAGTGTTGAACAGAGCTGGAAGCTCCACCAGACTGATCACACGACCATGAAGCTCTACGTCTGATCTTCTGTCTGTCTGCTGCAGGATCAGCTCTGATATGGAGGATTTTAATGTGCCGTCGCTCCCACACACAACCAGATTCAGCTTCACGCCCTCTGAAACAGATAGTAGAATATTAAAATGAAACAAAAACGTATACTATACTTAGGTTTTTACTACAAATGATCAAATATTATCACACTTACCTCTTTCTGTGGCTTGTTGCTTCATTGTGAAAAACTGTGAAGCTTCATGTTCGGCACAAATCAGGTGACGTCCATCATTCATTTGTACAATGCTTTCAAACGTGTGCAGAAGATCATCAGGAGAGCTGCTTTTCTGAAGACTGAAGTGTCTATTGAAGCATTTCTGAATGATTTTCTGTAGGATGTCATTGTTTTCAGTTGGCTCTTGTGTCGTGAGCACCATGGTGTGTTGAAAAACCCGCTCAGAGAAAGAGTCCAGCACCTTCTCCACACACTCTTGATCTTCTGTTGAACACTGCTCATGTTTGAGGAGCAGAACGATCACATGAGGTCCTGGATCAGACAGATACACACACTCTCTCACTGTTTTTGTGATGTGACGGAGTGACAGATGTTTCTGGAGCAGCTGAGGACTGTTGATGATGGTCACATGTCTGTCCTTCAATCTTCCTCCGATTCTCTCGACAACATCTGGAGGAGCTTCACTGTCAAACACTGCTCGTCCCAACAGAAAGTTTCCCACTCGACTGTTTTCTGACATGCTCTTCCCCAGCAGAATAATCCTGAGATCGCTAACTGAAACACACAAGTGATATGTAATGTTATGATGCCATGATCTATCATCATAGATGAAAAATAAAGTAAAGAGCTCTTTTCCAAAACGCGATAAACGCCAAAAAAATAAATAAAAGTTTGTCATGTAATTTTGCGGTGTACTGAACCTATTCACTGCTCCATCAACTTTTCATGCCAAATCGCTATATTTCCTTGTTTAAAATGTACTGCAAGATAGTTTCTTTCCAAACTGCGATAAGCGCCGAATCTATTTTTAGCCTAAACGTGATACATCCTCTGGATTAATCAGAATTCTCTCTCTCTCTCTCTCTCTCTCTCACCCTCAAATCACTCGTGCGTATCGCG
The DNA here is from genome assembly GCF_965113295.1 of Leuciscus leuciscus. NCBI lineage: Eukaryota > Metazoa > Chordata > Actinopteri > Cypriniformes > Leuciscidae > Leuciscus > Leuciscus leuciscus. Next base: position 35,981,689 of record NC_138725.1, on the reverse strand, counting down.
CCAGACGCTCAATTTGCCTCATTTACGCGTACGCGCCATGCTAAACGCCTTCGCGCCGCAGGACCTCCAGATGCGCGTAAAAGCGTATTTACATTGACTTAACATGAAAATCACTTGCGCCAGACGCTCTATTCGCTTGTGGTGTGAACGCCACTCACTCACTCTCTCACTCACACAAGGTCATGTCGTGATTTGTTTTATGTAAAGTGGACAATGGTTCTACTTTTTATAGGTTCGACACTTTTCTGAATGCCAATGTATTTATTAGTGACTGACTTGCCTTTTTTTTTTTTTTAAGACAAAGCATCCATTTTTGAGAAAAAATTGCTGGATTAAAAAAAAAAAAAAAAAAAAGCCATGCTTTCCCGGGCTGCTCTGGGGGGCGCAGCGCGACGCGTAAATCGCCTTGCCCGCCCCTGTGCTGTTTTCCTGGATGTGTGTGAAGAACTTTGGCAGTATGGAGCAAACAGGCAAGCCAAACATGCCCTAAATCTGCATACATTTTTTTCTCTCTCACTACCCTAGGTGGTGGGTTGGCAGTGCTACGCACAGGCCGCCTCTACTCTGCATGTGATGGCCACCCTGAAACTATGGAAGGCCAAAACACTCATAATGCAGGAGGGAAGTTCTGAGCCGGGTTTGAGCTGCGCATGTTGACTGAGATTAAGTCAAAGTTTTGGCCCTCGGCCAGACTATGTCCACCCTGGTCCAGAAGTGCCCCCTGGCTAAACCTTTCAGAGGTGGGAGATATCGCCCAGTGTGCCTTCTCGGTGCTCTCATCTCACAATGTGGCCTTTTCGGCGACACTTTACAGGACTGGACCCAGCAGTTCTCCGCAGTTCAGAAGCAGGCTGAGGCAAACAAGAGCTTGCCCCTTTGTGCTTCAAGAGCACTCGTGGGCTGCCCCTCAGACTCCGCCACAGCCAGCTCTACTGTGATGTTGAGCCTTGAATGATGAAGAGGACCAGAATGGCAGCTTGCCACGCCTCGCAGCTCTCGTTCCCCTCTTGGCAAGAGGGTGAGAATGACAGTGCATGATGCACTCTCCACACGAAGGCGAGGTCGACAGTGTGCGCGTTATGAAACCTCGCCACTCATCCCCTTCTGCAATCGCCAGCGGACCGCAGCATGCGGTTCGAGAATGCAGCCAAGCCTTCCCATGCATCCTCTGTCCACCCGTGGAGCCAGGTGGGTGTTGCACTGCACACCTAGACCCCAATCCAAGCCGCCGCAGTGCCTCTCGGGTCAGGTCCCTGTCCTCCACCTCGCTTCCCCTCCGTGGGTTTATCTGTGGATCCTTTGGTCCCCCTGGTACGGTCTCTCAGAGCCTGGCTAGCACTCCCCCTGATCGTCCCACTGACTCATTCGAACCATCAAACTCAGCTATGCGATTCAGTTCGCCCGGCGCCCTTCCAAGTTCAGGGGCAGCCGGTTCACCACAGTGATGGCCACTGGTGCTCCTATCTTAAGGGCAGAGACCGAAGTCTTACTGGCGAAGGACGCAATCGAGCCGACCCCTCCAGCTGATATGAAGTCAGGGTTCTACAGCCCCTACTTCATTGTACCCAAGAAAGGCGGTGGGTTACGATGGATTACGGCCAGTTTTGGGGCCATTATGATCCCTGTACAAGCTCCCATTCAAAACGCTCATTCAGAAACACATTTACAAATTCATCCGTCCCCAAGATTGGTTTGCAGCGATCGACCGGACTTCAAATGTGTGTTTCTCTGTGACATTACCTAATGCTCAATCATCACTTAATTATCTAATAAACGTTTTCTCCCAGCATTATGAGGACATAAAAAAAAAAAAAAACTGTATAAATAACATTGTGGTACTAATCTTTTGAGAACATTAAAGACCAGGGGCACCCAGCGCAATTGACTTTGTACACCGACGCATGTATCATTCCTATTTTGCACCCGCGCAAAGCAGACTTTTCCCTCCACAGAAGCACGTCGGTAAGTTAGAAAATACACTTGCGCTCCCGGGGGCGGTGCAGCGCAAAGAGAAGGCGTGTTCCGGCGCAAACGTTCCTTCATGCTATTTTGCAGGTTTAGAAAACAATTGTGCCACTAACCAGGAAAAAATTGTTTAAAGTCAGTGGCGCGTTGCGCATGTTATTCATATGCTATTTTAAGGGCGCATGCTTGGCCATAATCAATGTAGCGTGTGCACAACGCGCACTTTGATTCTCTCATCTACACAGAAGCAGCAGTTTTCATTTTTGCAAATCATACATTATTACGATAGATAGATAGATAGATAGATAGATAGATAGATAGATAGATAGATAGATAGATAGATAGATAGATAGATAGACAATTTATTATAAAAGCATACATCTAGCTTACACATCTACCCAAATTATCATACGCCTGTTTAACCGAAGTTAATTTGGGTGGGTTTCTCCATCCCCAATGTCCCTGACGAGAACGTCGGTCTCCTCGGCTGTGAACCGCTCCTGGCGCGCGCCTGACAAATCCGCCGTTATAATAGGAATCCGCTTTAGAACAAGCGCGCCTGCTCTTAAAGGGAATGTGAGATGTCGCTCTGATTGGTTTATTTCATGTTACGCCCAAACCACACCTATGAATAATGAAGCTACTTCATACCAACCCCTTTTAGATTTGCGCCGGGCGCAAGAGGCATTTATCCCGCCGGGAAAATAGCAACAGCGCCCAAGACCCGCCCACAAAGTTACTTGCGCTTTGCGCTTGACACTTGCGTTTCAGATCGTTAAAATAGGGCCCAAAATAACATTGAGCAAATGTTAAATGAATGTTACTGGAAGATTGTTTGTTCATAGCTTTGAGAGAACCTTTCCAGAACGTTAGCCAGAGTTATGAGATCGTTAACGGTTAGCTGGGAATATTGCTAGTCCATATAATGCATGTTTTCACAATAGTAGATTAAATGTAAATGTTATTTTACAGGAGCACTTTTTAAATATTTCTAGTGAATACAATCACTGTTAATACTATTATAACATGAAAAAGCAAAAATAAAAATAAAATTACAGTAATAGACAATGATATAATTGTTAAATGGGAAAAATGGAAAATAATTAATTTTCACTGCAAAGATCATCAGAAGAAGAAAAATCCAGATGGGGCTGATCTGTATACAGACTTACATGAAGGAGGTTCCATTTTACTCCATTTTCTTTTTAGAGCAAGTTTGTTGGCAACAGTCACTGGATGAAACAAAAGACTTGCATTAAATTGGACTTTAATCACAGCAGCACATACTAACAGAAAACAACTTTTTTTTATTTTTATTTTTTTTATTCTTGGGAAATAAGATTAGAAAATACAATTAGTCAGCTTGCATTAAGAAAATAATAAAAAATGAACTTTGCCAAGAGAGTATGCAGTGGAGAATCTGTATTAACATTTCCTCAGATGTTATCCAAACTTTTTAGCTGCATGCACACACTGTAAAAAATTTCTAACCTCTCCAAGTCAAAATTTTCTTATAAAAAAACATATATGATCAATAAGTTATGACAACATATGTTTTTACATTGCTTTAACTCATCAAAATAAGTTAAGCAATTTTCAACTATTTCTGACTTTTTTTTAAGTCAGTAATTTGAGTTGAAATGTCTTATACATCCAAGTTGATTGCACTTAAAATTGTAAGGCATTTACTCTTTTTACAGTGTGGTCAACTACATTTAAAACAGGCTTCTCTGTGATTCTCACCTATGCCGTCTCTGCTGGACATGTTGATATTCTGCTCTGTTCTCTGTCTATTTCTTTCAGACATGATCTCTTTTCATTTAATCATCTCCGACTCCTGACATCTGTGGGTTTATCTTCCAGTTAAAGATTTCAGTCTCTGTTCATTTGACCAGAATATGAAAAACACCATCCATGTTCTCTATTATTGTGCATGATTTTGTTAAACAGATTTCTGTTAACAGCATTGAATTGAGTATTTAAATTAGTAAATAGTAGAGCTTTGCCTGCAAACCTGCTGTGGGTTACAGGTTTAGCATTTAGCTTCTCATTCTTAAAGTCACTTTGGATTAAAGAAAGTGTAACTCAATGTTACTGCAGCTCATATATTAATTAAATACATAAACTAAACTCTTCATTTGTGTAAACTAGTCCATACGTTTACGGTACATTTACCAAAACAAACATAAAAAGGATATTTATAACGAAACAAGATACCTGTGTGTCGAGGCTTCATCATGCTTATATTTTCTTTTTGCAAACAAGAATCCAGGAAAAGGTTTGTGGGACGAGTCACTTCAATATCAAGATAGAAACCTGTTGTTGCCTGCCTTGTCTGACAACTGGTGCAGCTAAAAGTTCTAGTTAAATTTTATTGTGAAAATGAGACAATGTGAATAAACAGCCAAAAAATAAATAAAGTCCTTATTTTACTCAGTTATAAAGATATTATGTCTTGATGTTTAGTTTGCTCACAGATAGCATTCAAGAACATGACTACATAGTGTTATTTAAGTGTTTATCTTAATACATAAAAAAATTTTTTGGGATAATTGAATTCAACATTTCTGGATACATAGTAGGCCTACTATTTGGGTAACACTGAACATCATCAAAATAATATTTTAAAAAAACTGCATTGCTGGATATTTATGTGACTTTACCAGCAAAAAGAATGCATGATATGTGTTGTATTTCTTAAAAATTTCTTTGTTCTGAATCCAGTATTTAACCTCTTAAGGCCCAAGCTGTTTTTTTACATGCGTTTTTTATTTCTCTTTGCTATTTGGGCTTATTGGAACCTAATTAGAATAAAAACTAAGTATCATCTTTTGATATGATGTACTTTTAGAGAAAAATGATGGCCACATACGTGGACTCATGGTCCGAACTTCCATAAAACACAATAAAGTCACCTTTGTGTAATAGAATGAAAAACTCTTTATTTCAGCTTGAACACAGCAGTTTTTTTCCTGACTGTTTTTTAATATGGAGGAACCAAGGAACATGGACTACAGGAACAACAGAACATCATGTGTGTGTGTGTGTGTGTGTGTGTGTGTGTGTGTGTGTGTGTGTGTGTGTGTGTGTGTGTGTGTGTGTGTGTGTGTGTGTGTGTGTGTGTGTGTGTGAGTGTGTGTGAGTGAGTGAGTGAGTGAGTGAGTGTGTGTGAGAGTGAGTGTCCTCCTCCTCTCCTTGGCCTCACGCTTCCTCTGAGTCTCCGCAAACTACAGGTCTTGGCTAACCATTATCTACATGTTTGCGTCCTCTGCTGTGGTCAGTGGGCTCAGGAATGGGGTCCTCATCATCACTGCTGTCCTCACTGCTGCTTTCCTCCTGTGGTGATGGTTGGTAATTGCCATCCAGGATGGGATCATCGTTGTCAGACACATCCAAATCTGAGTTGTCCCCATCAATTAAACCAAGTAGCTCCAATGCTCTTTGCACAGAAAAACGCTCTGGAAATAAAAACATGATAAAATCAAATACAAATTTATTTAATTTATGTATGTAGGTTTGCATTATTTATTTATTTATTCCAATGGGATAATATGCAAGCTAATTTACATGTGCACATTTTTACTTGCATATTACATTTTTACTAACATTTTCAACCCAACTAATTTAAGTATGTATGTATGTATTTAGTGATTTAATTGTTATTCATTTCATTGGGACCATGTACAGCTTTTTAGCTGCATCAGAGCTTGCTTTTTCCCATTTTATGTGTGTGCATGTTTACTAGCATATTAGCTGTTTCGAGGAGGTTCAGTCCATAAGTACACGTATGTGTAGGGGAGCGCGGGGCACAACCTAACGCGGGGCTAGTTGTAACACGCTTGTTTTAAATACTTCCGCACATGCTTGGATGACGAAACTTTGTGTATTTACTAGTTGCCATATCAACACTATACAGCAAAAAAAATTCCGCCAAAATATTTTTTTTTTTTGGAAGATATCCATAGACAGTTATTAAACCATAACAAAAGTAAATTTCTTACTTAAGTTAATTTTTCATATCTATTTTTTGTGTTTATTTAAAATAAGACAAATCTGATATTATTTTAATCTCCAAGATGTTATTTAACAGTTGAGATAGTTATTTAATGCTTCGCTAACTAGCAGAAGACACCAGCAGGGTTTAAATCCCAGTTGTGCAGGCGGGGGCATGTTGTAACACTGCGTTACAATGTGCCCCTATTAGAAATATGCTATTATATTCTATACTTTTATTAATTTTATTGGGAAAACGTGAGAAAAAGGTGAATAAAGACTGAGAGTCAATGACTGTGAGTCAATGACTAATTATTTATTTGTTTTGAACTATGTTGTATAGCTGTGTTTTCATGTGTTCGTAGTCAAAACTCAAAAAATTTGTTTATATTTAATTATTAAAAATTGCCATTATTTTATATGAAAAAGTTTTTTAATTGTATTTTATTTAGAAAATATTTTAGTTTGTTTTGTATATATTTTTTATTAGATCAGATAACATTTTAAGCTGTCATATGTTATGTTACAATGTGCCCCACACATGTTACAATGTACCCCACCTATGGGGCATGTTGTCACATTTCACTTCCATTCTTTCGGGGTATATCAAGAAAAAAGTATATACTGTATTAATAAAACAAAACCACATAATTGTACTAGACATGTGGGAAATTAATGTGGGAAAAAATAAATAGTCTGAACCATAACTAGATTTACACAAACTGAGAAAGTCAAAAAGCGTTAGGTTGTGCCCCGCTCTCCCCTACATGATATCATGTTTAGCGACCTACAAAGTTGCTAGTTTTACACTTTTTAAAAAAAAATGTGCATGTCATGACAAATATACAAGGCTTTTATAAATATCTAAATCAGAATAAGCCATGAAATATAACAGAACTTCTTACCTGGTCGACGTTTGTGTATGGAGCTACCACTTGCATCTTCCCTTGTGTTCGCCGCCATTTTGAATTTTGACCGTAGTGTGTTTTTTATTTCTGACACCACCAGATGGCAGTGTAAGTACCCCCATGCATGTCCATACCACACCAATTCAGCAGTGAACACAATTGTGGACATAAAGAGCTAAAATGTAATTTGCACTTGAGAAAACAGATTTTTATCAGTTATCACTGTCACTTAATGCTTTAATGTCAAGTCATTTTCACAAGTCAGTGAATATAATAATTTCTCTTTATAAGCATTTTAATTTATTCCAATTCACATATGCGTTCGTGCATTGTAAATGGATGTTCTCAAGAAATGAATTACTTATATCCTAACTTCACACGTAATACACCAACTTCAGATGAGTAAAGAAAGCACAGCAAAATACAGTTAAATTAACACTGCTCAGTGTCTATATAGGGGTCCACTCTACAGAGTTGTTAAAGTAACACTGAAGCAGTGTTACAGTTAATTAGATTTCACTTTATTTTGACACTACTAACTCACATTAGAGTGTTAGACAAGTATTAGTAGATTAGGGTTGGAATAAGTTAACGTAGTTACTTATAGGCTACTCAACAGAACGTCCATAAGGGACCATCAAAATGATAATTAAGTCATTAATGAAGTGATGATTGAGCATTAGTGGTAATACTTGCTGTTAATGCTATTTGAGCACAATAAACATTTATGGGGCCGTTCATGTCAGATTTGGTTGCTGATTTGATGTTATTTAATTGAGTGGCAAGCAGTTTATCAGATTTCAGGATTTCCCCATTCAAGATAGGACTTGCATGCCCGAAATAGCTGCCCGGAGGCATTGCAAATATGGCCACAGAGTGAACAGATTTTTCTTGAAAGGGACTCACAGGGATCACACCCTTATAAACGTCACCTGGAGGGCAAAACAAAGTCTTCCTCCATTGCCCGCCAGTGATTTTTACCAGGATTGTACTAAGTACTAATGTACTAAGGCAGCGAATAATAAAAGACTAAATTCAGTATACAGCTTATTGATGATGCATTCTACATTCTATGATTTCCAAACCCAAAGTTTCACATCATTGTTTTCCCATTGAAAACTATAAAAAAGACGCTTGATGTGCAGCGCGTTGCATTCATATTCTGGGCTGATCTGCTTGCATGTATATAGTATGCGTCATCAATCAGGTGTGTACTGAATTTGATCTCTTAATTTCAGTGTTTTATACATTTAGCCTCGTTTTTTTTTTTTTTTTTTTTTTTTTTTTAAATAGTGATTGAAATACTGCGTCAGGGTGCACAGAACTTAGTTTGTAGTTTGTTCACATATCTTTGGTTTTCTTCTCTTGACAGGTGATCTTAATATTCGTGGCTTGACATAGGTGGGTGAAAGACTGGAAGAACTGGAAGATGCCGAGCCGTCTGCATGTACTGAGAAATGACTACTCCCAGAGAAAACAAAGGATGTTTCTGGAAATTAACATTTGAACTCTCTCTTGCAAAATTAACATTCATAACAACACAATTCCACATTCAGGTTAGTAACGGACTAAAATTCAGCTTAGGTGGTGCAGAGGGGCACACTGACTAAAGTTTTAGAGATCCGACTAACACATTGGCATTAATCATGTATACTTAGACTGTAGAGGGGTCAATGACGTGGCGTGTCAATTCTGGTGTCCCAAGCATATTCATAATATAAAAATGTATACATTTTTAAATACACTTCATTAAGTGACTCAACTTCCCCCTCTTTAATTACTCATGTGAGAATTCATTATAAATAATTAATCTTTAAGGAACTATTGAGCTCAAAAGTCTCAAAATGTCATTCCGGGTAACTGTCCCGGCTTAAAATCTGAATACAAAAATACAACAAAAATTGTAAAAATATAAATAAAAGTATTTAAAATCTACTTGGGCATAATTGTATTGATGTTTTCAATGATTCCTACAAATATAGTGAAAATACTAAGCTTATTTACATTTTTAAGACAGAACGACTTTTGTCCCCAAATTGTGATTTCTCTAATGTCAGTCCTGGATAACAGACATCAATGACCATTTTGGACCATAATGCATTTTGGTATGTCATGTGACATAATATTGTATCAAAAAGAAGACCCTGAAGGAGCACTAGAACATGTGCAAAGGTCAGGAAGCGTCTCTTAAAATTTCGATATTTTGATATTTCGGTCACTGGTGCACTTTGTAGCAATATCATGTGACCTTTTGGATAACACTAATAAAACATTTATAATGATTTTATATAAAAAAACTATCTATTTGATCTAAAAGGTTACCTTAAGTGATGATAGCTAAGTTGATAGCTAAGTAAGTTAGTGCCTGATTATAAAGAAAAAATATTGGTTTTTGTCATTCCTGGATAACAACATGTCATTCTTGTATAACAAAAAACCTGTTAGCCAGGACTTGTCATCCGTTATCCAGAATGACACATGCACAACAATCTAGTTTTTAATTAACATTTGTAAACTTTTAGGCAAAGTTATTATTGTTATATTATTAACATTAACATTATTTACATAATTGTATGTTTTTTTGCCATATTTTAGCTGTCATTCATCTTGATTTCATATGATTCAATGAGTCACATGCATGGGTCATTATCAATGAATTTAACTTTTTTAAATCATTAAAAACTTGTCAGTGTCTCTTACTTTGTTTCAAGTTTGAGTGTTGGAAAGGAAAAAATGATACTGAGGATGGTTTTTATGGTAATCCTGAAAAATATTGCAGAATGTCCTTCCGTCTAACAGTATGTCATTCCGGCTAACAATGACACAGGCAATTCATTTAACCCATATTTGTGTGTTAGATTACACAATTCTGTTTTTTGTTGAGTTAATGATAAAACAAGTCTTATTTACTTTATTGGAAAACATTTGAAAACATTTTCCAGCTTTTTTTAAAATTTGGTTCTGAATTTTGAGTTATCAGCAGCCAAAACTGAGCCCATGTCTATATGAAATCCCAAATTGATTATATTAATTGTGATTAAAATGTAGTTTTACGAGCACTAGTTGTTTGTTGAGCTCCAATTATGGATATCAGTACATTTGTATATGCCAACAATGGTAGAAATGTAATTAATTTAAAAATTCATTACGTTACCCAGGAATTACATTTTCATGGGGAAAAAGATCTGATTCACCAAAAAAAGTGGTTAATTACATTCTTGAAATGTGTACATGTCATTGCATTACATACACAACACTCTAATAAGTATAGAAAGTCCTAAAATTTGAATTTTTTTGGCAGTTAATTTTTTTTTCACATCTTATCCGTCATTCACCCAGAGGCTGATAATGGATTTTCTGTTAAGACCAACCTACTGTAAATAGAGGTGAGCCTCAACTTCTGATTATTGTAATATTATTCTAACTAAGTGTGGAACCCATGGCATGATTAAACAAAGTTACCATTATAAGAAGTTAAGTTGGTCAGCTTGACTCGATGGTAATAGTCATGACCTCTGGTATAGTCTTACCTTAATTAAGTGTGTTCAGATCTATGGGGACTAAATAATACAGTATATTCTAGAATGAGCAAAGTGTAGTATGGTCTTCTAGGATATTATTCAAACGTCTCTGTCTAATGACCAAGACTGATGAGTTTGTGATTATGAAATTGTATACCCATATGAATCCCACATCTCACATCCCACGCAAAACTCAAAGTGTTATAGGAATCCAGATGAATGAGTGTAGTTTTAATAAAGAGTTAAATAGTATAATCGAATGCGTAGCTAAACTATCACACAAATGACCAATAATCAATTGGCATTCTAACCTAAATTTGAGGTTGTGATAAAATGGAGTCAGATAAAAGTTGAATTGGAATTAAATTACTTTGCCACGCTGAAAAGATAGAACGTGCAGTAAACTGTCACCCGTTCTATTGGAATCTGCCGTTGGGTCGGCAGGACGGGCCTTTCAGTGGGTCTCACAAGATGAAGACGGATGAAGACGAAGGTAAACAGGATCCAATACGAAGTGATTTTTAATAATACAATAAACTCAGGAACTGATAGAAAGTGTTACAGGGCGGGAAACAAAGGTTAACACGGAAACACGAACATAGACCGACAACTGAAGACTGAAAACAGAGTAACAAAATATACAGAGACAACGAACTAAATGATGAGCATCTGTGGTGGAGTATTAGTGTCAACGGTGACTGATGAGTGGCGGGAAATAGAACAAAGGAAACATGTGACTGAAGACTTTCAAACTAAAAGTCCATGAAGGGGACACTAACTGAACATAAATGTGACAGAACACCCCCTCCCAGAAGGCGCGACCTTGTGGCGAGGAGAGAAGGAGGAGGGCGTGGAGATGGTGTGGGGATGGTGACAGGAGATGGTGAAGGGATGGTGATGGCAGGCAGCGGAGGAATCGTAACAGATGGATGACAACGAGATCCCGTCGGCGATGATGGTGTACGTACTGTAAGGGGTTACAGTATTCAGACCCAGGACCAGATATGATGAAAGAAGACCAGGAGTCGTGAAGTTCAATCAAATAAGTAAAAATTTACTGAAGAATAGTTTGCAGTTAAATTGGTAGAGCCAGCGTTAAAGTCTCACGTGGAGGTCGCAAGCTAACTCTACCTTACACAGAAATCTTACACCAATTATACCTTTTCCAAGGACATATATTACATAAACATTCACTTCTGATTGGCTAAGAGAACATGAAGTCTAAACAATGATACACTTATAGATAGACAGAAGGGTACATTGACATTAATCAAGATAATTTGTCATCCGAGTCCCTGTCGATCCCATGATGACCTCGGAGGTTGTCGAAAAGGGTCCCGAGATCTGCTGCTACATACCACGAGACCTGCATAGAACATGCAACGCATACACAAAAGCACGAAGAGAATAACAGTTCTACCAAGGTTGTAGAGAGCCTGAGCTCATTGTTATCAGGTCAGACCCAAAACATACTGATAACACCTTCACTCCTCAGAAAGAAGTACAGATACGGTCCACTTTATTCTCTAGAGCCACGGTTGTCAAACTGGGGTACGCGTACCCCCAGGGGTACGTGGACTGATTTCAGGGGGTACGCGAAAAAAGATCTAAGGCCGGCGACACACTGGCTGCGTGGCGCAAGCGTCTCAGCTGCGTGGCGTGTCCATTTTTATTTCGGGTCCCATGTTAACAGGTTAGAGTTTGCACACTGCCTGTGTGACACACGCGTCTCAAGCGCGGCTCGTGCCGCGCGGAAAACGCGTGCATGCAAGAAATAGAACCGACGCCTATTTTTCACGCGACACGCAAGCGTGTTGGAAGCGTTTCCAGGCAAAATAGAGTAGGAGAATATGTTTATATGTCATTTTGACACGAATACATATTAATAAATGTCATTTTGATGTTTGAAAGTGTCTAGGGTTTGACATAAATGCAAATATTTTGTAATGTAAAAAAATATTATCGATTTTCAAATACTGCACCTGTCAATACAGAACGAAATATATTCAATAGCCTATTTTGCCGTCAACATATAACATACATCTTTTCCTACTCTATTTTGCCTGGAAACGCTTCCAACACGCTTATGTCGCGTTAAAAATAGGCGTCGGTTCTATTTATTAAGACCAAGTATAGGTACAGTATAGACTGTTTGTGGAAAATGATCTAAGACTGAAACTGTCCCCAATTCGGCCTAACATCGCTGCATTATTTAAGAACATCCAGGCACATCCCTCACATTGATTAAACTGGTGATGTGGATGGAGAGGTGGTAGGCCTATTCTGTGTGGTTTACTACAATTTAGTTTACTGTTTACTATTTAGTTTACTATTGTTAATGTGTTCTCTTTTTTATTATTATTTTACAGCAGAGAAGTTAAGAAAATATACAATGTTATCATATGTGAAAAGCAATACTTATCAGTATGTGAAAAGTTAACAATAGCTTTAATGAGATGTTGGATATGTGTTGTAGGCCTCTTGTGTGTGAGATTGGGTGCATATCTGTTTAAAATCATTATATTCAGCACATTTGTATCATATGTTGACTTTTGATGAGATTTGTATCATATGTTTATGATTCTATTCACTATTCTCGACAAAATTGATAAAAATAAATATTAATAAAATTAAAAAAAAACTTGTTGTTAACAATTGGTGGTGTTGGGGGTACTCCGGAAGATCTATAATGTCTCAGGGGGTACATGCCTGTTAAAAGTTTGGGAACCACTGCTCTAGAGAAATACACATGAAAGAAATACAATTCTGTGAACTAACTGTGAACTAGATCATGTAAGTCACGTAGAAGCTGACCCCTGTAACCTTTACTTGGTCAGCAGAAGACAGACACAGAGCCATCTGATGGGCCTTCAGGCTTGCCCTCTTCTAATAGTTATTAGCTGTTTTCCCAATACAAAGGGCCTGTTTATTCAAGGTCCTCGTCCAGGGCAATGAAGATTAGTCACAGACCCCATAATACACTTAAAAATATAGGAGCAGAAATGCTGACAACAAAATAGGATTAAAACCATATATGAATCAATCGTGAATATAGTTAATGATTATGAAACTTGATTAGTAATAATGTAAAAACTCAAAAGGATATATATTGATATAGTGAAGAGGCAAGGGATTCTGACCCCAACCCTTCAGTACAATGGCACAGACCTAGAGCACAGTGACAACAACCCATGGCGAAGTCCAGAGAGGGAGGAGCCAAGGTGGTGTAGAGGCGACCGACGGAGGCGGAGCCGATGGATCCCAAGGCGCATAGGGAGAGCCAAGCGACATCGCTGGCACAGGAGGCCTAGGCGATGCTGCGATGACGAGCATCTGAGGTGCAGCCAGACTCCCTGAGGAATGCCAGTGTGATGGAGGACCGAGGCGTACCTGAAGGGAAGGAGAAGCACGCTGCAGCCATAGGGGTGGAGGAACGGAGCATAGCAGAAGAACCGCAAGTCCGTGGCAGAGGTGGTGTGACGACTGAACAAGGGGGAGCAGGTGGGACAAGGGAACCTGGTAGAGTCAAAAGGCTTAGGGTGTCTAGTGGAGCCGAAGGTGGGAGGAGCCAAAGTGGAGCCGACAGGTCGACGGGCCGAGATGGAGCGAGGTGATCAGAGGCCGGAGGCGTAGCCACAAGATCCACTTGCTCAGGTGTTGATGGAGGTATCTCGATCTGAGGCTCGACATCACAGGAGATGGCGAAGGGCTGCAAACTTCCAGCTGGAGGACTGGCTGAGAAGGGCGGTGATGGAGGCAGAATTGAGGAGATCGATGGTAGAATATAGCCCATTTCTAAAAACAGAGATGAGGATTCTGAACAAACAGAAAAATCAGAGTCAAAAAAAGTGATTTGTGCTGTCTAGAAACAGTGATGAAGGTTCAGATAAAACATATAAAGAGTCTATACAATCCATAGTGCTGTCTAGAAACAGCGATGTAGAACGAGAAACGGGGTGGGATAGGGTGAGAGACGATACCTCCGTACAGAAGTCCATCAGCCAGTCCTCCGTCTCAAATTCCACCAAAATAACCTTGGTGACTGGTGACGTGGGTTCACACCCCTGGTCAGACTCAAAGCGGAAAACTTTTTATGCAATCATTCGGTCCCACAAACTTTTGAAAATGGGATTCAAAGTGCAAGTTTTTGAAAACTATACCATTTCGTGTAAACCACAAATACGCACATTTGTGAAAGCGGTGATGTCATGCACATAAATGTGTTACTTGTTTAGTCAATAGCCACGTAATGTTTCTTTACAAAGTGACATTGCCAACTACTGGCCTGGCATGAATAAAACAGCGTTTTTAATCATTTAAAAAAAAATACAGGAAACATCTATAATACAAACAGTAAAACTACTTTTTATATTTTTGTTTCCTTTATTTTTTAGAGTGAATCAATGTCACAATGTGATGTTTGTTCAACATCATGTTTGCACTCTCAGAGCTTCTGTTACTTTCACGGTTCATTCTATAATGAGTTCATTCTCATTGATATTTAGAACTGCTCCAGCAAGGCTCAGTGCTAAGGATTTGGTCACTGGTTTAAATGTTATCAGCTTGCCCACCACAGCTATATATGCGTTACTATACTTAGTTTAAAAATTACAATAACTAAATACACTTATTTCATTGACAGCCTTCTTATTTTAAGTTCACAGGACTCCAGTCCAGACTAATATTTGAGGGCAGTTGCACCGGAGCCAATAAGTTCTACAGAAAGTATTTGGTAGCACTGAGCTTAATTTGAGTTGTAGATCAAATTAACTTTAATTATTATCATTCATAATGTCTTAATATTAATTCAAAAGCAAAACAAGTGAAAACATAGATATTAGGGAGTGAAAATAGCTAATAAGAGCTCCTCTGCAGTCACATACTGGTTACAATGGTAATTGTATCTTTCTTTTTTTTTCAAGTGTGAGTTTTCCTACATCTTGAAACTTGTAGTTTAATAAATGGGGACAGTCTTTGAAGGATGAACAAAATTTTGGTCATCACATTAAAAATAACATTTAAATATGATATTATAGTTTTGAAGTGCTGGAAGCGTTTGACTATTTATATCACAATACCATAGTTACAGTTAGTATACTACATTACATCCATGGTGAATGTTGCTGATTTGTGGACTTAAAGCCTTCTATAAGTTGTTCATTTATGGCACAATGTTTCTCCTGGTTTCCACGTCAGCTCTGTTTGATCTGATATCTCTGGTTTATAACAGAGAACTCCTCGCCAAATCTGAACGTTTCTCACTGGATGTCGCAGCGATGTTAAAAGTTTTGTGGCGTTTTAATGGATTTCTTCACTCCCAGCATTGTAGTAATGGTGTCAAGTGAGATCGGCCCGCAACTGGCGAGTATCTCGCGGCGCTATCTATTATTGGTCCGAACTAATGAACAGTCCGTGAAGCACAAATGATAGTGCAGTTTCGTTCCGTTTCATTTCGTTTGCCATTAAATGCTGGGATATGTTGTGGTCACGCCAGCGCAACTTTTATCAAATTTTGGTCACACCAGCAGGAAAAATGGTCGACAGTCTTTTAGACTGGTCATTATAATTTGAATGACGTAATCTTTTTATTAGCTGTTATTAATGTCATGAAACGTAATCTTTGTCCTTATTGGCTGTGATGTTTGATTGACAGGTTGGATGATGGTTGTTCTAAACACACACATACTTTAAACTAAATCCAATCTATGTACAGTTAATACATTAATATTCAGTAGATCAACACACACACACACACACACACACATTGAGCACTGCAGTCAAAGAGTATTTGGCTTTAAAATAACTCAAACTCACACCCTCCGTAAGATCCATTAACATCCAGACTGAACTCATGGCCCACTGTAACCTAGAACAGTGGTTCCCAAACCTGTCCTGGAGTACCCCCAACACTGCACGTTTTCTTTGTCTCCCTAATCAAACACACCTGATTCAACTCATCAGCTCATTATCACATGGGTTAATGAGCTGATGAGTTGAATCAGGTGTGTTTGATTAGGGAGACAAAGAAAATGTGCAGTGTTGGGGGTAGAGTTCTCAACGGGCCTGAAAATTACAACCCGACCCGACCCGGCCCGTGGCTTTTAAAGCCTGGACCTTATGTAACCCGACACATCAACATGAATGATCTGCCCGAACCCGGCCTGCGGCCCGAAAATCGCGGACGAAATCTTCACACAATAATAAATAAAAAGAACTCAAACATGTACCCAGCCAGCGGGCGGGCTACTTTTCACACCACACAATTTTTGAAGAGTTTTGAAACAAAATAGGCCTAGCCTACAAACATAATCGTATGCTTATAAGGCATCGTGGAGGAACAGTAGTGCGTCCACAGTGGATGGACTGAGGCGTGTTCTCCTCTCTTCAATGGTACGGCCAGCCACACCGAATACCCTCTCGCTGCTGCTGGCCGGCACACAGAGCACCTGCCGTGCCAACTGAGCCAGTTTGGGATACACGCTGCTGTTGCTCTTCCACCAGCCCAGCAGGTCCTGATCGTCGGTCATTGTTGGCCTTTGGCGGACGTAACTGTCAACCTCATCCTCTTCTGATTCGGTCTCCCAGAATACATTTTCCCATTCATCAAAGTGCGGCGTTTTCTTTGCGGCGGGTGCCGGTGGCGGTGCTGCTGCTGATGCGGTGCTTTTTTTTCTTTTTTTTACTGACCGGAAAAGATTAAGCCCGAGGTCCGACCTGACCCGAGTCATTTGCTTATATTTTCGACCCGAACCTGGCCTGAACCCGCGGGTCCCGTCGGGTTTGTCCCGTTGAGAACTCTAGTTGGGGGTACTCCAGGACAGGTTTGGGAACCACTGGTTCCTGAATTGTATTTTCTTTAGTGTTCATTCTGTCCATTCACTGACAAAACGTTTAATGTGTTCGGCAGGGTTTAAAACATTTTGTCTTTCAGCTGTTGACCTGCATGCAGTATTTTCAATAAGACAAGAGGACAGATGTGTTATTTCTGCCAGTTTTGTTTTAATATAATTAAAATGATGCAATATGCAAAATGATGAGACATTAAATGTATTGGTTACAGTCAGGGCCTAAAACGAACTTTTTGCCACACCTGCCAAATGGCTGATAATTTACTGCCCATAAAAAATTTTTTACCGACCATGTAACTGTTTTTGCAGTTATGACACCAAAATTTCAGATACCAGTGTAAATTCACAATTTCACTCTATTCCAATTTCAATACAACAGTTACTAGCCTAGCTAGTGTAAATTTAAAACATTATTAAAGACAAGTAAACAGTCTGTGATGAAATAAGAAATATTCAAATTACAAGCAATAGCATAAATAAATACAGTAGAGCAAAGATACAAATGAAATAAACAGTGCTTTTCAGGTAGATTTGACAGTAGTTTCCAGGTACATACATTTAACATAGTAATAAAATGTAAAATAACACTGCATAAGGTTTTTTTTTTTTTTTTTTTTTTTTGAAGGAGTAAAGCAACATACAGTAAAACAATGAAAGTAACATTTTCCTACCTGTCCACAGATCCCCTTAGTTATTTTTTTTGCAAAATCATAACTGTATAAATTAAACAGATTTTTGACAATTGTGTGTGAATTTGTCTGTTCGAGTGCAAGCCGAGAGGAAAGAGAGCTCAATTTAGCATTTTCGCTTGGCAAGTGTTAATTGTAATCCCTGGTAACAGTCAGGTTTATTTTATTTATTTGTTTTACATGTTTTTCATTTGTATTAATCTAATTAAAATGTGCTTTACTCAAGAGTTTTTTGGAAAGCAATGAAACAGAAACATGAACAACATTTTCTTCATGGTTTAGCACTGAATCAGGAACTGTTAACATTTTACTTTGTTTGTAATGTGTCCATCTCATATGACACAACATGACAGTTAATGTCATAATGAGTTAATTGGCCTGAAATTACAGAGTGACATTTCAGGGCCTCATTTTTCTGTGTTAATACATTTCTTTGTTTGTTCGTTTTGGGAACTGATGAAAGTTGAGAGTTCAACTGAGAGATGATGTGTCAGGCAGCACAAATTTACATATTCACACTTATATATATGTCCGTGTCATATATACCATTAACATTTTATTATTAATATCCTTTTCTTACGGTGGCCGAGAGAGCTCAACGCGCTGCAACTGAAGAAAACACATGCAAATAGAAAAACACCTGCAAATTAAGAAAACATCTTCATCAGTTTCACAACACATGTGTGCTCCAAATACTCACAACACAACCAAATACAGAAACGCGCTGCAAATAGGACAGAACACAACGGAAATGTTTCCGGGGAACCCAATAAGTGACGGACCCGGTTGGGACGTTTTTTATTGCTCGTGAGCATTACCTATGCCCTAACGTTACTCCCTTAAAAGGGCAGACGGCAGAGCCCTTGACGTGGGCACTTTGGAGGGAGCGGGGCACTTGTGTGCCATTATGTAGCCGTTTGGAACGGACTTGATGAAGGGAGCAACGAAAGCCAATGTAATTTCCTCATTATTTTCACCTGGGATGTTCCCATGACAACGCAGCGCCGTCTCATATTTGGACCTCTTATATAGCCTACTGTCTATGATTTGGACCCTTCATTCTATCATTTCTTATGAAACTTATTTTAACATAACATGAATGTGTACAATGTAACTGATGTATATATTAATATCTTTCCCTCATGTTCTTTTTCTCTATCTTTTTTTCTTTCATTTATTTTAGTCTTCAGCTTATTCTTTTCTGATTAGTATTCTTATGACATTAAACATATTATAAATACATTTTGTATATTGTAGGCTATACAAAGTTGTATGTCATAAACGTGCAATCTCTGTATGTTTTGCAACAAAAATAAAATAATAAATTAAATTAAATTAAAGTAGACAGCTGTAAGCACGTCCCAGTCGGGTCCGTCACTTATTGGCTTCCCCGGAAACATTTCCGCCGTGTTCTGTCCTATTTGCAGCGCGTTTCTGATTTGTTTGTGTTGTGAACTTTTGCAGCGCGTTTCTGTATTTGGTTGTGTTGTGAGTGTTTGGAGCACACATGTGTTGTGAAACTGATGAAGATGTTTTCTTAATTTGCAGGTGTTTTTCTATTTGCATGTGTTTTCTTCAGTTGCAGCGCGTTGAGCTCTCTCGGCCACCGTATTTTCTGGATATTTTGAGCTTAATAATTTTGTTAACAAAAAGGCATGTTCTTTTTGAAGTTCAAATTATTTAGCAGATGTGTGTATGAGGAATTGAATCTTGTCTTTCAGTCTGTTGAATCCAGTGTATTGAGATGTGTAATAAAAAATATTTTCTTATTTTGATCTGAGAAGAATCACAGAATAGATGTACGACTCTCATTTTTGATCTATTCCATTAGATATATTGATCCAAACTCTCAATAGCTTCTTGTTTTGAGTAGTTTCTCCATTCATCTGGTATCTTCCCCTTCCCCTTAAATGTTTTATTGTAGTATTTCTCCAGATGTTTCTGGAATATGCACACAAACCACTTCCAGTAGGGCAGTTCAGAGAGATCAGAGGGGATGCTCCAGTCTGCATAAACTCCTCCTGCTCTTCTGTATTCTCGCCAGAGGACATTATCATCTGAGGCATTGGGATAAAAAGATCGACTGCTTGCCACCGCTGATGTGCAGATGCTAGTAGACAGGTTTGTCGTATTCTTGTAATGCATCCCGTTTAGTCCAATAACACGATGGAAATGAACATTGTGATCTCCATCATGGTTTTCTATGGTGTTGGTGCAGGAGGCTTTACAGAATGGACACTGAACCCAACAGCACTGACCGAAGTGATCAATCAGAAGCTTATCTGGCCTGAACTTATAGTCCAGCTTTACTGGAAAAGTTTTTGTGTTAAATCTACTGATGATGTCAGACATTATAGCAGAAAGTTTGTCTCTTATCACATCTTCTAGGAGGCTGAAATCATCAACATCGTCATGTTTCACTCCAGTGAAGTCTTTTTCAGAGAAGATCAGCTCATCTGAGAGCTGCTGTGTGAAACTCTTCAACCACAAACCAACATCTCCTCTGTACTCTTGAACATGTTCAGTAGATTCTTGAGCTGCTTTCATGATCTTCTGCTGTAGGAGTTTAATGTTCTCCTTCATCTTGTGTAAAACACTGTCACTGAACTTATCAGTGATGTACCGACTGACTTCATCTCTGATGAAACTCTTGAAGTGATCTCTGGGATTATGAATGTAGTTCATGTATTTTTCAAAATCCTTCTCTTCTGCCAGTGTCTTCAGGATGTGTTTCTCCAGTTTTGATCGGTTTCCATTCAGTGATTCACAGTTTGATCTCATTTCACCAGCCAAATCTCTGGCAGTCTTCTTGTAGACACTCTGCTCAATGGGCTCTTTAAGTTTCTGACAGATGATCTCAACAAAAATGGCAGCTGATGTTGCTCCATGACAATATTTCTGGAAAATACTATAGTACTCTTCTCTCTTCTGCTCATCATATTTCACAGGACTATTGGCATCCCTGAACATTTTGTGTTGGTCAGTGATCATCTTGTTTGCTCTCTTACAGATGGAAAGAACCAAATCCCTGAAGAAATCATTCTTGAAATCATATCTTACTGATCCTTCCTGAAGTGCTGTTACTCTTTTCTTAATGTAATCTGTGAGGTGTTGAATACATCTGATGTTGTAGCCCATCTTTGAAATGTTAGATGACATGATCATTGAGTCTGTATGCTGAGCAACGTCTGTGACTAATGCTCTTATTTGGGCTTCATCCTCTCTTGATAGATTGCAACCGAATATCTTAGTTTTTGTGACTGATCCTGTAAATCCACTGGATTTCTTTAGCTGTACATACTCTGAATAACTTGGTACAGAAAAAATATCTCTGCACTCACTTTTCTCCATATGTTGGCCTACAGAAACACTTCCATAGGTGTCACTGAGGATCTCTCTCACATCTCTCATTATGTCAATGTCTTTGACTGGAGGAGTGTCTGAGATGATCTTCTTCACACTCTGTTTCCAAAACAAATCAAACTCTTTCTTCACTGTTTCTTCATCATTTTCTTTGTCTTTTAGTTTTAAAGCAAGTTCGTTGCTCTTTTCATAGAGAGTGTTTTCTTGATGTGTCCTCTGAGCATCAATCTTTTTCTTCAGGTCTCGCTGCTGAAGAACCTCATTTAATTCCCTCTTTGTTTCTTTCACAATGTTTTCCTGAAGCTCCTTGATTTTGATTTCAAATGATGTTTTGCAGTGAATCAGTATATCACCATCAGTGTCCTTTTCAAAGAATTCAGACATTGATTTTTCCACTTCTTCTCTTGTCTTCTTCAGTTCTTCTTGAAGATCAGTTTCCTCAACTTCATGGATTGCTTCATTTTCTATTTGGTTGTAAACTTTGTTCTCAGTTTCCATCATGGCACTGCGAAGACTCCAGGTCCATTTGCTGTATTCGGTCTCCAGTTTTCTGTTAGCTGAAATCTCCAGAGATTTTTGGAAGTTGATTATGAATTGTTTATTCAGTAAAGCCTCCCAGAGATCTTTAATACGGTCTTTTAAGTGTGTCAGCATCATTCCATGTGACTTTGATGCATACGTTTGAATAGATTCTTTTAACTCTTGAATGTTCTCGCAGTAGTCTGGGTTTGGTAGTGACATGGGTGGGCTTCCTTCCCAGAGCTGAGCAAAATACTTCACATCATTCTCTATATCAAATCTAATGATATCACTGAAACATTCTGCGTCATAGTCTTTCTCTTTAGCAGCGAGTTTTGTCATGTCATCCAGTTTCTTCTGCAGTCGTCTCCTTCCCTCCATGTTTTTAAGTCCGCCTGTGACATCTGAAATATTCTGATTCACAAACACACAGCTGGGATTCAGTCTAACCATTTTCATCCTCAGAAAGACCCGAACAACAATTTGAAGAATTGACTGCATCTCAGATGGGTTTTCTCCAAATATATTGATCAAGGTCAGATTACTAAGACCAACAACGAATGTGGCCAGTTCATTGTCATGATGTCTTGTTGATCTTCCAGCCAGTTCTAGAGCACGAAGACCTTCAGTATCAACAACCAGAATATAGTCAAAGTTCAGCTCTGGTTTTATCTCGTCTGAGACTTTGACCAGCTGCATGAAAGCTCCTCTGGTGCACCTGCCAGCACCAACGGCAAACTGGAGTCCAAACATGGCGTTCAGCATGGTGGATTTCCCAGAGCTCTGAATCCCCAAAACTGACAGAACAAAGACTCTCTGGTCTCCCAGTTTCTGAATGAGTGCATCTATAACAGCAGAGATCCAGACCAGAGGAACATGAGCAGCATCTCCATCCATCAGCTCCAGTGGAAATCCAGAGATCATCATCTCTGCTGCAAGACTCGGGAGAGAAGAGAAGTGAAACTGCAGGTCTTTCTTGTTCTTCTTCACAGATGAACATGATTCATAGATCTGTCCGATCTCCCTCATGATGTGCTCCAGACCAAAGGCTGCAGCTTGAAGATCCTCAGATATTCTCTCAAGTTCTGTCTGTTCAGCTTTCAGTTTTTCAGGTTTTTCATTGTTGTATTTAAGTTTTAAAACTGCTGCCCACTTTTCATGATACTTGTGATGAAGAGCAGAAATGTCTGGTGAGGTATATTCATCCAGGACAATTTCAAGCCATTTAAGGAAATATATTTTACTCTGAGCATGCAAGTGCATTTCTTTAATAAAGAACTGTATAAAAGTACTTATGTTAAATGCATGCTGCTGCTCACGTAATCGCTTCAGGTTGGCTTGTTTTTGGCTGATGTCCATTTCTGTTTCATGTGCTTGAGGTCGATGTAGTTCTTTGTTTTTCTGACACCACTGATGCCACAGTTTTCCCTGACAGGGCAGAAATGATTTTTTGATTTCTGTCAGATCTTTATCCTCCAGTAAACTCATTATCTGCTGTGCTGCTTCTCTTCCTCTCCTGCAGTCATCATCATCTTCCTCATCTACTCTGATGTCTGAGTGTTTGGACATATCTTCAAGTTTAAAAGTGGAAGATGATTCTGAGAGACAATCATTTATAGTTCGTCTGAGTTCCTCAGATACATCTGACAGATTTCTGTCCTTCAAACCAATTTTGAATTTCCCTTTGTCCATCACAGTTACAGTAGATTCATCTTCAGTGAAAAGACAAATGAGTGGCTTTCTGTCCTTGTACAGGTTTTGGATTATTGTTGAGCTTTTGTCGTTCCTGGGAATTTGTGGTAGAAGAACAACATTGACTGAGGCCATTTCAGTGAGGATCTCCAGCTGTTTCTCATGGTCTCCTGCATCACCGTGTAGATTACAGAATGCAACACAGTCAGCGAATTTATCATCATATGATCCAGAGGGGCAGAACCAGGCGATCTCCACCACTCCATCCATCAGGACTCTGGTTCTGCTGCTGCCTGGACAGTTCCTGTGGAAGAACGTGTTGTGTTTCTCATTGATCAGACTGTTCATCAGATGAGACTTCGATGAGGACACAGAGGAAAACCTGAAGAAAGACACCATTGGAGTTTCTGCCTTGTAGACAAAATGGGTTTGACTGATGATTTCATTGTTGTTGTTTCTCATCTTCCAGCTCTTTGTAATTTGTTTAAATGTCCAGAGAGGAAACTCAATCTGTTGTGTGAATGGATCAGGAACAAGCAAAGGCAGAGCGTACTGACACTGTGACAGTTTGGTCACCATCATCTGCTTCAGGAAACCATCAGAACAATGAAACACAGCCATCTGAACATCCATCGGGTGGAATTGCTCAGATTGACTTGCTCCTTCATTAGAGAAAGATATTTTTTTGAAAATATCACTGTTGCCTTCAGTTGATTCATTGTCTATTTGTTGTGTTTGAACCTGTTCATTGGTATCTTCAACATTACTGTATCTTACTCTGTAGTTCATCATCAGTAGTTTTTGTATGAAACTCAGAACCAGTTCCTCCTGAGCACAGGACACAGGACAGGTCTGTAATGAATGTGCAGTTAACTGAAGAACTTCTTCTCTTTTAAATTTATTTTTGTTCTTGTCAAGATGAAGTCTGTGAAATAGATGCTCTATTTGTTTTATTTCTGTCTTATCCTGTTGATCTGGGCTGACTCCTGCTGGTTTAATGCCTTTGTTTTCTCTCTGTTTAATAGAAAAAAAAAACAATGATACATATTTATCAGCGTTTTCCAGTACTCTTTTAAACAAAACTTTAATTCCCATTCAGTCAATCACGTTCAACATTACATTGATGCTGACGTATTGCGTTACTTTATTTCTGGTTGCGGTCGTTTGTTGGCTTCATTGAAACCGCTCTGCAGCCTCCTCCACTCTCACTACCCTCAATGGAGGGGCCAACAAGGGTTACATGGAGGTTACATTTATGCCCGCAAAGTGCTGCCACCTGGTGTGACATTCCCTCAGGTTCAGCAGCGTCCTTTTTACCTCAGTGGCAAACAAAGACACCACTGTCCTGTGTGCGGAAATTGCGGCGCTCCTGGCGAAGAACACATTAGAGCTGGTAAGTCCCGCCCATCCGTAAAACCCCAAGTGGACCTCTAGGTTGAAAAATCGTCAATGCAAGTGAATGTGAGAAAATAATTATTTTCTGGTCCCGTTTGAATTGTGCCATGAATGTGAACATATGTTGTCTGTGAATTTTTTATATAATTGTTCATGTTACGAGTTTGACAGTATATTGTATGATTCTTTGGCTAGCAGTTGTGGAACAGACATAACGAGAAAGACTACATGTCGCCTATGTGACGTCACCCCATAACACATTTTCCCTCCACTTGTCAAATCACGGTGCTAATGCTGCGATAATCTATGGAGACAGATCGAGATGCCTGTGTGTTTTGTACCCAAATGTCACCATTCAAACCAAATGGGCTGTTCTTTCTTCAGATTCCCGTCGAAAGCAGCGAAGAGTTGTAGTCCACAAAGTGCTCTCACACAAAGTCTAACCGTATCAAACTTCTACCCGCTAAATTGTAGCATTCTTCACACGAAAAATTATATTAAAAATTCACAGACAACATATGTTCACATTCATGGCAAAATTCAAACGGGACCAGAAAATTATTATTTTCTCACATTCACTTGCATTGACGATTTTTCAACCTAGAGGTCCAGTGGGGTTAGCGGAAGGGGCGGGACTTACCAGCTCTATAGAGCCTGTCCCTCCAGCCGAGATGAAGTATGGGTATTACAGCCCGTACTTCATCATACCCAAGAAAGGCGGTGGGTTACGGCCAATCTTGGATCTACGTCTCTTGAATTGGGCCCGTTCAAGATGCTCATGCAGAAGTGCATTCTCACTTGCGTTTACCCCAGGATTGGTTTGCAGTGATCGACCTGAAGGAAACGTATTTTCATGTCCAGATCTTACCTTGACACTGCTCGTTCCTATGTTTTTCTTTTGAGGGTCGAGCATATCAGTACAAGATCCTCCGCTTTAAGCGGTCCCTGTCTCCCCTTGCTTTACCAGTTGCGGAGGCTGCCCGTACCCTCCTCAGGGATGACTGCCTCATTCTAGCGTACTCTTGGGATCAGTTATGCGAACACAGGGATTCCCCTGAGCAAGGACCTGCTTTCTCAGGGATGGGGCACCATATGGCACCCTCGTCCAGACCTCTGGAACATCCACGTGTGGTCTCTGGACGGGACGCGATGACTTAAGTGGCCTACTTGACTTTTTATTTTGCTGTGTGACTGTGTGAGAGCAGTTGCCAAAAGGAAACGCTACAGCTTGCGAGCATCTGTGTCTCCGACACTCGTAACACAATTCAGTGGCTGGAGGGAGCGTCTCTGTTACTGATGTAACCCTCACTCTCTGAAGGAGGAAACAGAGACGTTATGTCCCTCCTGCCAAAGCCCTGATCTACCGCTGAATGGCCTACGTCAGTATTGATGTAACATCTTCGTTCAAGGAACGAGGGTTACATTAGTAACCGAGACGTTTCATCTGGGCTTTCTTACATTTTAGCTGTTCGCTGCTTGTATTAATCAGCTTGTTTGTTTGTTCCAGACATACTGTCAGTCTGTTCATTATTGGTAGGAATTTTTCACTGACTATTTCTGTACCAGGAAACAAGTTTGAATCACTTGCTTTCCCAAAACAATGAACAGATGAGTGGTTACACTACAAATGTAATGTAATCATGTGCATTTCTGATGGCCTTCATATGTAGCCTCAGTGATTTGATCACAAAACGTTTTAGACTCCGTTTACAATTGATTCATGCTATCAACAAAATTGTTTTAAAAAACACCACACAGCACCACTATTATCTGGAACAATTAGTCATTATTCCTATTGAGGAGTTTAAAGTGTTAAAATGCTATCAATGTACATGAATCAGTTCTCTCCAGGTTTCTCTGAACACTCACCTGTAGTGAATCATCAGTTTCAGAACAGGTCTTCATCTCATCTTTCACTTGTTCATATTCCTCTTTCCACTCCAGTTTTCTTCTGTTTAGTTCATCTTCATGCTGTTCTTCAAGGAGTTTCAATGTTTCTTCAAAAGTCTTTTGTTGGTCTTCTCTCATGTTTCTTTCTTCTTTCAGTCTTTTCTCAAAATCTTGTAGTTGTTCTTGTTTTTCTCTTTCAATTCTCTCTTTCTCCCTGACTATTCCCTCTGTTTCACTCTTGAGTCTCTGATATCGGTCATCAGAAATCTCTTTTTCTCTCTCCAATCTCTTCTTTTCCTCCTCTTCTCTTTTTTTTCTCTCTTTCTCTTGTTTCAGTCTTTCATCTTCCATCATCATCCTCATTGCCTTTTTCTCGTCCTCTAATTTGTTCATCAGTTCTTCTTTTTCTTTGTTCATTTGCTCCACTTTCTCCATCAAGATCTTCATGTTGTTATCATTAGCTTCATGTTTAGATTGAATATCTTGTCTCTCTATTTCCATTCTCTCTCTCTCTTGATTCAGTCTCTGATTAAATTCATCCCAAATTCTCTGTTCATTCTGTCTTCTTTTCTCATCCTCTTCTTCTCTTCTCTTCTCTTCTTCTTTTTGTTTCTGTCTCTCCCATTCCTCTCGTTCTTGCTTCAGCTTTTCACTGATCTCTCTCTCTTTCTCCTCTTTCTCTTTTATTTCAGTTTTGTATTGTTCTTCCCTCTCATTAAACTCTTCTTCTCTTCTCTTTCTCTCTTTGTCATGACTCTGTCTTTCATTCTCTATTCTGTTCTTCAGTTTGTCTATTTCTGCGTCATATTTGATTTGAAGTTTTTCTCTTTCTGCTTTTATTTTCTCCTTTTCCTGCTTCATTTGCTCAATTTCATGCTCAAATGCCTCTCGTTCTCTTCTCAGCTCATCTCGTATCTGTCTCTGATGAGCCTCTTGTTCTGTTATTTCTTTTTTGAGTTGCTCTTCTCTTCTCTTTCTGTCTTTGTCATGATTATGTCTTTCTTCCTCCATCATCATCTTAATTCTCTGTTTCTCTTCTTCTAGTTTGATCATCAGTTCTTCTTTTTCTCTGTTCATTTGTTCCACTATCTCCATTAGGAGCTTCATGTTTTCTTCTGCTTCATATTTAGATTGAATATCTTCTTTCTTTCTTTTCATTCTCTCTTTCCCTTGTTTAAGTCTCAGATTAAATTCATCCCAAACTCTCTGTTCCTTCTCTTTCTTTTCTCATCCTCTTCATCTATTCTCATCTTTTCCTCTCTATGTTTCTGTTTCTCCCATTCCTCTCGTTCTCTTCTCATCTCTATTTTATATTGTTTCTCTCTCTCTCTAAATTCTTCTTCTCTTCTCTTTATCTCTCTGTCATGATTCTGTCTTTCTTCCTCCATCATAATCACCATTCTTTCTTTCTCTTCTTCATGTTTGGTCAAGAGTTCTTCTCTTTCTTTGTTTAGTTGCTCCACTTTCTCCATCAGGAACTTCATTGTTTGCTCTTGTTTTTCTCTTTCCATCTGTCTGAACATCTTACACGAGTAGAAACTCCCTCCGTTTGCTTTCACCATGGCATCTATCTTCTCCAGTAGATCAGACACCTGTGTTCGCTCTCCAGTCTGATTATTATTGAACACATGGAATCTGTTTCCACACGCTTCTATAAGATTCATTAAAGGAGATCCAGGTTTTCCCAAACACTGTTCAATGGTTTTGTTCTTCAGACCATCTCCCCTTGTGAAGAGCACCATGGTGTACATTAAAGAGTTTTCACCAAATGTCTCTTGGATGATCTTCACTGATTTTGCTTCTTCTGGAGTGAATCGTCCCAGTGGAATCAGTAAGAGAAACACATGCGGTCCAGGCAGGATCATGGAGATGCAGTTGGTGATTTCTCTCTGGATCTCCTCATTGGTAAGTTCAGTATCAAATAGTCCTGGAGTGTCGATCACAGTAACGTGCCGGCCGTTGATTTCCGCTGTTTCTCTCTGAGTCTCACTTGTAACTGATTGAAAAGATTCTTCTGCTGTAAACGCATCCCTTCCTAAGATGGTGTTTCCTGTTGCACTCTTCCCAGCTCCAGTTTTTCCCAGCAGCACAATCCTCAGATCATCTCGACTCTCTTTTGAACCTGTAAAAGAAGAAATGCATTAGTCTTAAAGCCTAAAAACAGTCTTTCAAAAGTTTGATTCTGTCATTTTTACATTGATCTTTCACATTTTCATAACCCTGTTTGTGAGCGGTCTACTGCCTACTTGTTAAGTATATCATATCAGACATATTGTTAAGTGGTTTGTTTGGTATGTTGTACTGTAGGGCAGCACGATTTGGGGGAAAATATCTAACTGCAATTTTAAAATTGTGATTTTTAAAACAAATGAACATACTTTTTTTTTTTTTTATAAGAAACACCAGGTTTGTTGTGCTTGTTTGTAAGGCTTCCCAATTAGGCCCAAAATGTTGTGCTGATACATTAAGAATAATATTATTAATATTATTATTATTGCAAAATAGAAAATAATAAAAGCGGACAAAATATGCAATACAACAAATATGTATTACTGTGAGGTGGGTGTTTAATATGGAGCAGGACAAAATGGCAAAGATTTTAATTGTCATATTTAGAAATTTAGGCATGACATTTAATACAATTATACATATATAATTTTAATAAGTATTTTATAGATTTTTATTTTGAAACACTGGAGTGAGCGTTTATAACTTTACAGAAAAACTAACTTTATTTATTTATAAAGTTTGTCCACCTTATTTTGCAATACGGATGAAAGCTGTGAATGTGCAAGACTTATGATTCATTAGCTGCAATAGCTAAATAACTAAGAATAACAAAGTGCAGTAAACGGTAAAACTATTTGCACTTCAAACCAGTGTGTTTATTAGTAAAAATATTAAAAAATGCATATGATAACAATTGATTTCAATATCAAACTGCATAGACTGTTTTTTACTGCTAAAATAACTGTAAGTGGAAGACACTGGAAACATCACTCAAATTGAAAATGCATCCACTCTTATGATAAGGTGGATAGGTTTACAAAATTACAGAAAAACTTTTAGCCTCAACACTCCAGAGAATTATAGTATATATCTGTAATGGCCAAAATGATCAGTTATCAATAAACAATCTGCTTTTCCTGTGGAACGCAGAAGCTTGATCTTGTTTTGTAGTTTGAATTTTATAATAATATTGGAGTTCGGAATTTCACCTCTACTGTATAAAACTATTAACATATAAAAAACATAAAATGGTTAAAAAAATGTATGTTAGAATTCAAAACTTTTAGTAATTTTCTAGATCCAAAGTTTAGGACCCAAATTGATTATCAGGTCATTACCTTGTGACAGAAAATGTGTCTCTAGTGAATGAATTTTCTTTTTCATTTCTTCAAATTTCAGCATTTTTTTAATATGTGCCTCCAAAAATGTCTCTGTGGAGAAAAACCCGCCTATGTTTTCTTCCACCATATGCTCAACATTCTCCATCAATGTGGACACTTGTGTGGTGGGACCAAATAAATGATGTCGTCCTCCAAAACTCTCAATGACAGACTTTGTTTCTTCATTTAGTTCTGCAGTCGTTTGATCTGAATTCTGCATTATAAGAACCATGATGTGTTTCTTGATTCTTGAGCTGAAAATCCTATGGATCTCCTCCATTTCTGCTTTGTCTTCATCTGTAAGTGGAGCGTCAGGAATAATGAATAGGAAAACATGAACTCCAGGATCACAGAGAGACACACAGCGGAGAGTCTGACGCATCACTTCCTCCTCTGAAAGCCGAGTGTTGAACAGAGGTGGAAGCTCCACCAGACTGATCACACGACCATGAAGCTCTACGTCTGATCTTCTGTCTGTCTGCTGCAGGATCAGCTCTGATATGGAGGATTTTAATGTGCCGTCGCTCCCACACACAGCCAGATTCAGCTTCACGCCCTCTGAAACAGATAGTAGAATATTAAAATGAAACAAAAACGTATACTATACTTAGGTTTTTACTACAAATGATCAAATATTATCACACTTACCTCTTTCTGTGGCTTGTTGCTTCATTGTGAAAAACTGTGAAGCTTCATGTTCGGCACAAATCAGGTGACGTCCATCATTCATTTGTACAATGCTTTCAAACGTGTGCAGAAGATCATCAGGAGAGCTGCTTTTCTGAAGACTGAAGTGTCTATTGAAGCATTTCTGAATGATTTTCTGTAGGATGTCATTGTTTTCAGTTGGCTCTTGTGTCGTGAGCACCATGGTGTGTTGAAAAACCCGCTCAGAGAAAGAGTCCAGCACCTTCTCCACACACTCTTGATCTTCTGTTGAACACTGCTCATGTTTGAGGAGCAGAACGATCACATGAGGTCCTGGATCAGACAGATACACACACTCTCTCACTGTATTTGTGATGTGACGGAGTGACAGATGTTTCTGGAGCAGCTGAGGACTGTTGATGATGGTCACATGTCTGTCCTTCAATCTTCCTCCGATTCTCTCAACATTATCTGTAGAAGCTTCACTGTCAAACACTGCTCGTCCCAACAGAAAGTTTCCCACTCGACTGTTTTCTGAAATGCTCTTCCCCAGCAGAACAATCCTGAGATCGCTAACTGAAACACACAAGTGACATGTAACGATGCCATGATCTATCATTATAAAATTAAAATAGTTTTCTTAATGTAATTGAAATGTTTTTTAAAGTTAGTATGACGTTCCTGAAACCTTCTTTCAACTTGATTCTTATTAACAACTCAACATTGATTTCTAACATTCCAAGAATATAAAAATGTCCAGTTTCCTTAATGTTAATAGAACTTAAAATGTATAATGTTCCTGAAACATTCTTTCAAACATCCGAACATCTGCTGTTAAAAAGCAGAATCACTGAAGGAAAGAGTAACAACAAGAACAGAAACTGACTTCCAGCCACAGCCTTAGAAATAAACTGCAAATAAAAGAAGACATCAAGGGACAGATTTACTAAACAGGGCAAATTAGCGTAAGAGTGCAATTCCAAAGCTCCAATGGGAGTAAAAAGTTCTGCGCATGATCTACTGACGACACACAAATGAAAAAACAGACACAGCCGGATCATTTCCATAATGACCAACGCATTCTACCAAGAGCAGCACAAATTAGCATCTGCCCAGCTAACAGACTTTTGTTATAAGAATGTTCTCCAAATATTCAGTGTTGGTTCTGGGAACATAAAAAAGGTCCAGTTTTCTTGACGTTAGAGGAACGTGTTTTAAAAGGCAAAACGTTCCTCAAACGTTCTTTCAACTTAATTTTGACATTCTAGGAACGTTGATTTCTAACATTCCAAGAACATAAAAATGTCCAGGTTCCTTAATGTTACTAGAACGTTATTTAAAGGTTAGTATGATGTTCCTGAAACATTCTTTCATTCATCTTTCGAAAGAGTAATAAGAACACAATCTACAACTTTATTCAGACACAGCCTTGAACTGAAGATAAAAGACATTAACTCTC
Organism: Leuciscus leuciscus; assembly: GCF_965113295.1. Taxonomy (NCBI): domain Eukaryota; kingdom Metazoa; phylum Chordata; class Actinopteri; order Cypriniformes; family Leuciscidae; genus Leuciscus; species Leuciscus leuciscus. Next base: position 35,949,410 of record NC_138725.1, on the reverse strand, counting down.
TCTAGATCTGATTAAACAACTCCACAAACAGCATTGCCAGCTTCACTTATTACTAACCAGACTGACTTTATTTCTGTCACACGTCTACAGAAGATCTTATTGAGAATTAACAGAGGTTTAGATGTTGATGTCTTATTGAAAATGTTTTGTTTGGGGTCACCATCATGGTGATCAGTGTTTGCTTTAGTTGGGGTCTTGACCCTTGACTTTTCATTAAGTTTGTGCTTTTTCAGCAATTGCAGGTCTTTATGGAGAACAATAAAGATATTTCATTCTTCCGATATTAATCCTTGTTTTCGCATGGGCCGGTTGCAGTCTCTTTTTTCTCCGAAGTCCGAAGTCTTTTGCCTATAATAGGCAAGCTAGCTGACATTTCACAGACACTTTTCAAACTACAGTGCGTGCAGAATTATTAGGCACGTTGATTTTCTGATCATATTTTTTTTCCAGGCACATTTGACCAATTCCAAACCACATTAATCGTAATAACTACAATTAACTTTGTATTTAATCATTTATAAGTGAAATATAATTGTTCATGAAGGCTGGAAATGAAAAACGCCTTATTTTCAGGTGTGTAGAATTATTAGGCCAGTTTTCTTTTACAGATAAAATAAGCTAAAAAAGAGATTTAACTCAGACTGAAAAGTCAAAAATTATTAAAGGCCCATGAGAAGAATGCAATACTAATGCAAAACTAGAAATTGCAGTTAAGGCATGACCATTGGATAGTGAAATACTCATTAGGTCAGCAGGGTCAGACAAATACAGGTGAAGAAGAAAAGACACGTTAACTGCAAAAGAATTAGGAATTAAGGTGAAGAATTAAGTGTGAAACCATCAGGAACCCTTTAGTCTCCAGCGCCACCATTTTCCAGAACTGCAACCAACCTGGAGTCTCCAGAAGTGCAAGGTGTCAGGGTCTCAGAGACTTAGGTTAGGTAAAGAATCCTAAAAATGTACCCTCTCTTAATAAGAATCACAAGCTGAAGTGTTGTGAAATACATGAAGACTGATTTTTTATAGGCTTTATAGACAGACAGATTGAGAGTGACTCTTGAAGGACCAGCACCATATCCTCTTCTACCACTATTTGAATAATTCACATCAAATACTAATTCATGAGTTTAATATCATGTTTTGCTCCAAAATCACAATACATGTCAGTCGTGTTTGAGATTACTTATGTGGTTTCATGTTGCTTCTTAACACAGAGTGAGAATATATAATTGTATTAAATTCTATGATACAAGCTATGTTGATAAGCATTGCATTAAAGGGGTAGTTCACCCAAAAATGAAAATTAGCCCATGATTTACTCACCCTCAAGCCATCCTAGGTGTATATGACATTCTTTTTTCAGACGAATACAATCAGAGTTATATAAAAAAAAAATGTCCTGGCCCTTCCAGGCTTTATAATGGGAGAGAATGGCAAAAAAAAAAGAAAAAAAAAGAAAGAAATGTACTCCACATGGCTCCAGTGGGTTAATAAAGGCCTTCGGAAGCAAAGCCATGGGTTTTTGTAAGAAAAATACCCATATTTATAACTTTATAATCTAAAATAACTAGCTTCCGCCCAACAACCGTACGCATACTACGCAATTCGGCTGACGTAGGATGTAGCAGTATCGTAAGCAGGGCTGTGCAAAAAACTGAAGATCCTCTTCTATTATATAGAAATCCGACATTTCTCTTCAAAATTGCTAATTTGCGACCAGTGTTTTGTTTAGCTCTTTCCTCTGAGCTTCCATGTTCGTCATTACGCTGTGCGTCCGGTCAGGGGTTAGTCTTCCACCGTAAATCGATAAGTACGGCCGTCTGGCGGAAGCTATGATTATAGTTTAGAAAGTTTTAAATATAGGTATTTTCCTTACACAAACACATGGCTTCACTTCAGAAGGCCTGTATTAACCCCCTGGAGTAAATGTTGAGCAATTTTATCATGGATGGATGCACTTTTTTGGGCTTCAAATTTTCTCCAGCCATTCACTGCCATTATAAAGCTTGGAAGAGCCAGGACATTTTTTTATATAACACTGATTGTATTCGTCTGAAAGAAGAATGTCATGTACACCTAGGATGACTTGAGGGTGAGTAAATCATGGGCTAATTTTCCTTTTTGGGTGAACTATACCTTTAAAGACATGCATCATTCTTATGAAAATACCAGAAATAGCTTGATGAACAAAGATATATTATCGCTATCATGTGTTTGTCTTCATGTTTCATCAGTCAAAACGTCTCTGTCTGCATGTTATTATATCCATATAAGGCATTTCCTGAAACGGCATAAGTTTAATACTTCTATGAGGACTTTCTGCGTGCGGGATAAATCAATATGTACTGGGCTTCCAGTATGAATGAAACAGATGACATGTGAGTGTTTAACGCTCTATATCGCTTTCATCTCCCCATTTTGGGTAAAAATAGAAAAATAATACTAAAGCACTTTGTAACGTAGTTACTTGAGTAGTTTTTAAGCAAACTACTTTTTTCCTTATTTTGTTGATGTCTTCAAGTGTCTGACTAGCACTAGTTAATAACTTCCTACTCACAATTATGTTTCATAATTTTTCAAAATATCTCTTTGTCATATTGATTTCACATGGTCAGTAGCACAATATTTAAACAAATTAATAACAAAACACAATTCAATAATAGACTTCATATGTGATTATAGAATCAGACCACTTCACATTATTCTGTCCAAACTTTCTCTGACACAGTAAACCTGTTTTCTGAACATAGTATTTTAACAAAACAATCATGGGTCAAGAACCCAACTACAAGAAACACTGATGGTGACTTCAAATGTATGTTCCTCTTTACTTCAATGTTTCATCATCACTTATGATTAATCATCACTTAATTATATAATAAACTCCAGCACTGCTTCAGTTTAACACTCTGTAGTGTGGACACATGAACACTGAGCGGTTCATGAAACACAGGGAATTTCGCTGTGCAAAGAAGAATGTCTTCTACCAACATAATGAGAATTTTCATCAAATGACAATATATGGTGATAACATGAACATTCTTTTGAAAGAGTTTAATTCTAACACATGCATAACCTTAACGTGTGTTTAAGAGAAAAGTCAGGAACAATAACTATGGGACAGGCTACGAAACGTCCCTAAATTACAAGGATGTTCTTTTAAAACAGCAAACACAACCTTATTCACTTGAAGGTAGTTGTCATTCTAAGTATTTAAAGAATGTTCCAAGAATGTTGTTCTAAGAACATTTTCTCACAACATTGAGGAAATAAAAAATAAATAATAATTGTATAAATAACATTTTTGTGCAACCTTTTGAGAACATTTAAAGGCCAGGTAGCATTGAACAAAATGTTCAATGTTACTGGAAGAATGTTTGTTCATCATTTTGAGAGAACCTTGCAATAATGTTAGCCAAAGTTATGAGATTGTTAACTGTTAGCTGGGATTGCTAGTCCATAATGCCTGTTTTCAGCATGCATATATTTTACAGGATATGAACTTTTTAAATATTTCTAGTGAATGCAATCACTAAAAATACTATTATAACATACAAAAGCAAAAATAATATTACAGTAATAGACAATGATATAATTGTTAAATGATAAAAAAAAACGTAAAATAATTTATAACATTGCAAATGTATAATATATAATCAGTATCCCTGATTACGAACCGATTCTGTGACAATGTGCAAACTAATGTGTCAAACATTTTACTAAAGCAGAATTATGAGTATTTCTATGCTGGTGTCACCACTGTCTTGCACATGGGGGCCTAGAACCACAATCTCAGTAATTATGCACTAAAAATGTTTACAAGCAATTGTACTGTCAGCTCTTATTGTCACTAACACTAATTACATTAGTACATCACAGCAAATTTTCACAGCAAAAATTTGAAAATCAGAATAAGAAAAAATCCTGCAGAATCCAGATGGGGCTGATCTGCATACAGACTTACATTGAGGAGGACTCCTTTTACTCAGTTTTCTTCTTAGAGCAAGTTTGTTGGCAACAGTCACTGGATGAAACAAAAGACTTACATTAAATTGGACTTTAATCACAGCAGCACTAACAGAAAACAACATTTTTTTTTTATTATTCTTGGGAAATCAGATTAGAAAATACAATTAGTCAGTGCTTGCATTAAGGAACTTAAAAAAAAAAAAAAACTTTGCTAAGTGAGTATGCAGTGGAGAATCTGGATTAAAATTTCCTCAGATGTTATCTAAACTTTTTAGCTGCATGCACAGAAAAAAATAAATATATGTCAATAAGTTATGACAACATATGTTTTTACATTGCTTTAACTCATCAAAATAAGCTATTTTGAACAAGTTATACAATATAAAATAAAAAAAATTCAGTAAGTTAAGTTGAAACGACTTAAACATTTAAGCATTTACTCTTTTTACAGTGTGGTCAACTACATTTAAAACAGTTTTTTTCTGTGATCCTCACCTATGCTGTCTCTGCTGGACATGTTGATATTCTGCTCTGTTCTCTGTCTCTTTCTTTCAGACGTCGATGTATCTCCGACTCCTGACATCTGTGGGTTTATCTTCCAGTTAAATATTTCAGTCTCTGTTCATTTGACCAGAATATGAAAAACACCATCCATGTTCTCTATTTTTGTGCATGTTTTTGTTAAACAGATTTCTGTTTACTGCACTGAACTGAGTATTTAAATGAGTAAAAGAGTAGAGCTTTGCCTGCAAACCTCTTACAGGTTTAGCATTTAGCTTCTCATTCTTAAAGTCACTTTGGATTAAAGAAAGTGTAACTTAATGTTACTGCAGCTCATATATTATCTAAACTCAGCATTTAGTGTAAACTCATCATCTCACATTTACGGTACATTTTGTATAACAAACATAAATAGGATATTTATAACGAAAAAAAGATACCTGTATGTCGAGGCTTCATCATGCTTGTACTTTCTTTTTGCCAACAAGAATGCATGTAAAGGTTTGTGGGACGTGTCAGTCACTTCGATGAAAAGATAAAAACCTGTTGTTGCCTTTCTTGTCTGACAACTGGTGTTAAAAGTTCTAGTTAAATATTCTGTGAAAATGAGACAATGTGAAAAAAAAAAGAAAAGAAAAAACACTGGGGGAAAAAACAGCAGCTGATCATAAAGACTTTCAACATCAATACAGATGAAGTAAAATCTTTGTTTAGAGAACTTTCTGTCACATTCTGTTCACTAATTAACAATTTCTAATATGGAACCAGTCACATTATACTTAACACTTTTATGTACTTTTATCAACTTTTAAAAACATTTTTCCAATACTAGAGTACTTTAAAAGCCTTAACAATTACAGACCTGCTTTGTGTGTCTTTTCATAAATTCCATCCATAATCATGTTGCTGAACTATCATGTAAATTGGAAAAAGGTGCAACACTCACTCTTAAAGAAATCTTTATTGGTTAAAAAATGTGAGACGTTTCGGCCATTGTCAAGGCCTTCATCAGACATCAAGAGCACTTTTTTTTTTACCAATAAAGTTGGATTTCTTTAAAAGTGAGTGTAGAACCTTTTTCCAATTTACATTATTTATTTATTTATTTAATTTTTTATCTTCTTTTGTTGGTTAAGCACCTCTTTAAAAAAAAAAAATTGTATGACACGTCATGGTAACACATTATCAACCCAGTGCATTTATCAGTCTTTCCCTCCTCATTATTCTTATGTAATTATTACTCAAGTTACACCAGCCAAAAGCATGAAAAGCACATTTGAGAGTGCCATATATCTTTTTTTTCTTTTTTCTTTTTTTTTTACATACCATTTTATTTAAATCCCACCTCTACCTGCATGTTTTCAATGTAAACAAAATCATTTTTACATTGCAGATGATCAAATAGTGTAATTTTTCATGTAAGCCAAATCTGTGTATAGGCTACTGTCCTCTGGCGGTGAGACTGTAGAATTGCAGCAGGAGATATTACAGTAAAGACCTCAGACTGTAAGGCAACACGTCTTAATTTGAAATAAAATTTTACATTTTTAATAATACACATAATATATCATTTTTCTTTTTTGTTTACTTCTCATCTATACATTAATGCTGTGTTTTTGGAGATTTGATTTGACTTTTGTACCTATTTACTGCAAAATTCTTCCACAATTAGCATGGATATGAAATATATAATTTTTATGAAAAAAAATGCAGATATTTTTTTGCAGATATGCAGATAATATAGTTGTATCCAAAAAGTGTAATTACCATATACTTCCAGCAGAGGCCCCATAGAGATCCATTAATTTTTCTAGAGGTAAGCTGCTCTTAAACAGCTTTTGTTATGAATATATATATATTATATATATATATATATATTTAAACATTTTAAAATACATTATATCAGTATTTTTGTCAAAGTTTAGAATTTTGTTTTTTATTTGAGTCATTTTAAGTGCCTTTTTTATTGCAATAATGCCACATAAGTTGCCACTGAAAGAAAATACTTGATTGCAATTAGGCTACATATTTATTTCAACAATCCAAATGTAAAAAATTATCAACTTAAGAATAAGAAAAAACAAAACAAAAAAAAACACAGCAATAAGCAGATAGCAACATGAGTGAAGAGTAAACACTGTGTGTGTGTGTGTGTGTGTGTGTGTGTGTGTGTGTGTGTGTGTGTGTGTGTGTGTGTGTGTGTGTGTGTGTGTGTGTGGTGTGTGTGTGTGTGTGTGTGTGTGTGTGTGTGTGTGTGTGTGTGTGTGTGTGTGTGTGTGTGTGTGTGTGTGTGTGTGTGTGTGTGTGTGTGTGTGTATAGATAGATCATTTTGAAAAAGTCACAAAACTCTTACTCCACTGAGATGAAGGAAACCATTTTTTTAACTAAAGAAAAGCTGATTTGGGTCATATTGACCCCAAAGCACAAACTAGGGTAAAATGTGTTTTTGGGATCCACTAGTCTAGTTGTTTTAACAGTTGATAATATTGTAGGCTATAAGTAATAATAAAAAAAACTGTACGAATTTGTTTGTCATGTGTGGTGCTAGCATTCATTTTAGTTAAACGCAATGTTTTATATCTGCTGTTCTGAACGTTTAGCGTTGGCCTATAGCCCTAATATGTGTCACATTTTTTCACAATTTTTACAAGCTGTAGGCCTTACAATGCGGGTGTGGGGCAGGAGCAGACACAAACACTGCGGGCGTACCTGAAGGGAAGGAGGAGCAGCTGCAGCCGTAGGGGTGGAGGAACAGAGCGCAGAGTAAGATCTGCAGGTCCGTGGAGGGGTGGTGTGACGACTGACCAAGAGGGAGCCGGTGGGACGAGGGAACCCAGGTGCAGCCGACAGGCCGGCGGGCAGAGATGGAGCGAGGTGATCAGAGGCCGGAGGCGGAGCCACTGGATCCACTGGCTCAGGCGCTGATGGAGGTTGCTTGATTTATTTCTGCATTTATTTCTGTTGACACACAGGATGATGCAGAACAGATGGAGAGACATAAACTGGTTTGACGCTATAAGTGCTGCTCGCGTCTCCAAACACTGACAATCAGCACGATAAGCAGACGAGTGTTTATTACTGGAGCTTCAGCATGTGAAGAAATCGTTTTGACAAAGATTTCTTCATGTCAGACCCTGGAGAAACTCTGTGAGCTTCAAACACACTCAACAAATAAATTGTACAAATAAAACTTTTTATTTTTATTAGAGATCTTTTTTATTATAAATATCCGTGTTCTCCCTTTGTTCTTTTGTGTGTGATCTAAGATTGTATAGCATTATATTTGAGAGAGGTTCAGTTCAAGTATGTTTTGAATGCATTTTGTTCACACCTGAAGAAATCCTGAAAGTGCCATCTGACTTGTTATAAACACACCCATGTGATCAGAAACTCCTCCCTCTTACAACACATATCAGGAAGTGACTTATGAAACAAACAGGGAAAATGGCTTCAGGAAATGTCTCTGCAGAAGAACTTTCTTGTCCAGTGTGTTGTGAAATCTTCAAGGCTCCTGTTCTTCTGTCATGTAGTCACAGTTTCTGTAAAGAGTGTCTTCAACAGTTCTGGAGAACCAAGGAAACTCAGGAGTGTCCTGTCTGCAGGAGATTGTCAAGACATGAGCCTTCAAATAATCTTGTGTTAAAGAACTTGTGTGAGTCGTTCCTGAAGGAGAGAAATGAGAGTCGTTCATCAGGGTCTGAGGAGATCTGCAGTTTACACAGTGAGAAACTCAAACTCTTCTGTCTGGAGGACAAACAGCCTGTGTGTTTAGTGTGTATTAAATCACAGAAACACGTCAATCACACATTCAGACCCATCAGTGAAGTGGTTTCATCATATAAGGTAAGGCTTATTTCTGAGGATAAAAACTGGTCATAAACATAAACAATTTCTCTGTACCATTTTGCTCATTTTATCTATTACATACGGTACATGAACAGATCACAGATATTGCTGGTGTCTCATAGAGTTTCACTTTAAATTCTAGGAGGAGCTCAATACAGCACTGAAGTCCTTACAAGAGAAGCTGAAACACAATGAAAACATTAAAGGAGAGTTTGAGAGAACAGTTCAACACATCAAGGTGAGGATCGATTTTTTTTTGACATTTTGACGTTTGATTAGAACAGCTGAACTGATTTGTCTGACATAATTACATGTTCCTTTATTGACTGGAACTCAAACATACAAATGTTGCATGCATGTATATTTAGTAGCCCTATATAGCAAGTTACATAAGGTCATTTATACCATATGTTTGCTCATCGAATTTATGAACTTGTCCATTAGAATTATGCATGTATGATGTTTCTATTATAATATGCCAGTAAAATCTTTCTATTCTGGAAAAAAGAATTAGTGACTCTTGTATGTACACTGTTAAAAATTGTGTGAAATTACATTATATTCCAGGTTAATAATTGCATGACTTTCCCAGTTATCTGTGTTGCTGAACTTATTTTTGTTTCACTTTAGCAGTTTGTATTGTTTGTTTATCATAATGTTCAGAGTTTGAGTGTCACCATTGTTGTGTTTTAAATATTGATGTCTGTGCATCATTAGGTGATGTCACATCTTTCAAAGATAGATCTCAGCAGCTGCTTTACTATTGTGAAATATCCATCTACAAATAATTATGAATTTTAAATAAGATATTAGTAAATCTTTATGCTTAAATAACACTAGTGATAGTATAGTTTGACTAACTTAAAATTAGCCAATTATCTTATATTCTAGCTTGCCATCGTTTTAACAAATGTTTTCAGTGTATAGGCTACTGCCAAATCTGTGTATAGGCTACTGTCCTCTGGCGGTGAGACTGTAGAATTGCAGCAGGAGATATTACAGTAAAGACCTCAGACTGTAAGGCAACACGTCTTAATTTGAAATAAAATTTTACATTTTTAATAATACACATAATATATCATTTTTCTTTTTTGTTTACTTCTCATCTATACATTAATGCTGTGTTTTTGGAGATTTGATTTGACTTTTGTACCTATTTACTGCAAAATTCTTCCACAATTAGCATGGATATGAAATATATAATTTTTATGAAAAAAAATGCAGATATTTTTTTGCAGATATGCAGATAATATAGTTGTATCCAAAAAGTGTAATTACCATATACTTCCAGCAGAGGCCCCATAGAGATCCATTAATTTTTCTAGAGGTAAGCTGCTCTTAAACAGCTTTTGTTATGAATATATATATATTATATATATATATATATATTTAAACATTTTAAAATACATTATATCAGTATTTTTGTCAAAGTTTAGAATTTTGTTTTTTATTTGAGTCATTTTAAGTGCCTTTTTTATTGCAATAATGCCACATAAGTTGCCACTGAAAGAAAATACTTGATTGCAATTAGGCTACATATTTATTTCAACAATCCAAATGTAAAAAATTATCAACTTAAGAATAAGAAAAAACAAAAAAAAAAAACACAGCAATAAGCAGATAGCAACATGAGTGAAGAGTAAACACTGTGTGTGTGTGTGTGTGTGTGTGTGTGTGTGTGTGTGTGTGTGTGTGTGTGTGTGTGTGTGTGTGTGTGTGTGTGTGTGTGTGTGTGTGTGTGTGTGTGTGTGTGTGTGTGTGTGTGTGTGTGTGTGTGTGTGTGTGTGTGTGTGTGTATAGATAGATCATTTTGAAAAAGTCACAAAACTCTTACTCCACTGAGATGAAGGAAACCATTTTTTTAACTAAAGAAAAGCTGATTTGGGTCATATTGACCCCAAAGCACAAACTAGGGTAAAATGTGTTTTTGGGATCCACTAGTCTAGTTGTTTTAACAGTTGATAATATTGTAGGCTATAAGTAATAATAAAAAAAACTGTACGAATTTGTTTGTCATGTGTGGTGCTAGCATTCATTTTAGTTAAACGCAATGTTTTATATCTGCTGTTCTGAACGTTTAGCGTTGGCCTATAGCCCTAATATGTGTCAAATTTTTTCACAATTTTTACAAGCTGTAGGCCTTACAATGCGGGTGTGGGGCAGGAGCAGACACAAACACTGCGGGCGTACCTGAAGGGAAGGAGGAGCAGCTGCAGCCGTAGGGGTGGAGGAACAGAGCGCAGAGTAAGATCTGCAGGTCCGTGGAGGGGTGGTGTGACGACTGACCAAGAGGGAGCCGGTGGGACGAGGGAACCCAGGTGCAGCCGACAGGCCGGCGGGCAGAGATGGAGCGAGGTGATCAGAGGCCGGAGGCGGAGCCACTGGATCCACTGGCTCAGGCGCTGATGGAGGTTGCTTGATTTATTTCTGCATTTATTTCTGTTGACACACAGGATGATGCAGAACAGATGGAGAGACATAAACTGGTTTGACGCTATAAGTGCTGCTCGCGTCTCCAAACACTGACAATCAGCACGATAAGCAGACGAGTGTTTATTACTGGAGCTTCAGCATGTGAAGAAATCGTTTTGACAAAGATTTCTTCATGTCAGACCCTGGAGAAACTCTGTGAGCTTCAAACACACTCAACAAATAAATTGTACAAATAAAACTTTTTATTTTTATTAGAGATCTTTTTTATTATAAATATCCGTGTTCTCCCTTTGTTCTTTTGTGTGTGATCTAAGATTGTATAGCATTATATTTGAGAGAGGTTCAGTTCAAGTATGTTTTGAATGCATTTTGTTCACACCTGAAGAAATCCTGAAAGTGCCATCTGACTTGTTATAAACACACCCATGTGATCAGAAACTCCTCCCTCTTACAACACATATCAGGAAGTGACTTATGAAACAAACAGGGAAAATGGCTTCAGGAAATGTCTCTGCAGAAGAACTTTCTTGTCCAGTGTGTTGTGAAATCTTCAAGGCTCCTGTTCTTCTGTCATGTAGTCACAGTTTCTGTAAAGAGTGTCTTCAACAGTTCTGGAGAACCAAGGAAACTCAGGAGTGTCCTGTCTGCAGGAGATTGTCAAGACATGAGCCTTCAAATAATCTTGTGTTAAAGAACTTGTGTGAGTCGTTCCTGAAGGAGAGAAATGAGAGTCGTTCATCAGAGTCTGAGGAGATCTGCAGTTTACACAGTGAGAAACTCAAACTCTTCTGTCTGGAGGACAAACAGCCTGTGTGTTTAGTGTGTATTAAATCACAGAAACACGTCAATCACACATTCAGACCCATCAGTGAAGTGGTTTCATCATATAAGGTAAGGCTTATTTCTGAGGATAAAAACTGGTCATAAACATAAACAATTTCTCTGTACCATTTTGCTCATTTTATCTATTACATACGGTACATGAACAGATCACAGATATTGCTGGTGTCTCATAGAGTTTCACTTTAAATTCTAGGAGGAGCACAATACAGCACTGAAGTCCTTACAAGAGAAGCTGAAACACAATGAAAACATTAAAGGAGAGTTTGAGAGAACAGTTCAACACATCAAGGTGAGGATCGATTTTTTTTTGACGTTTGATTAGAACAGCTGAACTGATTTGTCTGACATAATTACATGTTCCTTTATTGACTGGAACTCAAACATACAAATGTTGCATGCATGTATATTTAGTAGCCCTATATAGCAAGTTACATAAGGTCATTTATACCATATGTTTGCTCATCGAATTTATGAACTTGTCCATTAGAATTATGCATGTATGATGTTTCTATTATAATATGCCAGTAAAATCTTTCTATTCTGGAAAAAAGAATTAGTGACTCTTGTATGTACACTGTTAAAAATTGTGTGAAATTACATTATATTCCAGGTTAATAATTGCATGACTTTCCCAGTTATCTGTGTTGCTGAACTTATTTTTGTTTCACTTTAGCAGTTTGTATTGTTTGTTTATCATAATGTTCAGAGTTTGAGTGTCACCATTGTTGTGTTTTAAATATTGATGTCTGTGCATCATTAGGTGATGTCACATCTTTCAAAGATAGATCTCAGCAGCTGCTTTACTATTGTGAAATATCCATCTACAAATAATTATGAATTTTAAATAAGATATTAGTAAATCTTTATGCTTAAATAACACTAGTGATAGTATAGTTTGACTAACTTAAAATTAGCCAATTATCTTATATTCTAGCTTGCCATCGTTTTAACAAATGTTTTCATTTGTCACAGTTCTGACTTGGCTAGATCATAAATTTGAATATGAATATACAAGGTCCAAGATCCCAAGCAAATGGAACACTGATTGACGTTTACAAATTGCCTGATGCAAACGTAAAAAAAAATATATGGAAGTTTTTGCGAAACTGCCGTATTTCCATTGTGGGCATATTTTCAATTTGTGCAATTTGAAGGGTAATAGAAACGCACCTGTTATGCAAATTAAAAACCACTTTATTGTAATGATCATAAACACAGGATAAAATTAAAGGTAGGGTAGGTGATTTCCATTAAAAAAAATATATATATGCTGGTTGAAAGTCTCTTCACATCCTGATAGCAATCATGAAGTTAAGTGGTCTAAATGTATTTATATGCCACTGCCGTTCAAAAGTTTTGGAGCAAAATATTTTTTATTGTTTTTAAAGTCTCTTCTGCTCACTAAGGCTGCATTTATTTGATAAAAAATACAACAACAAAAAACAGTAATATTGTTAATTATTATGACAATTTAAAATAACCTGTTTTCTATTTAAATATATTTTAAAATGTAATGTATTCCATGTGATCAAAGCTGAATTTTCAGCAGCATTACTCCAGTCTATTCTTTGATGAATAGAAAGTTCAAAATAACAGCATTTATTTGAAATAGAATCTTTTGTAACATTATAAATATTACTGTAACTTTTGATCAATTTATTTAATTCTTGATTAATAAAAGTATTGATTTATTTTATGTATCCCCCCCCAAAAAAAAAAATTCTTACTGACCTTAAACTTTTGAACTGTTTAATGTTACAACAGATTTCTATTTCAGATAAATGCTGTTCTTTTGAACTTTCCATTTATTAAACAATCCTAAACTATAAATGTAAATAACTGTTTTCAACATTGACAATAATAGTATAATGATAGTTTTATCCAACAGACAGAGAACATCTTCTACATTACTAGTACTTGTGATTTGATTTCAGTCTCAAGCTGAGCACACAGAGCGTCAGATTAAACAGCAGTTTGAGAAGCTTCATCAGTTCCTCAGAGATGAAGAAGAAGCTACAATCACTGCTCTGAGGGAGGAAGAGGAGCAGAAGAAGCAGATGATGAAGGAGAAGCTGGAGGAGATGAACAGACACATCTCAGATCTTTCACACACAATCAAAGACATGGAGGAGATGATGAAAGCCAGTGACGTCTGCTTTCTGAAGGTCTGATTTCACATCATTGATTGGTTGATTGAGTTCTTGATGATAAATGGTGTGTTTGTTCAGCAGGAGTTTCCAGTCTCAATGAAAAGGTGAGTGATCTGCTGGTGTCTCTGGTCTCTCTGGTTCTGATCTAAAGCCACTGCAGTTCTGACTCCTGAATGTTCTTCCAGAGTCCAGATCTCTCAGCCGGATCCACAGATGGCTTCTGGAGCTTTGATTCATGTGTCACGATACTTGGGCAACCTGCCGTTCAGAGTCTGGAAGAAGATGCAGGACATCGTCCAAAACAGTGAGTCTGCAGAAGATCTGTGCTGTTACACACACACACACACACACACACACACTAGAAATTCAAAAGAAGTTGTATGTGCTCAAAAAACAAAACCGTATTCTCAGGTGCGTGGAAGTTATTGTAGCCTAAACAAAACAGCTGAAGTCGTCCGCTCCCTGAAAAAAAAAAAATTTAGAACCAAAAAAAGGGTCTATCAAAAATATATCTTTCATTTTTACTTTTGCGTGTGAAAAAGTTCAAAGTGTATTAGCTCTTCCCCGCCAAACACGGAATTTTCCAGTTTTTTATGTTTTCACTGTTATACGGTAGGGGGCGCTATTACACATCTACTGAACGAGTATCTCCTGATCAAAACACAGGAGAAGACGACGCAGAAACAAGCGATAGCATATGTATGCATAGGCCTATGTAAAAAAATAACGTGATCAACATTAAACAGCATATAAATCGAAACTGCCTAATGTTACTGAATGAAATGTCGACCCAGGACAATATATAGGCCTGTGAAGCTTCAGGGGTGTTGATGGACTCGATCTACTCCATCTATGTTTTGATCATCGTTCTGATTCGGATCCAGACGTATTTGACAAAAACAGGATTTTCTCTGCTTTTTTGCTCAAAATGTTGCTTTTTTTATTTTATTTTTACTTACCTTGATTAAAGAAGAATGCATGAAGCTAGAATAAAATAAAATAAACATTTTGTTCGTTTAAAAGCAGAGGGTCTGTTCTTTCTTTTGATATTGCATGCTCAGATATTCTTACAACAAAATATTCTGGGGGCCATGACATTTTTGTGAAAATTATCAAAAACGCTGGCGGTGGCTGGCAACTTTTTTTAAATGACACTGGTGAGGAAAGTGTTAAAAACAGACCAGAGAGCAGATGTTTCAGCCATTTTTTGGGTCTGAATACATGTTTCCAGTGTGTGGATAACTTCTGCTGTTTTGGTTACACACACACACAGTGGAAATTACGCATGAGGGAAGATTGATAGATTTAAATATCTCTGATGTCTTTGATCAATACTGTTCATAAATCATAATAATTTGTGTTCGGTTCACTCTTGATCATTATATGAACATATAAAAGCAGCTGTTGATTGTGTCTCATCAGCTCCTGTGATTCTGGATCCAAATACAGCTCATCCACTTCTCGTTCTGTCTGATGATCTGACCAGTGTGAGATACAGCGAGATCTTACAACCTGTTCCTGATAATCCAGAGAGATTTGATGGGTATGACTGTGTTCTGGGTTCAGAGGGTTTTAACTCAGGAACACACTGCTGGGATGTGGAGGTTAAAGAGAGTCAGTTCTGGTGTCTTGGAGTAACTACAGCATCAAACCAGAGGAAGGGAGATCATGTTTTCTTTAACACTGATTTCTGGAGTGTGCAGTACGATGAGATTGGACTGGTTGAGCGGTTTGGTTTTCCTGTTGAACAGTATCTTGAGCGTGTGAGAGTTGACTTGGACTATGACAGAGGAACGGTGTCATTCTCTGATCCTGTAACTAACACACATGTACACACATTCACAACCACCTTCACTGACACAGTCTATCCGTTCTTCTTTAATCTTGATGAAATGAACTGTATAAGGATTTTACCAGTTAAGTGACAACATGGATATTTTTTGAGTTATCTCAAGTTAAATCCAGGAAAGTTATTCTAACACAATTGAGTTGAGATAGCTAATTGCAACAATAAAAAAATTGTTACCATGCAATTCCACATATGGTAGTCCTTTTTTTATTCAGTTATAAAGATATTTAGTCATAATGTTTAGGTTGGTCAGATATCATTCAGGAACATGATTACATGCATAGTCTTATTTAAGTGTTTATCTTAAAGGTGCATTGTGTACTATTTAGGAGGATCTGTTGACAGAAATGCAATATCATATACATAAATATGTTTTCAGTGGTGTATAAAGACCTTACATTACCTTACCTTACACCGCTCTGTTTTTATTGCCTTAGAATGAGCCATTTCTGTCTACATACACCACGGGTCCCCTTACACGTCAAGTCGCCATTTTGTGCCACTATGTTTCTACATTACTACATTTAGAGTTTCTACTCTAAAAGGACAAACTACTACAGAACATGTTTCATCACTATGTTGTTCTTCATGCAAAGAAGCTAAAGCTAAAGTCAGCGAATAAAACACTGACACAATGATGAACAAGTAATAATATTAGCAATAACATATTGTTTTACTGAATAATTAAGTAAACGTAATTTCTTAATTTATCTTTGTAAAGAAACCTCGTTGCTTAACTGGCTACTCTCTGCTGTCTCAGACGACGACATCACTTCTTGTCGGCCACGTAACTTCTGTTGGTTGCAATTCGCAACCTCACCACTAGATGCTGCTAAAAATTACACACTGCACCTTTAATACACCAACTTCAGATGAGTGAAGGATGGACAGCAAAATCCCAGGAGTTAAAGGGATGCTTCAGGATTTAGCATTAAGCTTTGTATTAGTAGAAAACCTGTAGTAGTTTCGAATTACCGTGCTTTCTACCCTCATATCCCCCTGAGACGAGAGATTTATGTATTTTTTGTCTGGAAAAAATCATCATCATCATCGGAGGATTTTTTGGCCAGAGGCTAAAGACTACAGCCAGTAGTAGGGGCTGTCCCGCATGTTTGTACACATAGTGTCAGCCGTCTTTCTTTGGAAGCTAAGCTAGCAGGCTCTTGCTCTGTGGAGAAAGCTGAGTAGTAGGGGTTATCATCCTCTTTTTCCCGGACATGTCCAGCCGTCGAGATCGTCCAAAATGTCCGGGATTCGGCTTTTGCTTTCTGCAGTCGCCATTCATTGTTTACATGCACACCTTTTGTTTCAATCTAACTAAATTAATTCCGATTGGTGAATCTGAATGTAGTGTTTACATGAACGCTAACAAGTGATCGGTTGATCGGTTGCATTTTAACATTGCTAAGAAAATTCCCGCTCCTCCGTGAGAGATACGAGACCGGTGCGTCTCACAGACGGTGCGGTGCGTCTTTGACTGCAGCGCATCCTGCTCATCGGTAATCACGCCACCGGCCACTCATCGTTCTCCCACGGCCCTCAGTCTCGTCCTGCTCGCCACAGTAAACATAATGAATGGCGACTGTAGAACGCAAAAGCCGACTCCCGGACATTTTGGGCTATCTCGAAATCCCAGGCAGACTCGAGTCGTCACGGAGACTCAGTAGCGAAGCCTTGTTGTTTAACTGCTGCGCTCTCTTACCAGTAGGCGTGGTTTGGGAGTGGCCTATTAGGGCAGCGAAGCAAGTGCATTCTGGGAGTTGTTGTCTTTCATCCACATAAGCCAAAAATACATTTTCTGGCTTTTCTCAGTCTAGAAAGCTCCAAATTCAAAAATAATTTCACATTTCTTCTACATAAATGACCCATTTTAAATACACATTCATCTTTCCAGAGGTGAAGTATCCCTTTAAATGAACAGTGCTCGGTGTCTATAGGGGTGCTCTCTACAGAGTGTTAAAAGTAAGTAACACTGAAGCAGTGTTGCAGTTAATTAGATTACACGGCAACACTTTACAATACGGGTGCACTAATAAGCATTAATTCATACTTAACTAATGCACAGATAATCATGTGTTAATGTATGACTCATCATGAAGAACTAAACAATTAATTAATGATTACTGCATCAGTAACTAATAAAGATTCTAAATGATTAATAGATTAAGTAATATATGAATTGTTATTAATTAAATGTGTCATAATGTATTATTTTATTAACTAAAAGTGTAAATTAATGTGTTAATTACAACAGTTGGTCAAGGCAATGTACTTCAACTTCCAGTTGTCTGCTTTAAGTAATCATTAACTAATGATTTGCAAATGTATCATTATGTTAGGACTTTACTTGTTGAGGCACATGACTATGTCCCGTCAGACGTTATACTGCGCTAGTAGCACGCACTCCTCCTACTGTTTATTTATCAGAATCAGTCATATTCTTACAATTTATGTGTATGTTAAGGAAAGGGGGATAGTACTTGTGTGTGTGTCAACAATTTTTGTGTAAGCTAATTTATAATGATAGGCCCCTATATTATATATTAGGCGTTGGATCCCAGGGCGTAGACAGAGAACCGATGGAGACTAGCCTCTGAGGTGGAGCCAGATTACCCGAGGACTGAGGCGATGCCGGTGTGATGGAGGACCGAGGCATACCCGCAGGGAAGGAGGAGCAGCTGCAGCTGTAGGGGTGGAGGAACGGAGCGCAGCGGAAGATCCGCAAGTCCGTGGCAGAGGTGGTGTGACGACTGACCAAGGGGGAGCCGGTGAGACGAGGGAACCCAGGTAGAGTCGAAATGCCAAGGGTGTCTGGTGGAGCCAAAGAAGGGAGGAGCCAAGGTGGAGCCGACAGGCCGGCGGGCAGAGATGGAGCAAGGTGATCAGAGGCCGGAGGCGGAGGCACTGGATCCACTCGCTCCACTGCCTCAGGTGCTGATGGAGGTTGCTCGATTTATTTCTGCATTTATTTCTGTTGACACTCAGGATGATGCAGAACAGATGGAGAGACATAAACTGGTTTGACGATATAAGTGCTGCTCGTATCTCCAAACACTGACAAACAGCACAATAAGCAGACGTGTGTGTATTACTGGGGCTTCAGCATGTGAATAAATCGTTTTGACAAAGATTTCTTCATGTCAGACCCTGGATAATCTCTGTGAGGTTCAAACACAATCAACAAATAAAACTCACAAATAAAGTGTCCTTATTCTGTTTATTATAAATATTCATGTTCTCCCATTGTTCTTTTGTGTGTGATCTAAGGTTGTATAGCATTATATTTGTTTCAGTTCAAGTATGTTTTGAATGCATTTTGTTCACACCTGAAGAAATCCTGAAAGTGTGCCATCTGACTTGTTTCAACACACCCATGTGATCAGAAACTCCACCCTCTTACTGTCCCATTCAGCATTTTACCGCTCTGAAGTGATCTCAGCAGCGCCCCCTTTGTACCCTTGAAGCGGTCTTCCACGAAGCCCGCATAGAAGCAGGCTCCACGCACTTGAACTACCCAGGAATCTGTGCGAAAGGCCAATCAGACAACAGATGGGAGGAGATTTCACTCACGGATAATTGTTGACATGGCTGAGAAGAAAATATTACTGTTTTTATGACCTAAATGTACATTTTACCAGTTGTTACCTACAGTTTATACAAACATTATGGTCATCGAGCAGTGGTTGATGTCTCAAACATAATAATAGCGCGTTTAATAATATGATCGTATTATGATTCATTAAATAAATAACCGAATGGCAGGGCTTTACTGAGTCATATATGTAAACATAGTATGAATATTGAAACCTGTAAATTGAAAAAAAATGTTTAAATTATGTTTTAAAATTGTAATCTTAGTTAAAATGGAACATTATGTATTAGTATGTACAACTGTATACATAATTTAAATAAGCATGATATATCTATTGTCTAATGCCCAGGTGATATGCACAATATCAAAATATAGAACTGTAAAATTAGGCTGTGTAGTGGACATGCAGATAAGACGTCGGAGCGCAAAAATGTGATTTATCCTGTCCAACAACAACCAGACCGTTATTTCCGGCATGCCGATCAAGTCTGTCCCAAAACTACCTCTCAATGCGCCCTCGTGGACTCACGGCAAGGACCCTATAGGTCTGCACTACATGACGTCACCAAAGTGTGGACTCTGAGGAAGTCCACAAGTCCGGAGTGTGCCATTTGGGACAGGGCCAATTGCTGGAGCTCGAACAGGGAAAATGGCTTCAGTAAATGTCTCTGCAGAAGAACTTTCTTGTCCAGTGTGTTGTGAAATCTTCAAGGCTCCTGTTCTTCTGTCATGTAGTCACAGTTTCTGTAAAGAGTGTCTTCAACTGTTCTGGAGAACCAAGGAAACTCAGGAGTGTCCTGTCTGCAGGAGATTGTCAAGACATGAGCCTTCAATTAATCTTGTGTTAAAGAACTTGTGTGAGTCGTTCCTGAACGAGAGAAATGAGAGGCTTTCATCAGGATCTGAGGAGATCTGCGTTTTACACAGTGAGAAACTTAAACTCTTCTGTCTGGAGGACAAACAGTCTGTGTGTTTAGTGTGCAGAGATTCACAGAAACACGTCAATCACACATTCAGACCCATCAGTGAAGTTGTTCCATCATATAAGGTAAGGCTTATTTCTGAGGATTAAAACTGGTAAACACACATTTCTCTGTACCATTTTCACCATTACATGCATGAACATATCACAGAAATTTCTGGTGTCTCATAGATTTCCACTTTAATTCCAGGAGGAGCTCAATACAGCACTGAAGTCCTTACAAGAGAAAATTAAACACAACAAAAACATTAAAGGAGAGTTTGAGAAAACGGTTCAACACATCAAGGTGAGGGCTGATTCTTTCAAACACACTCAAAAAAAAAAAAAAAAAAAAAAATGGTCATGCAGGTATTTATTTAGTAGGCCTATATAATAATTAAGTTGCATAATTACATAAGTTAGCCATAAAGTTTATGAAATAATACTTCAAAAATATGCATGTAAGAGGTTTACAATATGCCTGTAAAAAATCATTCTTTTCTGGAAAAAAATATTGATGACTGTTATGCCTTGATGTTTGCCTTAATCAAATATTCTCTAGAATATTTCACTTTATTGCATGGCTTGGTTGAATTCTAATGTAGAATGCAGTCTGTTATTTCTTGATCACAGCAAAAACTCCAGTGTTAAATTAACTCTCCTGGGAGTTTATATGGCTCCAGACTCAAGAGTGTTAAAGTGTTAAAATATGAGTGTTAAATTAACACTCAAGAGTGTTAAAGTTAATGAGCTTATTAAGTGATTCATTGAGTGATTATTGACCATTATTGAAGACACCTGATATTAACAAGCAGAATCACCAAAGGAGAAAAAGCACAATTTTAAGACACCATTATGGTGATTAGTGTTTGTTTTAGTTGGGCTCTTGACCCTTAAACTACTAACATTAGATTTTGTTTGGCTGTTGTGTCTGAGTTATAACTGCCAGATGAACAAAGAGAAATGGTGATCAGGTTATGTTTTGACATAATCATAATTTGACCTGAATCACAAATCTTATTTTGAGAGTTATGTCTACCTGGTTGATTACAGCAGTACTGAGATTCTATAACAAACAATTTTCAGCATTTTCAATATAATCCAATATGTTCCTCAAAAGTTGTTCTGATCAAAAGACTTTAAAAATTACTTTATTTAGACACACTGACATCAATAATCAGCCTGTGAATCTCAACAATGGTGACAATAATAAAGCATGTTGCAGTGCATTCTGGGTGCCACCAATCATTCATGGCTCCCATCATGCATTGCGTAATGAATAAATTATAATCTGAATTGTTTTAGTAATTTCCTTTCCCTAATTGAATTTTCTGTTTGTCACCATTGTTGAGATTCATACACTGATTCCTGATGTCTGTGTGTGCCTAAAATAAGGATTTTTATCTTTATCAGAACAACTTTTTAAAAAATCCTTTGGATTATTTAGAAAATTCTGGATTTTGTGCTGTAGAATCAAAGTGATGCTGTAATTAACAATATACATTTAAGACAGAGATTAGACTCTAAATGAATTTAGTGATTCTCTTTGTTCATCTGGTAGTTATAACTCAGATACAACAGCAAAACAAAAACTGAAGTTAAACATGTAAGGGTCACAAGCCCAACTAAATCAAACACTGATCTCCATAATGGTGACTTAAAATTGTGCTTTTTCTCCTTCAGTGATTCTGCTTGTTAACATCAGGTGTCTTCAATAATGTTCAATCATCACTCAATTAATCACTTAATTATCTCATTAACTTTAACACTCTTGAGTGTTAATTTAACACTCATATTTTAACACTTTAAGGGCGCTTTCACACTGGCAGTTTAGTGCGGACCGGGGCACGGTTCGCATGAAAAATCGCTAATGTGAACGCTGTCATCGGACCCGGGTGCGCACTAGAGTACCGAACCCGAGACTACCTGGAGGAGGTGGTCTGAGCTCGGTTGTTCCCGAACCGTGGCGCGGTTCGCGTTAATGTGCAAGCAACACGGACTCGGGTGCGCGCTTGTTCAGGAAGTATAGTATCCCGCGCATGCGTATCACTGTCGAATATCATTGTTTCCTCACACGAGTTGTATTCTCCATGCGTTTTCCGTGTGCGTTTGCGATGACGTAAGATCACTGCAAACGCACCTGGGTTCGATACAACTAATTGAGTGTGAAACCAGACCAACGCTGCGGGGGGCGCCGGGAACTAGCGCACTCGGGTTCGGACCGCAGCAAACGAACCCAGTGGAAAAACGCCCTAACACTCTTGAGTCTGGAGCCATATAAACTCCCAGGAGAGTTCATTTAACACTGGAGTTTTTGCTGTGATAACAGAGCGCTGCTAAGTATAACACACCGTTGCCATGAAAAACAGAGCGTTGCTATGGATGCAGGATTCTAACCGTAGAGACAGAACGGACTATTTTCTTTAGCGGAAGCAATACAATTGTTTTTAAATCAATAAACTCCTTTTTAAATTCATATTTTGAGTCAAATTATTGATTTATTTGGTACACTGTTAACCCTTGCTGTATAAAAAGGCCAAATTCTGACAATATCATACCATTTTCCATTAAAACAGTAATATACTGTAGAAAACAAAAATAGCCTACAGGAATATACTGTAAATTAACAGTGCTCAAAATCGACACTCAGCGGCTGTTTTCCCAATCACACCCTATACCCTCATTCACTATTCCCTACATTAGTTCACTATAGTCCCCTTGACAGAGTGAATGAAAAGAAGTGAGTGAATTGAGACACTGATGAACACCTGACAAGCAGAATCACTGAAGGACAGAGAAACAAGAACAGAAACACAAGAACTACAACTGACTTCCAGCCACACTAAGTGTGAAACCAGTTTACGATTATTTCTTTCATACATGTACAAAAGTTCTTGTTGAGAATTAACAGATATTTAGTTGTTGATATTTTATTGAAAATAATAAAGTTTGTAGTCACCATGATGGAGATCAGTATTTGTTTTAGGGCTCTTGACCCTTGACTTTATAACATTAGTTTCTCTCTGGCTGCTGTAACTGATCAGCAACATCTGACAACATCTGCTGTAACATCAACAATCAGCATAATGAATCTCAACAATGGTGACAATAAAAAAGTTTCATGTCACAATGCACAAT
The DNA here is from genome assembly GCF_965113295.1 of Leuciscus leuciscus. Taxonomy (NCBI): domain Eukaryota; kingdom Metazoa; phylum Chordata; class Actinopteri; order Cypriniformes; family Leuciscidae; genus Leuciscus; species Leuciscus leuciscus. Next base: position 35,926,127 of record NC_138725.1, on the reverse strand, counting down.
GCATGCTGGGTTCCAGGATAGTATAAAACTCCCAGCATGCATTGCTGCATGAATAAAAAAAATAAAAAACTGCCACCATTGTTGAGATTCACGTGCTAATTTTTTATATCTCTGTGTTTCTAAAATACAGTGTAGTTTTGTTACTGGTTGTGCATGATGTGTTAAAAAAAATCGTGATTGTAACTCATTGTTGTAGTTTCACAGTGGTGGTAATGTAACACTTTTGAAACAGGATTAAACTCTGAATGAGGTTAGTGATTGAACAGGCTATATGATGATTTTGGCATCATAATCAATGTAACTGCAATCATTCACTAACCATGTGTGTGTGCACAACTGTGACCTACAAAAACACAGTTCAAGCAGCAAGAGAAAAACCAATGTTATAAAGTCAAGAGTCCAGAACCCAACTAAAGCAAACACTGATCTCTATAATGGTAACTTCAAACCAAACATTTTCAATGAAACATCTCAATAACAACTTCTGTAGATGTATGACAGAAATAAAGTCATACTGGTTAATAAGTGTGATAATGTGTAATGGCTGGAAGTCAGTTGTAGGTCTTGTGTTTCTCTATTTTCTGTTTATGTGTTTATCTTTCCTTCAGTGATTCTGCTTGTTAACAGCAGGTGTTCATCACAAATGCTCAACAATCACTTACATATTCCCTTAATTATCTCACTGCAACACTGTGTCAATGACTACGTTTACATGCAGCCAATAACCCGTTCAAAACCGGGATATTAGCAATAACCCGGTAGCGCACGGCCATGTAAACACCGGCAAAAACCCGGATATGCTCATATCCCGGTTTTTAAAAACCCGGATATTATCCCTGGGGTACCACTTTTCTAACCCGAATATTTGGTCATGTAAACGCGTATCGGCATATCCCCATCAAAAGGAACATTCATTTGTGTTCTGCGCATGTTCTATTCGCAAGGAATCTTGGTCTTTTGAGTAGAGACGGCGCATACAAAAACCTGCGTGCAGTATACCGGAAGTAAACAAGAAGTAGAGGTAAACATGGCGAGACGCAGCACAGCACCACACTTTTGGAGCGAGGAGGAAAGCGCAAACAAAGGCGATCGCTATCTGCCCCGAACTATTCATTATCCGCGTGCTGCTGCTGTTGTTGTTGCCTTTGGATACAGGAAGAAGAATCGGAAATGACGCACATTGCGTCTTAACGTTGTCCTTACGTCCAGACGCTAACCGTGCGTCGCCGTTTACATCGGGATATTGCCAATTGATTACAAATTCCATGTATACAGGAGTAACTCTCTCTACTCACGCATGTAAACGGGTTATTCTGAATGTTTCAGAAACCCAAATAGTGACCTTAACCCGACCATAACCCGAATTTTAACAGCTTGTAAACGTAGTTACTTTTACTCTTTGTAATGTGGATTTTCCTGTGGGGTTGAAAGGGTTAACAGTGTAAGATTAAAAAAAGACACACCCACAAAATGTATTAACAGTAACAAACTGTAAGTTATAAAACAGGTATATACTGCAACACTGTTGCCAGTAGTTTACTGTAAAATTTAGTTTTTTGGGTCACCATTGTGCTGAAGAGTAGAGCCTGTGCTTCAGTCCAGGAGAAGATCTACAAACATTGATGATATTCTGCATGTTGCTTTATTTAAAGGTACAATATGTAAGAATTTTGCATTAAAATATCCCAAAATCTCAAGGCCAGTGTTATATATTATTTTGTTAAGTTGATTACTTACAATATCCCAAATGTTTCCAACTATTTTTAAATCGTGAGAAAATTGCGATTTTAACCAAGGAAACGGGGCGTTAGAGCAGGGGTGAGCTGGGAGTCGCCAGTCAATTGCGTCATATCCGCGTTACCCTCGGTTTCCGCTCGTACTGTGTGGAGTCCTGGACAAATGCGGAAGTTGTAACGTTAGCGTCTATCAAGCTACTACAAACTTTAGCTTGTTTCTTGCAGTCGTTATGGTACACAATTATTCTTTACCGATTGCAGCTGGTTCTGTCGACAAAGCATGCTTAATTTTATATTTTCCAAATGTAGCATTCGGTAATAGTTATGTTTATGTAAGGAAAGTATTATTGCTTTAGATTTGTGTTTAGTTTAAACATTGTTTATCACGTCTGGTGTTTATGGCCATGTAAATAAACATAGCATGTGTTATACATAAAGATTAATCAGTATTTTGGCAAATGATGTGGGCATGTTCGAATGTACTTTTACAACAATTGTTTAGAACACGTAAAACTGCGCAGCGTTATCACAACAATGAATTCAACAAATACAGTAACATCTATGATAACCAATGTTAAACCTTACTTTTCTTGCGGTTAATTCATTTTAATGAAATAAAAGTGTGATGAGGTTTAAGAGTCAGGAAGGAAGAAGACAGGGATCGGCGTGACTGGGACTCGTACTTTATTAAAATAAAGCAAAACAAACAAAAGCCGCGCACAACGCGCATTCACCGTGGCAACCGCGATGGCACAAAACAGTTCAAAAATGAGAGCTCGGATCCACCGGTTTTCTTCCTCTGCGTCCAGTTTTCTCTCCAGTCTCTCTCTCGTTCCAGCGCGGCTTATAAGCGGTCTCTCCACGCCAATAATACTGCAATAAGACACAGGTTCGTCATTTGCACTTGACCTACTTGCTCGTCTCTTCTCTCTCCCATCACAGACCGCGCTGAGCCACGCCCCCCTCGCCACAAAAAGCATGTTATTAAACGCAACATTTATAAAAATAGAACTTAGCCTCATCCATGAACATGATTTTTCGATTCCCCTCTGACTGATTTACATCCACGGTGGAGTCTAAAACGACAGTTCCCATCATTCCACGCTCCTTCACATCGTCATCAAGCTACGCCGTTGTTGTTGTTTGGAATGTAGCGCCCTCTAGCGGCAAAAAAATTCTTGCATATTGTACCTTTAACAGGCGGTGACTGTGTAGTTGCTGGTCAAGTTAAAATCTTTTTATGTACAATAGTTTTTTTAGTGGCCTCAAATGAATTAAGTTCACAGTAATACTTTGCTCACATTATTAATGCATTATACATTTTAGTTAATACATTTAAATGACAGTTGATCAATTTAAAGCAGTCGGTTTCTGCAAGTGAAATTAGATTACTCGATTTTTAATTTAGTAAATTTTTACAGTAACATACTGTAGATTACAGTAAAGAACTGTACAATTAACAGTATATTACTGGCAACAGTGTTGCCAGTATTTTACTGTAAAAAAACCTGGTAAGGTCTAAAAGTGTAGGTAGCTGTCATAACTCAGAAGGAAAACAGTCAAAAGGATTCAGTTGCGAGTGAACAGTTGAATTTATTGACACAAAAGTAGTAGATAGTAGAGCAGGTCAGAATGGAAGCAGGCAGAAGAGGACTCAGGCTCGGTAACGCAGGGACGCATGGGCAGACGTAGATGCAGGAACAGGTAGTAATTCCTCCGGGAAACCTCAGGAAATTCACTGCATGGAAACAGGACTGGAATGCAGGAGAAACACGGTGAGTAGTTCCTTGGTGAGCCTCAACAACCATCTGACAAAGACAGGACGAGGTAACAAACAATAGGACATCCTCATTCAAAACAGCTGGCGCTGATCAGCTCATAAGCCGTGATAATAAGCGTGCTGATGAGCAGCGGCCACTCACACAACACGCACACACATAGCGAGGGCGAGTCAATGAATCCATGAACCGTGACAGGTAGCCATGTAATAAGCGAGATAATGTAGAGTGAGGCGGTTGTTATAGCGAATGCAACCCCTTCAGGCTGATCAGCCTGTCAGGGTTGCATTCGCTATAACAACCACCTCGCCCTACATTATCCCTTACTTATTGTGTTATTCGCTAAATGGAACTTGTGAAACCTTTGTGACTCCTTTGTTTTGAACCAGTGAATCGGAGCGTAACAATCTGCCAAAATCATGTGATTTGAGTAAATAAGTCTAGTACAGTACTTCAGAAAGTTTACACATTTTCCTACTCACTCTTCGTGCTGCTCCAGAATAAGTTGTGTCTGAATGTGAAGTGAATGTGATTTGATTTCAGTCTCAAGCTGAGTGCACAGAGCGTCAGATTAAACAGCAGTTTGAGAAGCTTCATCAGTTCCTCAGAGATGAAGAAGAAGCTACAATCACTGCACTGAGGGAGGAAGAGGAGCAGAAGAAGCAGATGATGAAGGAGAAGCTGGAGGAGATGGACAGACACATCTCAGATCTTTCACACACAATCAAAGACATGAAGGAGATGATGACAGCCAATGACGTCTGCTTTCTGAAGGTCTGATTTCACATCAGTGATTGATTGATGATTGATTGATTGATTGATTGATTGATTGATTGATTGATTGATTGATTGAATTCTTGATGATAAATGGTGTGTTTGTTCTGCAGGAGATTTCAGTCTCAATGGAAAGGTGAGTGATCTGCTGGTGTCTCTGGTCTCTCTGGTTCTGATCCAAAGCCACTGCAGTTCTGACTCATGAATGTTCTTCCAGAGTCCAGATCTCACAGCCGGATCCACAGATGGCTTCTGGAGCTTTGATTCATGTGTCACGATACTTGGGCAACCTGCCGTTCAGAGTCTGGAAGAAGATGCAGGACATCGTCCAATACAGTGAGTCTGGAGAAGATCTGTGCTCTTACACACACACTGGAAAATCAAATTATGTTGTGCTCAAAAAAAAAAAAAAAAAAAAAAAAAAAATCAGAATCAAAAAAGGGTCTATCAAAAATGTATCTTTAAATAAGAAGCAGGAACAAGCAAAATATCATATATAAGCAGATTCATTTGTAAAATAACGTGATCATCAACATTAAATATAAATCAACACTGCCTAATGTTACCGGACGAGCTGCAGGACTGTGAAGCATTAGGGGTGTTGTTGGACTCGATCTAATACATCTGTGTTTTGATCTTCGTTCTGAATCCGATCCAGACGTAGTCTTTGACAAAAACATGATTTTCTCAGCTTTTTGCTCAAAATGTTGCTTACCCACATTCAAGTGTTGATAAAAAAAGAATGCACAAAGCTAGAATAAAACAATTGTGTTTTTTGTTTGTTTAAAAGCAGAGGGTCTGTTCTTTCTTTTGATATATTGCATATTCAGATAATCATACAAAAATATTCTAGAGGCCATGAAATTTGTGTAAAAAAAAAAAAAAAACATTTAAACACTGGCTAAGAAAGAGTCAAAAACAGACCAGAGAGCAGATGTTTCAACCATTTTTGGGTCTGAATACATTTTTCTAGTGTGTGGACAACTTCTGCTGTTTTGTTTACACACACACACAAATTGGAAATGATTTATGGGGGAATATTGACAGATTTAAAGATCTCTGTGTTCGATAGTGTTCATAATTCATAATAATCTGTGTACGGTTCACTCTTGATCATTATATGAACAACAGAACAAAAGCATCTGTTGATTGTGTCTCATCAGCTCCTGTGATTCTGGATCCAAACACTGCTCATCCAGATCTCATTCTCTCTGATGATCTGACCAGAGTGAGAGACAGCAGGAACAAACAACCTTTTCCTGATAATCCAGAGAGATTTGACGGGCATGAGTGTGTTCTGGGTTCAGAGGGTTTTAACTCAGGAACTCACTGCTGGGATGTGGAGGTTAAAGAGAGTCGATGCTGGAGTCTTGGAGTAACTACAGCATCAAACCAGAGGAAGGGATGGGATTTCTTTAACACTGATGTCTGGAGTGTGCAGTACGGACTTGATAAGCGGTTTGGTTTTCCTGTTGAACAGGATCTTGATCGTGTGAGAGTTGATCTGGACTATGACAGAGGAATGGTGTCATTCTCTGATCCTGTAACTAACACACGTCTACACACATTCACAACCACCGTCACTGACACAGTCTATCCGTTCTTCTTTAATCTTGATCAAATTGACTGTATAAGGATTTTATCAGTTAAACTTGTATTAGAAACAGAAAACCACTGTTCTGTTTCTGATTCTCTGATTCTGCTAATTAATAAATATAAAACTTAAACATATCTTAAATATTTAGTCTTTGATAATCTGAAAGATGAAAAATAAAACCCAACACGTTTATATATATAAATATATATTGATCTGCTTTATCAATGCAGAAATGTTCTCTATTAAAGGGATAGTTCACTTTGAAATTAATTTTTGGTATGTTTTAGCTTACCTCAAGGGCATCCAAGATGTAGGTGTCTTTTTTTCCGCAGTAGTTTCAATTTTGATATTTTTAGGTCAAACCGTTCTTGTCTGTCAGTCATATAATGCAGGTCTATGGTCACTGTCTCAAAGAGCATGCACAGAGTCCAAATTAAAACAATTCCCCATCGTAAGTACACATTGATGGCCTAAGACACGAAACGAGCGGTTTGTGTGAGAAAACGAACAGTATTTATATCGATTTTACCACTTATACGCAGCCATGTCCGAGTGATCTGATCTGACGTGTACGCAGACTGGTGCATAGATATATACACTAGATGTCGCCTTAAAGACATTCGTTCCAATGAACTGCCGTAGACAAGGCGACATCTAGTGTATATATCTATGCACCAGTCTGTGTACACGTCACACACCAGGATGCGCGAGCATCAGATCACTTGGACGTGGCTGTGTATAAGAGCTAAAATCGATATAAATACTGTTCGTTTTCTCACACAAACCGCTCGTTTCGTGTCTTAGGCCATCAATGTGTACTTACGATGGGGAATTGTTTAATTTGGACGATGGGGAATTGTTTTAATTTGGACTCTGTGCTTGTGTTTGAGACAGTGACCATAGACCTGCATTATATGACTGACAGACAAGAACGGTTTGACCTAAAAATATCAAAATTGAAACTACTGCGGAAAAAAAGACACCTACATCTTGGATGCCCTTGAGGTAAGCTAAAACATACCAAAATTTAATTTCAAAGTGAACTATCCCTCTAATACCTGCAATTGCTGATAAAGCACAAACCTAATGAAAGTCAAGGGTCGAGAGCCCAACTAAAGCAAACACTGATCTCCATGATGGTGACCTCAAACGAAACAAGTAAGACTTTTCAATAAGACATCAACATCTAAACCTCTGTTAATTCTCAATAAGAACTTCTGTAGACGTGTGACAGAAATAAAGTCAGTCTGGTTAGTAATAAGTGAAGCTGGTAATGCTGTTTGTGGAGTTGTTTAATCAGATCTTGAGAGAGTTAATGTCTTTTATCTTCAGTTCATCTAAAGCTGTTTCTGAATAAAGTTGTAGTTTGTGTTCTTATTACTCTTTCGAAAGAAGATTGAAATAATGTTTCAGGAACATCACACTAACCTTTAAATAGCATTCTAGTAACATTAAGGAAACTGGATATTTTTATGTTCTTGGAATGTTAGAAATCAACGTTCCTATAATGTTGAATTTTAAATCAAAATTAAGTTGAAAGAACGTTTGAGGAACATTATAAAACACGTTCCTCTAACGTCAAGAAAACTGGACATTTTTCACGTTCCCAGAACCAACACTGAATATTTGGAGAACGTTCTTATAACAAAAGTCTGTTAGCTGGGTTGTGTATTTAAAACATGTTCAATTTATTAATTAATTGTACCGGTTTTTTTAGACTGGCAAATACGAATCACATTCAGTTTATTAATTTGTTTATGTTCAAATTATGTAATTCAAATGGATGGAAATTTTATATGCAATTCAAACACATAAATCTTACATTTAGACATAAAAGTTTTTTGGGTGTTGTATTTTAAAGGGGTTCAATATCGTATTTAAAAATACTAGATTAATAATCTGAAAAACAAGCCTTGTGCATACATTCTGTGTAATTTAGTTGGTTTGATACTTTAGGCAAAACGGTGTTGTAGTTTAATGGATTTATAGTATTGCATAAATTTAAAGTTCTAAAATAATTATAATAGTAATATACAAACAACATGACAACTAAAATATATAATTACACTATGACAGTAGGATCAGGTACAATATTATTCAAAAGACTTATAATATTTAAGTCACTTGTTGGCTAATTGTGTAACTTACAGGATTTTTACATATTCGATAACAAAATACTTTGTTAACATAGAATATTTTTCAAACCACCAACACACAAGAAAGACAGTGACGGGACAGAGAAAATAAGGTAATGATAACAAACAATATACAAAAAAAAGTCTGAACTGTGTCTCTGAACGAGTCATTTTGTGAACCTGTCCTGCAAAAGATTCGATTCTCTGGGATGAATCACTCTACTTGTGCGGTTCTGAATCTCCCGCGGTCAGCGCGCACGGAAGCGGCTCCACCCTCTCCCGCTGGAGGCTTGGAAGTGGGCGGGTCTTAGAGTGCGCTGAGACTTCTGATTGGTCCTATTCCAGCGTCGCGCGCATTGCGCATGATCAGTGACCCCGCTGGCCGCTGCCTCATCCTGTATTTACTGCTACTGAAAATGGCCGCTACATATGCTGCCGAGATTTCACAGAGAGAAACAAAAACTACTTTTACAATCGACTAAATGAAACGGATTCGACTCGAATGCTGCGAGGAAATATTATATAATTTAAAACGGACTTCATTTCGTTTCGTGTCAGCATTGAACTGTTGTTTAATAGTGTGAGCGCTAATTTTAGCTCAAGCTAACAGTCAGGAGCGCGCGCGTGCACGCGCGTGTGTGTTCGGGCTCGAGCAGAACCGGAGAGTCCAATGGCTGACCCGAGAAAAGTGCCGTTCGTCACCCTCGCCTCGTTCAGCACCACACCGCCGGCAACCGAGCCAAAGAAACGCCGACGGGAGGACGAAGAGAATGAACCGAGTCCCAGTGTCACCGCCCCGGGGGTGTTCGGTGCCGGGAAACCGGCAACGGAACCCGGAGAACCCAAACGCACCGTCCGCCTGAACCTGAGCCTGTCAGAACCGAGTGAGCAGAAGTCAGCGGAGTTTAACTACGGCGAGCTGGTCCACTCGAGCCTGCAGGTGAGGTCTGCGGGGAACGGGTGTGGGTTCGAGCCCAGACTCGAGCAGGTGAACCGAACCTGTAGTAAATACATCGTTAGATACTATAGAGTTACTTTTTGACTTAACCACAGCAGCACATAAGTGACTAGTGTGTGGTTTAGTGGTTATTAAATATCTGAACTGGTAACTGAAAGGTTTTAGGTTGAAGCCAAGTTTCTGTCAACCTGTCAAATGTAAATATAGGGATCGTTATTTCAGTGTAACAGTATAACTACACCAGTAGCCGGATTGAGATTAATGATGGGTGGTTTAGTTTTCTTTTTAATGAAATCTGAGAGCTTCTGTCCCTCCATTGACAGTTTACGCAACTACCACTTCCAAGCCCTAGAAAGCTAGTAAAGTCATCATTAAAGTCATCCATGTGACTCCAGTGGTTTAACCTCAGTTTTATGAAGTGAGTAGTATGAGTAGAAAAAAGTTTGGGTGATATTTGTTTATTCACAATACCTTGACATATTTGATGTTGTTTTTACTTTTATGTCAGTAAGTATTAGCCTACACTGTAAAATCTAGAAAAATACTGCACACGGGTATATCACACCTGATTATTGAATTGTATAATTGTATAGGGATGCACAATATATCGGCCACCATATCGGTATCGGTCATGGTATGTTTTAATGTTATCATTGGCCAGATAAGAACATTTGGCCAATATATTAAAGCCGATAAATAATGGATTATTTCCTTCAGCTGAGACACTTACGCTTACCTTCGCCATGATGTTTTTTTTGAGTTGCTTGAAATATGATGGGAATCACTTCAGAAAAGGAAAATCAAGTAAAGTGCAACATGTGCAGCTCAAGTCTGTCATATCGGCTACATAAAATTATAATGACATTATAATTGCGTGTTTGGGACATGGCCTTTAATGGAGAGACTTTTCTTTTTGTAATCAGGCTCTCAAAAATTATATAAAAATTTGTATTTAGATTTATCGGCCAATATATCGGTTGTCATCTTTCAAATATAAAGAATTATCGGTTATTGGTATGATTGGTGTCGGTTTGCATGTAAATGAGTCGATTAGTTGTGTCTGACCGGTTTAATTTGCTCCTCAAGGTGAGGAAAGTTCCTCAAGGTCTCAAACCTGCTCTGGATCCCAGCGACCCGTTTGCAGACGAAGACAAAGAACGGCAAGAAGTCGAGGCTCTCGCCAGGAAGTTTGAGAGCAAATATGTATGTATTCTTTTATTGACGAATGCACACATCCACCTGCAACCAACATGTGTGTGCGTGTGTGTTTACCCAGAAAACATGTAATCTTAATCACGACACGTCAAATGAATATAGTGTATTATCATCTCAGGGAAACACTGTTGTTAAGAAGAAGCGGCGAGACCGGATGCAGGATCTCATCGATATCGGTTACGGATATGATGAAACCGATCCGTTTATCGACAACTCCGAGGCTGTGAGTATCAGAGAGAGCTTCACCCAGAAGTCCACCACTGATTATCTCCCGAAATGCTCTCAGTGACCGTTCGTTACATGATTAACAGCACATGATGGGGTATCCGAGTCAGTTCAGACACAGCTTTGTGTTCAGTTTTTCTGAATGAATGTAAAGGCTCTATATTTCACTCTGCAGCATTAATGACCTGCAGGCCGACCGTATATGATGTCTGTTGTGTCTCTGCAGTACGACGAACTCGTTCCTGCGTCCCTGACCACTAAACTCGGCGGTTTCTACATCAACACCGGCACGCTTCAGTTCAGGGCCGCGTCTGAATCAGAGGGAGAGGGCGGAGGAAAAGACTCCAATCACTTCAAGGTAGGGATGTCAACGATTAATCGACGATCGATTAATTGTCGATAATACATTTAATCGATACAACTTATCGATCATCGATTAAGCAGGTCTTTATGCGTGTGCGTGCTGCTCAACCGCGAAACATGTAAAGCGAGCGCGCCGGAGTTATGTTTGGGACCATTTTACACCTTCATCATGACTGTAAGTTTGCGTGTGCATTCGCAGCCTTTTGTTTTGTGCAAATGTAAGTTGTAATACTGTTTATTTTCTGTAGGCCTATCTATATCTGATTTATCTCATATTGGATGCATTTGGTTAAGAATTAACTCTGTAGTAAAGCGTCAGCTTCAGCGCGCGCAGCTCAAACGGCAATGCACGACTAATAATGACTATTGGGACTGTAATATTACATAACATTATAAAGAGAACAATATTGTAATAAAACGTTGTAAATTATTTGGGTTTAGTTGCCGTGTCGCGTTGCTCCAGGAAGAGCGCGTCCACAACATGAGTAGTTCTGAATGAATGGCACGTAACTTAGTTCAAGTTCACTTGTGCATGAATTTGCGTCATTTTGTGCAGATATAATTTGTAATATTATGTTTATTTTGAATATATCTGATTAATCTCATATAGGACGCGTTTCTTTTAGATAAATAACGTGCTAGCAAAGTGCTCCAGTTTAACGGTAGCAGATTCATTCAGCGCGTGCAGTTGTTCCAGGAAGAGCGCGTCCACAACAGTCACACTAAGCGCATATGAGGCGGCGTTGGTGACACGTTGTATTAGTAGTTATATTTGATTATTAAATAATTAATTTAATTATCAATCACATCGAAACATTTTACAATCCTACTAGCCCTTTATTTATTTTTAAAACCATTCTAATTGATTTGGTGAGGAACATAGCGTTTTGAGCATCATAATTTGCAGACCCTTGTCATGCTGTTGGCCATAGCTACTGCAGTAGACGCATATCGCAGTATTAAGGCTAACGATTAATCGATTAATTGATCGTTAATTTAAACGACGATCGATCATGGGAATTTGTGAAAATTGACATCCCTACTTCAAGGTGATCTTCATCATCTTCATCATCATCATGGCACATGCTGTGGAGGAAGTGTCAGGTTTAGCACAGCCAGAATTATATGTTTTATAAGTATATGAATGGTAGTGTTGCATATTTGTAACATGTCCTAGCCTGATTATTATTAAACCACAGAAGGCTGAAGATGAAACGAATACAGTATTGTTCACTCACTCTGTTCAGCATGTTTCTTTTTTTTAGCTTTAATATCGAAGTAGCAACAATATAATGTTAATTACTTTGTTCTAATCACACTTTTAGCCACAAAAATGACTATAATATATATATTTATACTTTTTTTTTTTTGTGCACATTAATGCCACAAAATCGGTTAATGACACTTTATATAATATTTCGTTGTTCCGACCTATTTTAAGATTTAGATGATCATCTAGCACTAATATAAAGGGATACTATTGATTATGGCAAAGCTTTGACCCTTTAAAAGGTCAAGTAAAAGGTCAATCTCAGTGTGAGTTGCTGGGTGCATATAACAATAGTTTTTACTATGTTTATTTTTAATTTTTTAACAAATTAATTTGTAATTGTAATATAGGCCTATTTATTGATTGTTAGCCATAACTTGAAAATATTTTTTTGTTCTTTTTTTTTTTACCAAGTAATGCTGTTCTTATTAATGGTCAATTTTTTATATACTGAGGGATTTCTATCAGAGATCTGATCTGGTCTCTGAGTCTGTGATGGTGTGATTGACTAAGAGGATGTTCTCGACTCTGATTCACAGAAGGATGGAGAGGAGCGGGTGATAAAGAGAAGGAAAAAGAAGCAGGACGGCGGCCTGGAGGAGAAGAAACCCAGGAAATTCAAAGTACCCAAGACAGGGTGAGTTCAGATGCTTTTTTGTGTTTCAGTACGCTATGAGCTAAACAAGTACTAGATGAGCGTCTTTGACCGTTGCGCCATGTCTCACTACTTTTTTTAAAGCGCAAAAACGTTCCGAACGAACGGCCCTTTTGTGTGTCCATTTGCTGCTGCTGAAGGGACGCTTTTGGGTCTTTGAGAGTATTAGAGTTTGTTCATGAATGTTAAAGAAATATGTAGTAAATATGTCATAAACCTACAATTGTGGTTCCAAACCTGAATGTAGAAATCATTCTGATATGATGATTTGGCACTCAAGAAACATTTCTGATTATTATCAGTGTTTAAAACAGTTGAGCTGCTTCATATTTCTGTGGAAACCAGCATTTATTTGAAATGGAAATCTTCTGTAACATTTATAGATGTGTGTTTTTGATCAATTTAATAACTGACAGCATACATTTCCGTACTCTTCCCAATCTTTCGAACCCTAGTGTGTATGACACCAGTTTTGTTCCTCTCTTTCTGACAGTGTGTCGGCTCTGAATCGGCCGGAGAAGAAGAAGAGGAAGAAGCTGATGAAGGACTCTCTGTCTCTGGCGGCCATGATCCGTCGCTTCAGCCGCGAGAAAGAGGAGATCCGCAATAAGCACCCGACGTCGGTCGTCAAGCTCGTCCGCGCGCAACCCAACGCTGCCGCCGTCGCCCCCAGCAACGACCTCTCCATGGCCGACCTGACCTCTGACCCGGCGATGATGTCACTGCTGGGCGGAGCCACGGAGAACGACATGCTGCAGGAGCTGATGGGCGACCTGGACTTCGGGCTGCTGGACTCTCCTCAGCCGGCGAGTCCCGGGCAGAGCGAGAACGGCTCCCAGAAGCCCGGAGTCGCGGGTCGAGTGCAGAAGACGGGGTTGGTGCCGCCGCCGCCGCTTCCCAGCAGCCTCCCTGCTCCGCTTATCAAGCGCATAGAGGACCTGCGGGCGGTGAGTGCTGACCTGTACATACACACCTCAGTCACTGCGTTTAGTTGCATAAACACTGATTCATGATCCTCATGAGACACTTTTAGAAACACGAGCAGTTTGAAAAGTTTGTGTTTGTTTGGATGTGTGTGTGTGTGTGTGTGTGATTGTGATTTGTGTGTGTGTTCGAGTTTGTTTGTGTGTGGGTGTGATTGTATGTGTGGGTGTTTGTGTGTGTGCCATCTTTTCTTTCCAGGCAGATTCCAGTGGAAAGAGAGTGAGTGAAGGAGACGAGGTAGAGTGAAGGAGACGAGGTAGAGAGAGGTGTAGGAGGAAGAGAAGATCAACATGATAGAGAGAAAATAGACAGAATACAGGGAGAACAGGAAGAGCGGAAGGTTAGAAAGATGGAGATCTGTGGAAAACAGGGTATAATAGTGTCAGCAAATCAGAAGATGCTGTTTGGTTCTGATGTCTATTATGGGAGGTGTCTTCAATCTTTTGAAGTAAACATGGTATGTCATTCGCAACTTATTTTACTTTCATAATGTGATGCATTTCCAAGTGAACCAGAATATCCAACTGGAAAATGTAGGACTGGACTTGATTTAATCCATAAGGATTTGATGGGATGGTGATGTTTTATAAGTTTTTGTTAATAGCACATAATTATAAAACGCACGAGACCAGAAACGTGTGTCAAAGTAAACAGCCTCAATTTTACTTTCATGTTGACTTTACAGATGATTGGATTGGATTGTGAAGTGATATATGAGCTGCAGCTTTAGTTTTATGTAAGATGAATAGTAAATTTTCTTTTGTTTTTCCTTTCATATTTTTCCCACGGGTCCTTGAAATCCTTGAAAGTTTGTGAACCTGAAAAATAGATATATATCTGAAAATAAACATGCATAGATACAGGTCCTTGAAAGTGCTTGAATTTATTTTGTGCAAGTTTTCTGGAAAAAATTCCATATTATTCCCTCCGGTCCGCTAATGTGTTATTTTGCCAACACTTCGTGGCCAATGCACACTAGCTTGCTTGATTTACGTTAGTTACACGCATTTACCTTAAGTTACGTTAAGTGTTTCTCACGTGAGGTACTTTGTGTTGTACGTTGTCATGACGTTCACGCGTGCACGAAACTACTACGATGGTACCTCAACGTTTCATGCAAAAATTACATTTAGTCATTTAGCAGACGCTTTTGTCCAAAGCGACTTACAAATTAGGACTAAATTAAGCGAGTCATCGTGAAGAGGCAAAAAACAACGCAAGAAAGTGCTCAAAATACAAAGTTCAGGCACAATGTTCAGAGTAGCATAAGCCCGATAAGCGAGGATATAAAGGAAAAGGAAAGGTGTTTTTATTAAAAAAAAATGTATGAGGTTAATACCAGATCATTTAATACCAGATCATTTTTGAATACAGTATAGGATGTATCGAGTTTTATGTAAAACAGAAATACGACAAATACAATATCAGATCTCTGTCATATGGCCAAAAATCAATGTAAAAAAAAAAAAGAAACTTTTTTGCATAGTTGTGTTTGACACATGAAAACTGTAACAATGTATCTTACAAGTTAACACGATGTAACCTTGCTCTCACTTGAAATGTGTCCCCACATTATGTCCTTGAATTTCAGGATATTGGACCTGGAAAGTCCTTGAAAGGTGCTTGATTTTGAAGTTAAACAAGGTGTGGGAACCCTGTTTAAAGTATTTGTCGCCATGAAGATAGCCATTACATTTGAGCTGTCGTTAACTGCTTGTTTTCCTCTCAGGCGTCTCGTCAGTTTGATATGGAGGGCAGGAAGAAGTTTTTCACGCTGGACATGAACAACATCCTGCTGGAGTGAGTTCATTTGGCCGTTGTTTTCATTCCCAGTATCTCTGGTTGGTTCGATCATCTCACTCTCTCTCTCTCTCTCTCTGTGTGTGTGTGTGTGTGTGTGTGTGCAGTATCGAGCTGCAGGTGCAGGAACAGTCTGCGTCTGTGCGCGCCGCCGTCTACACTCATCTGGAGGCGTTCGTGCCGTGTAATAAAGAGGCTCTGCTGAAGCGGCTGAAGAAGCTGAGTCTGAACATCCAGGACGACCGGCTGCGGACGCCGCTGCTCAAACTCAAGCTGGCCGTGTGCAGCGTCATGCCGGAGCAGATCGCTCGATACAACATGGACTGCATGGCCAAAGTTGCCAAGTAAGAAACTGGACTACTACTGAGTAAGGAGTAAAAGCTATATATATACAGTAGTCAACATTTCAAGTGGATCAATAAAGTTCATCAAAGTTGTCCTAAGACAAGAACGGGTATTGTTCAAAATTCATGTATAACTTATGAAAGGTTTTGATCCACTTCAAATGTTGGCTACTGTATTAAAGGGATAGTTCACCCAAAAATGAAAATTAGCCCATGATTTACTCAACCTGAAGCCATCCTATATATGACTTTATTCTTTCAGACGAATACAATCGGAGTTATATTAAAAAATGTCCTGGCTCTTCCAAGCTTTATAATGGCAGTGAATGGGTGTATGTTTTTGGAAGTCCATCAAAGCCTATCCATCCATGATTAAAGCGCATCTATTCATGATTAAAGCGCATCTATTCATGATTAAAGTGCATCTATTCATGATTAAAGTGCATCTATTCATGATTAAAGTGCATCTATTCATGATTAAAGTGCATCTATTCATGATTAAAGTGCATCTATTCATGATTAAAGTGCATCTATTCATGATTAAAGTGCATCTATTCATGATTAAAGTGCATCTATTCATGATTAAAGTGCTCCACACGGATCTGGGGGTTAATAAAGTCCTTCTGAAGTGAAGCGATGCGTTCATGTAAGAAAAATATCCATATTTAAAACTTTATCAACTAAAATAACCAGCTTCCGGCAGAAGGCCGTACGCATCGATTTACAGCAAAAGAGTAACACTTGAACTTGACGCACAACGTAATGACGGCAATTGATGCCTCTCGCGGTTCAAACAAACAGGACTGGGCAACCGCGTTCGTCATTACGTTGTGCGTAGGATAGCTTCAGGATGAGTAAATCATGGGCTGATTTTCATTTTTGGGTGAACTATCCCTTTAACTAACGTTTTTTTACCAGTCTTACTTTTTAGTATCAAATTAGACCAAACTACGTTTATATGTAACTGACTTAAAACAGTTATGAACAGTTTAAAAGGAAAAAATTGTGATGACTAACTTTTAAGACTAGTCTTTAATTTATGCAACCATGTTCTTAAGCCGTATGCTCTTCTTTCTTTATGGACCACAAAAGGAGAATTTTTAAAAACATTTCCTACTCTCTCTCGTCCATATAATGGCAGTGAATGGCGACCAGCATCAAGTTATTTAAAAAAAAAGACACAAGTATCACAAAATGATCCCATGTGACACCTGTCGTAATGTATATTCCAAGTGTTCTGGGGTGTACGATAGGAAATTGTATGTACCGGTATTTAGCGAAATTCAAGACCTTGGCCATTGGTCTTCGTTGCACAACGCGTTTGTTCGTTTGACTCTATTCGGGCCGCAGTTTCATAGAATTATTTATTAATTTTTTTTACAAAATTGAATAAATTGTTGTTTTATGAATTTAATTAATTAGACATGCTTTTTGATTATTAAAATGTAATTAAAACCATTAAAATGTAATCCAGAAAACTTAAAACAGAAAACACAGAATTTGGTAAATATAAAACGGAATTTGAGAAAATAAATATAAATTGTATTTCATACGGCCCTAAACGCATAATCTTTGTTAAACTTTAAATAAATTGTTGTTAAATTGTATAAGTTTCATGATTTCAATTAATTAGACGTGCTTTTTGATTACTACATTTTAATTGAACCATTGAAATGGAATAAAAAAAAAAAATCTATAAAAATCAAAACGTAAAAAAAAAAAGGTTTTAATAGGGTCCTAATAAACGAAGAGACTTCTGTGTGTTTACCGTTGTGTGTGTGTGTGTGTGTGTGTGTGTGTGTGTGTGTGTGTGCAGGCAGCAGACCGAAGACGGTGACAGAAACGGCTCAGAGGAGGAAGATGATGAGAAACCAGGACGAAGAGTGATGGGACCCAGGAAGAAGTTCGTGTGGGACGACAAACTCAGGTGGAAGTCATGGATGATCACTAATGCGTTCGGCATGAGACAGACCTGCATAAAACTATTGCTAATTTATTATTTTAATTAAACATTCAATTATTTTATTTGCATTTAAACATTAAAATATTGTATTATTATTTTAATTTAAGTAAACCTAAAGAAACAGTTTAAAACATAAAAAACATAGCTAATTTTGTATTTTAATTCAACATTAAATGATTTTAATTGCATTTAAGCATTACAAATATTTAATTTTAATTAAACAAAAATATTGAAAATATATTAGTTTTTGCTTGATATCTGTGTGTGTTTGCGTGTGTGTTTGCACAGGACTCTGCTGTGTAATCTGGTGCGGGTGAAGCTGGGCTGTTACGCGCTGGAGGCTCAGAGTTCACTCTCACCTGAGGATTACCTGAAGGTCTTCATGGAGACGGAGGTCAAACCGCTTTGGCCCAAAGGATGGATGCAGGCCAGGTGGGTTTCGGCACCACAGCACCAGTTCTCGGACCTCTGCTGGTGTCAGTGCTGGTGAATGTCAATGTTGATTCACTAAACATTCATCTCTTTCTCTCTGCTTCTCAGGATGCTGTTTAAAGAGAGCCGAATAGCTCACAATCATCTCACTGGAAACACGTGAGTTTCTCCACTCTGGTTTATTTTTAAACACTAACTAGATGCTGAATCTAGATTTATTCATTAGGATTTTCATTCACAACATGGAGCCTTTTTGGACCTACTTCTCTTAGTGCACGTTCACAGATCGTCTGCAAATGATTGTGGCATTCACAACTTATTTTGCTTTCGTAATCTGACACTTTATGACTGGGACACAATTTAGGACTGATATTTAATCATTTTAGGGTAATAACATGCATCAATGAACCAGTTTAATGCCATGTACTTTTTTAAAGTATTAATTGGAGTGTTAATATAACATTTATCATGGCGTTTATGTCTTTAAAATGCCGTTCTCTAAGGCATCTGGTTATTTTGAAACATTAACTAACAGCTGGATCTAGATTAATTCATTACAGTCCACATTAAATCATTTTCCCATACTTCATATTAGTGCACATTCACAGATCTATTGTAAGCGATTCATTAGTTCATGTTAGGAAGTTGAAACGGTCACCCGTGGTTAGGGTTGAAAAAATAGAATTGAATAATAAAATGAGGAAAAATTACAGCTCACCACATAGTCATTAATACATATTACATCATATATTCATATTTTCATCATTGCAAAGAACAATACTGTTAAAGTATCATGCCCGTTCATGGCTACATGATGCACAATGAGTAAATCTAGACTCTCGTCTGTCGTGCCTAATGCTCGACTCCTGTTTGTCACTGTACTCGTCTTTACCTGGATTACAATCGTCATCCATCAAAACTTTACTAGCGCTACACTTGTTTGCTTTATCCATCTGAGAGGTGTAGTGTGTGTATCATTATGCTCATGCAGCGGTTGGGTGTTTCGAGCCGCTGTTCAGTCTGTATTTCACACAGAGAAACGGCTCCGAAACAATCACAGAATAGCAGAGAGATTGTGCTTTGAAGCCAAATACACTCTTCTCTCTGCCATCTCTGATGAAATCAGCCGTGCTTTCTCTGCATCAGGACTGCTTGACTGCATCCGCTTACTGGATCCTCGGACTGAAAACTTTCCAGGAGTTTATAAAGATCTTATCGAAAACAGGAGCGGAAACAACGACACTTTTCCCACACTTTGAAAACCCCTGGGCTATACTGTCAATAATAAACAATGTTTTTTTGTTTTTTTCATTAGCATTTAGCATGATGGTAATTTTACTTAGAAAAAATACTAATCCTTGGTAATAAAATGGATAACTGGCTTAATATTGAACCATTCACTTGCATCACTGACAGAAGATTTTTTATTTTTTTTATTAAATTTAAATTAAACTTTACAAATATATTTTTCAATAGTTTTAATTTAAACATAAAAAATATTGCTAATTTATTATTTTAATTATGTATTTTAATTTAACATTAAAACAAATTTCTTTGCATTTAAACATACAAATATTTTATTATTATTTAAATTTTATTCAATTTTTAATTAAACATAAAAATATTTAAAATTCGTGAACTGAAAACTTTCCAGGAGTTTAAAACATAAAAAATATTGCTAATTTTGTATTTTATTTCAACATTAAATTATTTTAATTATTGCATTTAAGCATTAAAATATTTTATTATTTAAATTTTTCATTAATTAAACATACAAATATTGAAAATATATTTTTTAGTAAAAAAAAAAAAAATACAATAGGCAACATTTGAAGTGGTTCAAAAAAAGTTCATCAAAGTTGTCCTTAGACAAGATTGGGTATTGTTCAAAATTCATGTATAACTTTGATGTATACTTTGATAATAATGTATTTTTTATCTTTGTGTTTTTTTTATTTTATTTTATTTAACACTGAAGTAAAATGGGAGCAGTTTTATGTCATCACTGTTTGAGTGTCTGACCGTAAAAACTGCATTGATTTGTTTTGTTTTTTTCAGAGTAAAGAAGCGGATGTTACCGACCCCCAAAGCCAAACCCAAGCCTCAGGACAGTGGTGTTCTCCAGCGCCCGGCCCTCTCCGTGGACCCCGCCACCCCTTCCCCAACCGTCCCGCGCGGGCCGTCCCCGCCGGAGCCCATCTGCCTGTCGGACTCTCTGGACGAGGATCTGACGGCCCCATCGCTGGACTCCATCTCTCACGCTCTAGCCATGCTCAGCAGCGCCGCTAAAGGCCTGGCCCAGTCCGACAGCCCGCCATCCACCGACACTCCCAAACCGGCCCAGTCGCTGCACACGGCGTCGCCACACCTGGCCAAAAAGAGTGCCAACACCCTCCCGCTTCATTCTCCCAGCATCCTCTCCTCCTCGTCTGCGTCTCCGGTCGTTAAAGGAGTGAGTGTTTTATCACAGGTTCAGAGGCCTTCGGTTATTCCCGCTCAGCGACCGACAGTGAATCAGCCCACTAAACTGGGTGTGTCCCAGCCGAAGCCCCGCCCACCTCCCACATCATCGCCTCTTCACGCTCCTCAAAAGATTCCGGCAAAATCATTGGTCGCCATGTCAACGGGTCTCATCAAAACAAGCAATAACAGCTCATCGCCGCAGTCGCGCGCACTTCTCACCACTTCCTCGCCGTCGCTCATAAACGTTAAATCCGTTCAGCCTTTCCACGTGACCGTGACGCCGCAAACTAAAAAACTTGCGCCCCACGAGTCGCCCAAACCGGGCTTCATCACGCCCATGCAGGCCACGCTCACCAAATCGCCACACAACCCTAGCTCAAACATCATCAAGCTCACTCCCACCGGCCCGGCCGTCTCCAGGCCGCCCACGTTACCCAGCATGCACCAGCACGCCTCTAAGAGCCAAGGCTTCCATGCGGGGTTCATCGCCGGCGGTTACAGCTCCCCCGTGGGGCAGAAGAATTCCTCTCAGGGCAACAACATCTCCAGCCTCGCCACGACAACCGCAGCTGTTGCTAAGCAGCCGGTGACCAGCGCCTCGCCCGTGACGGGGACGGCCAATCACAGCCAGCGACACAGACAAGTGGGCGGAGCTAATCAGGGGGTGAAGACAATCACATCGGTGTCTACGGCCGCAGCGACTCAGCTCTCACAGGTCTCTCCGTCATAATTTCACTTTTTTATTAAATGTTAATGTATTGATTCATTGTTTTTTATTTATTTAATTTTAATTAAACATTAAAAAATATTTTTTTTACTTGCTACTTTCAAACTCAAGGCATGTATATATATATATATATTATAGCATGATGGTCAGTTTACTTAAAAAAAAAAATAACTAGCATCTGATTTAGACCAAATAATAATAATTATTATTATCATTATTATTATTATTATTATTTTTAATTAATTACAATAAATTAAAATGAATGATATATAATATAATTATTTTAATAATAATATTTTTTAATTAAATTATTTTTCGATTGTTTTGTTTATTTATTAGTTATAAATAATAATTATTTATTTGTTTTATTTATGTATTTTAGGCATCTTTGCGATCTGATTTTGGTTTTCTAGTGGTTTTATCACTTATTTTCGCTCCGCTTGCTGCAGAAAGTGGGACTCCATTGGGATGCGTTGCTTTATCACAGTGAAGAGGCCTAATGATGATTAATGATGTTTTCCCCGTGTGTAGGTGTCGTCCGCCAGCGCTCTTCTCAGTTCGGCCGGCCCGTCTCTGCCTCTGGGTTTCGGGATGTTGGGAGGACTGGTTCCCGTCTCTCTCCCGTTCCAGTTTCCAAACCTGCTGAATCTTCCTTCATCTGTGGTTTCCACAGCGACCTCCGGCGTCTCGACCAATCCCAGCAGCTCAGGGTTCAACCTTCCCCAGAGTGAGTCGCTCTTCACACGTAAATATATTTAATACTGTATTATTATTATTATCATTTAAAAATTCTTAGTGAGGTGAATTTTACATACTTCATTAGATCTCACAGAATTGACACTGTTTGCTTTTTTTTTTATTCCTGAGCATGTTTATCACTGCTGTAATGTTTCTGATACACTCTTGCGTAATGAGCATTTATTACTGATTAAAACCGTATAACAAAATTTAAAGGTAGGGAATTACGTGTTTGTTTGTTTATTTATTTATTTTAATTATTGGACTTTTCTTTATTCTCCTGAAAAACTAGATTTTCTATGAAATATATTAAACTGAAATATAATTTTTACTAAAATTTTTTGTAAGAAAATATTGTTAAATTTGTTAAGATGTGTTCTAGATTTATTGAATTTTTATTGACTAGTTTGCCATTAAAATAGTCTTTTGCTGCTGATATGGTGTTAAATAATAAACACATAAAATGGATTTATAAATAATATTACAATAAATATTGTAAAATAAATTAAATATAAATCATTTAAAGTGAGCATGTATCAGGAATATTCTGGCAGTGATAAATATTCCAGAAGTGATTCAAGTAGAATAAACATGTTTTTTTAATCCATCAAGCAGACACCGTTATTTCCCAATGCCAGTAACTGGAAAACAACCCAGTATGGACCCAGTAATGAATCACTAGTATTCTGCTCATGAGTCAGTGGAGTCAGATGTAAGCGAAGAAAATCAAATCTTCAGCTTAGCGCTTCAGTCACGTCTAATATACACTGCTGCAGTTAAAATACTGTCAAATCTGCAGAATTCAGACTTTCAATCATTTGTTAGGTTTTCTACTGGACACCATATGTGATGCGATCTGGGAAAACCCACCACATGGTGGAATTTTACCTATTACAGGTTTTGATATCATATGGAAGCTGGTATCAAGCCCTTTCCAAATCGGTTTTTATTTTTATCATAGCTTGGTAGCAAAAGTTATGTTTATCTGAAGTCGGCCGATCGCTATGATTTTCTGGAACGGAATTTTGAGAAAAACAGGTTTAATAACTGTCACCGTCGGGACGCTTGGCACTGTTTTTTTAAAACAGGATTGGCACGAAATGCGCACTAATACACATTCACTGTACATGTTATGTGGTTTATTTTATAGGTAAACTATCTTTGTAGTGTTAAGAGACGGACGGGTGTATGGGATATACGGCGATTGTTTTGTTTTTTTCACCTCTGCGTGCGTTAGACGCGTTAGAGAAAATGGTCGCATAGAATGCATTAGAGAGAGTATTTTCAGCTTGACACTATCGCTGTTGTTCTGCACTAAACAAGGGAATTTTGCCAAGATATTTTCAGAGATAAGAGAAAAGATGTTATAGAATAATAATTTAATGAAAAAAAATTTTTTGACAAAAAAACTGACATTCAAACTATTTTGGAATTTACTGAAAACGTCCCAGCGCGACATCCGACGGGTTTTCCCAGATCGCATCACATATATATATATGTGTGTGTATTTGTGTGTGATGGCTGCAATAACTAATTGATCAAATCTGTAATAATTAAATTAACTAGTCACATCACTGAACAATTTTGACATTTAAGTAGTAAAATGCTCATTTTTATGGGGGAAAAATCTCATTGACTTGCATCTTACAGTTATATTCAGTATTCCAATATTTTTTCAAAACTGCTTCTAATAGCAAGTCAATGTCATCGTTTAAAGGTATAGTGGAGGATTTTCCCGAATTTAGAAAAGAACCGCCCTCTCCACTTTTTGAAAAAATGCACATGCTCAACACTCTACCTGCTCCCAGTCCCGAGAGGGAACGCCTATTAAACTTGTGCACGAGAGACGGCTAGCATCGCTAATCATAGCTTACATTAACTTTTACTAGAAGTGATTTTAAATGGATTTCTCCAAATAGCATGCCAAACTTTACCTGTCGAGTAGAAACTTCGTGACTGAGGCATCAGTGGGAAGCCCAACCTGTGCTTTTAGCGCACGCCAGCGTGTGAAATATTCTCCCAAAAACACACTGGTCTTGTTTCTTTCTTCAGAGGCCTTTCTCTTCTTGTCATACAATTCGTAGACACTTTTTCTCTTGCGACCCTCAGACATTTAGAAAAAACTCGGTGAGAACGGTGAGCTTCAATGGATGGCTGAAACCGTAGCTCACCACACATATATACACCTGAAAGTGCACATGCGCAGAAAGCGAAAACTACCTAGGGATGAGCACGTACGACGGCCTTACGCAAACATATCACCAGAATGATTGACATAGGGCTGGGCGATATATCGCACGATATTGTTATGCGCATCTCATCAGTAAAGCCGGTTCCTTGATTAGGAGTAAATCCTCATCACCTGCTTTCAGATGGAGCGGTGTTAAATTAACACTCCTGGGAGTGTATATGAGTCCACACTCAAGAGTGTAAAGTGTTAAAATATGAGTGTTAAATTAACACTCAAGAGTTAATGAGATAATTAAGTGATTAATTAAGTGATTATTGAGCATTATTGAAGACACCTGATGTTAACAAGCAGAATCACTGAAGGAGAAAATCACAAATTGTAAGTTAGCATTATGGTGATGGGTGTTTGCTTTAGTTGGGCTCTTGACCCTTATATGTTTACTGTTTGTCTGCTGTTATTGATGTATAACAGTTAAATGAACAAAGTAAAGTGTGATCTGACAGTGTTGGTTATGTTTTGACATAATCATGCTGTGATCTGAAAAATGAAACTTATTGAGATAGTTTGGTTTAACTTGTTAGCAGCAGTTTTGTGATTCTTCAGCATATGATTATCAGTACTTTACTTATAATTCAAAATATTTAATAAACATTAATAAACTTTCAAATGAATTTATTTAGAAACACAGACATCAATAATCAGCCTGTGAATCTCAACAATGGTGACAATAATAAAGCATGTTGCAGTGGCTGCCACCAATCACAACTCATTAATGGCTCCCATCATGCATTGCGGTATGAATAAATTATGATCTGAATTGTCTATGTAATTTACTTTTCCTAATTGAATATTCTGCTCGTCACCATTGTTGAGATGCATAGACTGAATCTTGACGGCTGTGTGTGCCTAAAAGTAAGATTTTTTTTAAAAAACAACTTTTAAGTAATCCTTTATATTATATAAAAAAAATTCTGGCCATTTATGCAGATTCACAGTTATGCTGTAACCAACAACATAAATTGAAATCAGAAAGAAGGATCTTAATGAGTTCAGTGATCAAGTTCAAATGATGATTGTCATATTATAACCAACACCATCAGATCACTTTTTTTTCTTTGTTCATCTGGCAGTTATAACTCAGATACAACAGCCAAACAAAATCTAAAGTGAACATATAAGGGTCAAGAGTCCAACTAAAGCAAACACTGATCGCCATAACGATGGCTTACAATTTGTGATTTTCTCCTTCAGTGATTCTGCTTGTTAACATCAGGTGTCTTCAGTAATGTTCAATCATCACTAAATTAATCACTTAATTACCTCATTAACTTCAACACTCTTGAGTGTGGACTCATACACTCCCAGGAGTGTTAATTTAACACTGGAGTTTTTGCTGTGTACAAAGAGCCGTAGTTAACTGACAAGCTGAGTCGTATCGCATTAATTATCACTGGCGATACGTCCGCGATATTGATGCGATATGGCTCAGCTTGTCAGTTAACTACGGCTCTTTGTAGTAAATGCCGCTCCATCTGAAAGCAGGTGATGGTGATTTACTACTAATCAAGGAACCGGCTTTACTGACGAGATGCGCATAACAATATCGTGCGATATATCGCCCAGCCCTAGATTGACAATTAGGAGGACCAATAGTCTTGATGATCCACCCGGAAAAAGAAAATCCTCCACTATACCTTTAACTTTACAATACCTCAGATGTGTTCTTATAGAATGTTAAAGACATTTAAACCACATTAAACGTTCAAATATGTCAATTGTGTTCTTTTGGAATGTTGAAAACATTTGAATCACCTTAAATTTCAAATACCTCAGATTTGTTCTTTTGGAATGTTCAACACATTTAAACCACATTACATTCTAACCTTGATCATTTTACACATTTTGCGCACTATGTGAAGCAGATATTGCATAGACTTCAGTGTTCGTTGGGAAAACATCATAATGAATGAATTAACGGACTGTTTAGTTGATGTAAGCACTGCAGTCGTGTGTGTGTTTAGTAGTTTCTGTTGCTGCTGGTGTGTTTTTGTGGCTCATCTTCTGCTCTTCGTCCTCATGAATCTGATTTCCTCCATTGGTTTCATCTCTCTGTCCATCCCGTCTCATGCGTGTCTGTGTGTGTGTGTGTGTCCCGTCTCTCCTCAGATGTGTTAAAGGGTCTCATGTCAGGGGCTCAGGCTGCTCTGCCGCCACACTTGCAGCTGGCTTTCTCAGGTAAACGCTGACGACGCCTCCCGCTGGCTGCATGAGTCTTCTTCTGTCTTCTGTCGGGACACGCCGCCCGTGTTCACTTCACTGACCCCTCTCTCTGTCTGTGCAGATGTCAATCAAACGCAGGGCGGAGACTTGCAGAGGAAGTCCTTATGACATCACAGTGCTCCCGACCGCTGGCTGATCCAGTGCTGACTGACTCCGCCCATTTTTATGCATGATCTGCTGGCTGTCCAATGAGACGGAACTGTTTTTATACGCATTTGAATATCATGAATAATGAATTAGTTTGAATAATGATGCGTCAGTTGTACATATGTATCAATGTTTACACAGACAGACCTAATCACTGTGGACGGGGAGGGAAACACGTATGTGTGTGTGTGTGTGTGTGTGTGTGTGTGTGTGTTTGCATGTACATTAGCGGGCAGTTTTTTAACGTGTTGAGTGTTTGAATATTGATGAGCGAGTGAATGTGTTCCTCCCTCTCTCGTGTAGGTCAGTGTCTCTGGTGCTGTTCATGAACGAAACGCCCCTTTAAAGTCAAAACAAACTGAAAACCAAATGACGGTGGCGGGCGATTGTAATATACTTGAACTTTCAGGATTTGTTTACTTGCGTTTCAGGACACGTGCGAAATAAAAATGCAGAAGCCTTAGTAAAAACTGTGTGTGTGTCTGATGTTTCTGATGCATGTTTATTATTGGCTGAATTTATTTAAATTTTTTCAGCTCAAACACATTTTACCATGTTTAAATCCAGACTATCCTTTGTGCAGCTGCACCAGAAGTTCCCAGGAGTTTTGATTGTGCATTGATCAAGTGCATTTTGCATATGATTTTGGTCTGAAATGTAACTTTTGAATTGTATTGTTTTATACATACTTGAACTGAATGCAATACAAAGTAGGTTCAACAAACAGTTTATCAACTTTAAATGATTCTAGTTAAGAGGGATGTATAGAAATATGAGGAGCGGTAACTTTAATTTGCAAACTTAATATCATTTCCATTTTTTTTTTTTCTGCTGTATTAATCCATGCCTAAAAAATATTCATTCTAGGTTATTTAATGTTTTAAACGAAATAGGGCGTGCGATCATAAAATCTGTTACTGTCGGACTCTTTTTCTAGCCTTTTTTATGCATGAAGTAAAAACAACTTTTCAAAATGTTTCATCTTAAGCAGGACAAAAAAAACACTGAGGCACGTTTACTTCTCACACAGGATTAAGATCACTTTAAATATCTAATTCAATAATATTAAAGGTTTTGTGTCAACAAATTACCCTTGTGAATTCAGAAAGCGTTATTAGTGGTAATGTGGACTAATACACGTTTTAAAGTCAAGTACTCTTGACTATGACCATTTTACCTTTATTTAAATCTGGATTTTCTGATGCAGAAACTGCTTAAAGAAAAATAAGTACTTTTTTGACAACGTTGTTTATATTACACAACACATGGCAAGTAATTTCATCCAAAACATAGAAGACTGTTCAATTCTGCCCAATTAGCAAAAGAAAAAAAAAAACAATCATCATAAAAGGTGGAGATTCATTACAGAATGATTTGTCATTTTTTTTGTTAAAGACAAAGCATGGTATCCTAACTGTGGTGAAGTGTGTAAAACGCATGAATTAATGACATGACCAATGAGATCAGGTGTTTGTTACGTCATTCAGAGCCAGAAGACGGGCGATTCTGCGGTACTGTGACTTTAATTTCATCATCAATCTTCATCAATTGACATTCAAGTACCAAACATGTGGAGTACAAAATATCAACAAGGTGAACGAGAGCTTTCTAATGCCGTGGACTGAAGATACACTGCAAATAACATCATAAAAATAACCAGAATCCAACAGACGGTCAAATACGGCAGCGCACAAGGTAAAACTCAATCTGGAAACAAAGACTTGAAGGAAGAGAGCGTGAATAAGTGTGTGTGTGTGTGTGTGTGTGTGTGAGGGTGATGATGTGGCAGTGCGGCCCACAGGAAGAGCTCCAGTCTATTTGACCAGCGGTCTGGTTTTATCATCGTCTCCACACTGATGCGCTTTATACTTTTTCACTTCTGCCATGTATTTCGTCCAGGCGTCTCCTTTTCCAGTCTCCGCCTGCGTTAAACACACACACACACAGATCAGTGAACATGAAAACTTCTACACACACCATTCATACACTACCACTTAAACGTTTGGGTATGGAAATAAAGAAAAATAACTGAGAAAAATCATATTTAGTCCTCAGATGCCATGTCCGTAATCTATAGCAAAAAATCTCAAACGGATGCATTAAAAGCTGAACGACACATTTGCGACAATATGGTTTCAGGAAACAGTCGCGAGTAGATAAATCGACTATGATAGTTAGGTCGTTGTACGCAGCCACAGAAAGAGAAAGTTATTAAAACTATTGTTATTGTGTTATTGACACGACTGTTGCTAGATAAACATGTAGGAATTAAATCATATGCTTCACAAATATTTAAATCATTTAAATCTACAAACTGAAAAAGTGATACATATATTTCAATGCATGCATACCAGGTCTATGAGATGAAAATTATGAAAAAAATAATGATAATTATTACAGAAAGGTCTAAATTATAACATTAAAAAGCTAAAATTACGACATGAATTGTCAAGATGAAAAGTCAAAAATGTGACGTACTAAATCGAAATTATGCCATACAAAAACAGAATTATTATGATAATCAAAATTACGACATACTAAGTCTAAATTGAAACAATAAAAAAAAGTTAATTACGACAAAAATGTTCAAATTATGACAGTCTAAATTGACTTTAAAGTCATAATTATAATATAAAAAGCCAACATTTTGGCATAAAAAGTCCAAATTATAAGCCATAAGACAAATCCAATTATGACATTAAAAAACTAAATTATGACATGCATTTGCATAAGTCAAAATTGACAGTCAAAACTGAGACTACTTTTTTTTTTTTTAGATAAATAAATTATCTAAATTATGACATAAATCCAAATTGTGACAGAAACAGTCAAAATTACAACATGTCTAATGACAGTCTACATTCAAAATTGAGTGTCATAATTTTGACGTGTCAATTTAGACTGTCATAATTTTGACTTTTGTCGTTTTGAGTCTACAGTCTGCATTTTTACTTTATCATAATTTTGACATCCTAATTTAGACTCAAATAAAAATTGACAGTCAATTATGACAGTCTACATTTACATAAAAATTGACAGTCAAAACCATGAGTCTAAATTATGACTTTAAAATTACAAATTCAAATGACAAAAAGTAAAACATTTTAGTCAAAATTGACAAAAAGTTAAAATTATGACAAAGTCAGTGAAAGTTAAAATAATGACAAAAAGCAAATTATGATAGTAAAAATTATGACAGGTTAAATTACAACAAAAAGTCAAAATGTTGAGTCAAAATTACAATATAAAGTCTAAATTATGAGTCTAAATTACAACAAAAAGTCAAACATTATATAAAAAGTCACAATTATGACAAAAAAAGTCACAATTATGACAGTAAAATTATGACATAAAAAGTCAATTATGATAGTTAAAATGATTTGATTAAGATATAAAGTCACAATTATGACAGGCTAAATGGCATTTAAAAAATTGACAAAAAAGTCTAAATTATGATCAAAGTCTATCGATGACAGTCTAAATTATGATAAAAAGTCATGACTCAGGAGAGAGCAGAGCACTTGTGGGCCCTTATGTTGCTGTTTGAAAACGCACTTGTCGAAGGGAACAATGAAAGACAACGTAATCTCCTTATTATCGTCACCTGGGATGTTCCCATGACAACGCAGCACAGTGTCCATCAGCTGAATAGCTGTTAACATAACCGTTGCAAATAAATGTGCATTTTACACCAAAAAAAAAATCCGTTTTTAAAATATGGGTTATATATCTGTGTGAGAGTGTATTTCTCTGCTCTCAACGTAAAAACTTCTTTGGACCCTGCATTATTTATTCCTAACACTGTTTATACCTAACTAAATATTTCTTACCTATAAAAAAAATATTTAAGCATAAAATGTCAAAAATGTGTGAAATATATTTGGGATATTTGTTCATGTTATTTCTATCTATCTATACAATGTTTTACTGTTGTCACAGGTCAAGCAGAATTATTTTGGTTTTGCAAAACGTATTAAAATTCGCACCACTTTTTCATTAGATTATGGATAAATTAAGAATTATATCGCTTAATATCAGAGGACTTAACAGTCCGAATAAGTGAGCCAAATTCATGATCTACTTGCGCAGGAAAGTGATTGATATCGCTCTGTTTCAGGAAACTCATCTAAAGTATCTGGCAGGCTTGCATATTTGTGTACAAACATTAAGGGGAAGAAAATAGCATTTGTATCAATCTACGCCCCTACAATATCTGAGGCTAGTTTCTCTCCCACATGTAACTTGGTTTCATTGATAGACGATAGACTCTGATTATCGGAGGAGATATGAATGCGCTGAAAACTGAAACTGAAAACTCCTGAAGTCAAGTTCAGCTTAATTCCTCAGTAAAAGCGCTGAATTTGGTCGATGTTTGGGGATCTGGGAACCCCTTGATTAGAAACTACACCTTCTTCTCGACACGGCATCTCTCTCACTCAAGAATGCACTATCTTCTGCTCTCCAAGGAACTTTTGAACTCTTTTGACCAGACAATGATACTACCAGCAGCTATTCTTGCGGAACACAATTAGGATGTCCTCCATTTGTTGAAAGATCTCCGCGGTGGCGTTTTAATATCTCTCTTTTACAGGACAACCAGTTCGATGAGGACTTCATAGCCAGGCTGTCTGAATTCCTTTCATTTCGGTTGAAGACCCTTTATTTGTCTGGGAAGCTACGGAAGGTTTTATCAAAGATTTCTCTATAGCCTTTGCTGTACAACAGAGAATTTTTGAGTTTGAGTTGTCCTCTTCTAGTCACTTCATGGATGTATGGGAAGGCCTTAGAGGCTACAGCACGCATGGGACAGAGACTGTGAACAAGAGGAGGGTGTCACGGACTGGGGAAGAGTATGGCAGAACATTTTTACTTCATCTAGGAATCCTAATCACCAACTGATTCATTATTCTGTCACAGAACTTATTGGACCCCATTTAAAGACATCGTATTGACTCCTCCTCTAGTCTCTTCTGCGATAAATGTCCCGACCAACAACTTAGATCCTTTGTCCATATGATGTGGGAATGTGAAAAGGTTCAAACATTTTGGATTGTGGTATGTGCTATCTTATCGAAAATCATTGAATATCATTGAGTTTGATTTCTCTAAACTGCAAAAAATTGTCTGGCTGGCCGGTTTAACGTCTGCAACAAAACTGACAGCTCAACACTGGCTCCCACCTCACACCCTGGATATATTCAAGTGGTTGATTCAACTTCGGGACATTATAATGTTGGAAATATCCACAGCTCGGGTGAACTCGGCACACATCTCAAGCTTCTAGAAACAAACTTTGTTGTATTATTTTCATGTTATCACTATGAAGCTGCTTTGAGACAATCTGTATTGTAAAAAGCGCTATATAAATAAAGGTGACTTGACTATAGTTGCTGAGAAGATCTCCAATTCTATTGTGCAAAGCAATGATCAGGACTCACTTTATCCCTCTTCTTGTTATTTTTTTTTTATTCATGTTTTATCATTCCTGTGGCTGTTTTTCTGTTAACTTATCTATCCGTTATATACCCCATTGTAAAGAGAGTGCAGGGTTAAGCTGGGTGGGGTGGGATTGGTAGGTGTTCTTATTCTGGCTTGTTTACTGTCAAGAAAAAAAAAAAAAAACACGAGTATTCGCTGGGTCACATGACCATAATCATAAAATGACTTCCTTGAAGTGACCATTGCATGTTCCCTTCGCTAACGGCCTTGTGAAAGGGCCCTCCGTGAAGAGATCAGTTCTTCACTTTCGTTTCGAAACACTTCTACAATGGTGTCCCCTTCCCGAAGGGCCCTTCAAGGGAGCAGAAATGCCGTTTGGCACATGACCTTAATGTCAATGTCACAAGGTCATACATTTGATCCTTTTAATCACAATTATAACTTAGTATGTCATAATTAAGTTAACTAAAGCATTTTTTTTTTTTTATGTGTGTAAGAAATTCTATCCACCACTTCCACAAACCAGTGAAAAACTTTCACACTTAAGAATCTCGCCGGAAGAAGTAACGTTAGTTCATCCAGGGACTTTTCGATTACTATGTATTCAGACACACTACTCAGTTGGCGTACTATTTTTCAAACACTGTATAGTAGGAAATATTTCGATTTCGGACACAGCTGGGAAAGTTATTGCTGCGTTCACGCAATGTCGTAATTACGAGATGACGACAGCACATGACGTTCCATGGCAACACTATCGGCAACACTATCAACAACAATCTGCAGCAGTCACGTGGTACAAGTCGGAGCTCTCAGCAAATTCCCAGTTTACAAATTGCAATTTACGAGTTCTACAAAGAACTCTATTTACAAGTCGTAATCTAGTCATTATGACATGGCGTGAACGCACCTTATGATAGATACTGAATTAACCTCATAAAATAGCTTCATAACGAATAGGTTTGAACTAAACAACAATGATTTTATAGGATATATAGTCTCTCCTCACCTCGGAGTCCAGTTTCTGTTTCTTGGCCACCATCCCTGTCTTGAGGGCCAAACGCGCGCCTCCCCTCCGCTTGCCCACCTGAGTTAATAAGGGAACAGACTCAGAGCGTTACACGGGCTTTAGGAAGCGACCAGGACCCGAACAGAGCCAGAATCTACAGCTGTATGAGTGTGTGTGTGAGGGTGTGTGTGTGTTACACTAATGTAAAGCGCTTCCACTGCCTCTCTTACAATGCTGCTCACGCTACAAGGCTTGTCCTGAGCCGCTTGCCCTGCCGGAGCAGGACTCTTCGTCTTCTCCTCCTCCTCAGTCTCTCTCTTCCTCTTCTCCTCCTCCTCCATCTTCTTCTTGAACATCTCCATGAAGCTGCCGTCGTTGGCGAAGGCGTTGGCCGCTTTGGGCGCCCCGTGGGCCGGGCTGCTGCCGCCGGACTCCCCGCTGCTGCTGCTGGAGGACTGATGATGATGATGATGGTGATGAAGATGTCGGCGATGATGTTTGTCTGATTTATGCTGCTTTTTCTCCATCGTTTTGTCGTTTAGTAAAATAATAAACAACCTTTTACTTTCACGCCTGTGATTTTACAGGGCTGTTTTGATGTCCGCACTAAAGTGAAGACTTAATAAAGAATGAATCGTAATTTAAACGTAGCAAACGCAATAAAGACGAAAGTTAAATAATAATAATAATAAGCGTGTTTGACTTATATTGTGATAATAAAGTATCGCGGCGTCTCCCGATATGCAAAAACACCCTTAACGACAAACGCAAAGAGCGCGATTTATCGAGTCGCGAGTCCGTATGTGATTATAATCGCAGATCGGGCGGATTGTGGGATGAATCGGCAGGATTTCGGGGTTTAATCCCGATGTTTTTCCGCACAGTTTTGTTTTATTTTAGAGTCGCTCCGCCATGATGCATTTCATCTGCAGTCAGTGTTCGTTCGTGTGAGTGACACACCGTCGCCCCCCGCAGGCCGGAAGAGGAACTGCAGCGTCTTTTCTTCTTCTTCTGGTGTTTATTTTAGCGGTAACTGCAGCGTCTTTCACGTATTTCAGTTTCATTGTCCACTAAATATAAAATACAATATTATTTGTAACAGTTACAGGGGGCAGCAATAGATATATGTTTAAAATTCTGATTCTGAATAAGGATCATTATTCATCAATTTTTGAATTTACGCTTGGACAAAACTACAAAGTCTTGCATACATAAACAAATTTGTTAATAGAAAAACGGAAAAAAAATAAAGGTTAAAATAACTCTGATTAAAATAATAAATAATAATATACAAATGTGGATTAAAACAAATAAAACATTTAAATAATGAATAAGATAAAATACATTTTATCAAAATAAAAATATAATTTAAATAAATTATACATCTAACAATACATTTACATTTAGTCATTTAGCAGACGCTTTTGTCCAAAGCGACTTACAAATTGGGACTAAATTAAGCAAGTCATCGTGAAGAGGCAAAAACAACGCAAGAAGTGCTCAGAATACGAAGTTCAGGCATTATTCAGAGTAGCATAAGCCCGATAAGCGAGAATTTACAGGAAAATATATATATATATTTTTTTTTTTATGAATACAATACTACAGTGAGTAGAAAAAAATGTAATGATGTAATAGAAATAATATTTTACACATTTATACGTTTTTTTTTTTACAGGATTGATGGAGTCTTTAAACATGAAAATATTTAGCCCCAGCAAACACGAACATTCCCCTAATGTCCCAAATAGCAAATTGGTTTTGGGCCAGATCTGGCTGAGCCTTGCCAGAGATTTTGGCCCACACACTGTTTGGTATTACGGCCCAAGGTTGGCCCAAGTGCTGTCTGCCAAAAGTCAACCAGATCAATGTAGAAAACAGACCAAAACTCACCCACAACCCACAACCAGACAAGAGCCAAACTGCCACCACCTTTAACACAGAACTTAGCCACAACTTATCCAGAAACTCCAGAAAACAGCCATTACTGGGCCAATATTTTGCCAGATGCCTTATATAATATTTATATATTATATATAGAACATAAAGAAATATATAAACATATATATATATAAATAAAAAAAAATAAAAAAAAATAAAAATAAAAAAAATAAAAAAAAAATATATATATATATCACCCTGTAGCCCAAGAATGGTTGCCCACTGAAGCTAAGCAGGGCTGAGCCTGGTCAGTTCCTGGATGGGAGATCTCCTGAGAAAACCAGGTTGCTGCTGGAAGAGGTGTTAGTGAGGCCAGTAGGGGGCGCTCACCCTGTGGTCTGTGTGGGTCCTAACGCCCCAGTATAGTGATGTGGACACTATACTGTCAAAGAGCACCGTCCTTCGGATGAGACGTTAAACCGGGGTCCTGAGTAGGGGTGTAACCCTGGTATCCTGGCCAAATTTGCCCATTGGCCCCTGTCCATCATGGTCTCCCAATCATCCTCATATACTGATTGGCTTCATCACTGTCTCCACTCCACCAGCTGGTGTGTGGTGGGTGTCCTGGTGCAGTATGGCTGCTGTCGCATCATCTAAGTGGATGCTGCACATTGGTGGTGGTTGAGGAAAATCCCCCTTCAATGTAAAGCGCTTTGAGTGCCCTGAAAAAGCGCTAAATAAATGTAACAAATTATTATTATATAACCTATATAAACCTACAGCAAACCTATTGAAAGAGTAATCTGACTATACATATACGTTACATTAAATACTTGTACATGAAGATGATCATGTTGATATTTCATATTTTTGTCACAAAGTGTAACAGCACGTCTTTTTCATTGCAGCTACATTCAATTTGACCAATCAGAGCCAAGCTTTTCAAGTCGAAAGTCGAAGCAGACTCGAAGAGATGAAAATTCTGCCATCAGAAGTGGTATACGTTTTAGTACCTGTTTGCATAAATAAATAGCTCACTGTTTAGTTGTTTTCCTAGGTGGATAGGTCTGCTATGCATTTGCTAATATATGACTTACATGTGGAATACTGACGTTAACTGCTAACACTGATTTCTAGAAACTTCAGCACTGGGTATATAGTCAAAGTCTAAAGTCTTTGATAAATCTGTTTAAAATCTATGTGGAGACATTTGTCTGTCTTAAAACAACTATAATACATCATCCAATGCATCTGCAAAAAAAACTGAATTAGTCATTATAACATGTAATAATAATAATAATAATGCATTTTATTTAATGGCGCCTTATCATAACACCCAAGGTCACCTCACAAGCAATATACAGGTCACTGCATAAGACAATACACACAACAAACAAGCCGCATACAGATAAAGTGCATTAAAAAGACTCAATACAACATGTTATAAAAAAGCTTGTATAAAAAGATATGTCTTAAGACGCGTTTTAAAAGTCAACAAGCAATCGCTATTACGAACATCAAGGGGAAGAGAGTTCCATAGGTGGGCGGCAGCATAACTGAAAGATCTGGCACCCATGGTAGTTAGTCGAATCCGAGGTACCACAAGAGAATTTGAAGATGAAGATCTGAGAGTACGTGAAGGAGTGTAAACATGGAGAAGTTGTGTAAGGTATTGGGGTGCAAGATTATGAAGTGCCTTATAAGTGAGTAGCAAGATCTTGAATTCAACTCTATACTTTACTGGAAGCCAGTGCAATTGCTGAAGAACTGGAGAAATGTGCTCAGTAGAAGGTGTTCTAGATAGAATACGAGCTGCAGAATTCTGAACCAATTGAAGCTTATGTAGCAATTTGGCGGGAACACCTGTGAGAAGAGCATTACAGTAGTCTATACGTGAAGTGACTAGTGCGTGAATGAGAACGGCAGTATTATTATTTGAAAGAAAGGGGCGGAGGCGGTTAATATTACGCAAGTGGAAGTATGCAATCCGTGTGATATTATTAATTTGAGCTCCAAAGGATAGTGTGCTATCCATGATGACACCCAAACTTTTAACCTGTGAAGAAGGACAGATTGCAGTATTGTCAATGTACAAGGAAAGACAATTAGATTTAGACAAAACAGATCTAGTGCCAACAAGCAAAGCCTCAGTTTTGTTGCCATTTACCTTCAAGAAGTTAGCTGAAAGCCAATCTTTAATTTCAGCTAAACAGCTGGACAAAGATGGTGGTGGAAAAGAACCAGTGGGTTTGGCAGACAGGTAAAGTTGGGTGTCATCCGCATAACAGTGGAAATTAACACCATATTTCCTCAAAATACAACCAAGAGGGAGCATATAAATAATGAAAAGAAGCGGGCCCAAGACAGAACCCTGGGGAACACCAGTGGTGACTGTAGATGTTCTTGATCGAAAACCCTTTAATTGAATACGCTGACTGCGTCCAGATAGATATGACCTAAACCAAGACAGAGCAGTGCCAGTAATACCAATGGAAGGTAACCTATCAAGAAGTATCTTATGTGAGACAGTATCAAAGGCAGCGCTCAAGTCTAGAAGGACAAGTATGGTTAGAAGCCCAGAGTCAGCTGCTAACAGTAGATCATTGGTTATTCTGACAAGAGCAGTCTCAGTGCTATGGTGGGGACGAAAGCCAGATTGAAATTGTTCATACAAGTTATTATTGGAAAGATGTTCATGAATTTGAATTGCTATACACTTTTCCACTACCTTAGAGATAAATGGTAAATTTGAAATTGGACGAAAATTATCAAAATTAGATGGATCACCCCCTGGTTTCTTAAGTATGGGAGTAATAATAGCAGATTTGAGATATGGAGGTACAGAACCAGAAACAAGTGAAGCATGAACAATTTTAGTAATCAATGGCGACAGGGCTGGTAAACAAGCTTTCACTAAAGGAGTTGGTAGAGGGTCTAACTGACAAGTCGAAGATTTAGATTTACCTATCAGACCCACTATCTCTGAAGTAGTAGGTAGTGTAAAGTTAGAGAAAACAGAGTGGGGAGGTGTGTGAGTGATAGACTGACAGGAGTCATTGTGAAGAGTACCAGTACGTAATTGCTGATGTACATTTTCAACCTTAGAAGCAAAAAAAGTCCAAAAGTGATCACATAAGTCAGTGGAATACATATCAGATGGCAAAGAATCAGGTGGTTGCAGAATATTTTTTACCACCAAGAAAAGGGACCTGGAATTCCCATTGCTAACTCCAATTATGTTGGAGTAGTAATCAGATTTAGCCTTGGACAGTGCATTCTTATAATTTTGAATATGTTCAGCATACATTTCTTTATGAACAGTAAGGCCAGACCTGACGTACAACCGCTCTAACCTACGGCCTTTAGTTTTAAGTTCACGCAGTTCAGGTGTAAACCAAGGAGCTGAATGTACAAATGAAACAGTTCGAGTTTTCACAGGTGCAAATTCATCTAAAATCATGTTTAGTCCATCATTGTAATATGCAACCAGTTCATCAACAGTAGAGAAATCTGATTTACTGGAGAAGATGGCAAGTTCATCAGCAAGAGTAGGCACATCAATGTTCTTAATATTCCGAAATGTGATCGGACGACACGGGTTTACTTTAAAAACTGGCAGCTTGGCACAAAAAGACACCAGCAGGTGATCTGATATTGACAGATCAGAAACAGTACAATTATAAGGTGTTATACCAGAACAACAAACAAGATCAAGAGTATGCCCCTTAGTATGAGTGGGCAGTGTGTTAAATTGTTGCAAACCAAAGCAATCCAAACATGATAAAAATTCACATGTAAATGCATTACTGACATTATCTATATGAATGTTAAAATCACCCAAAATGATTACATTTGGAGACATGGAAACATGTACAACATTACATTAACATTATTATTTTTGCAAAATGAAGCTGTGTATTTATTTCTGATTTCCTGAACAATTTGGCTTCATTATTACGATGTAAATGATCTAAAAAAAAAAAAAAAAAAAAAAAACATGTTATGAACATAAAATTAAAGTTACAGAGAGATAAGACAATGACAGATAGCTGTGATGATCACAAGTGTCCATGGTGATTGGTGTGTGACAGTACCTCCCCCTCCCGGAGGGCGCAACCTAGCGCCGAAGATAGACCAACTAGGGAAACATGAGGGATGCTGGGAAGTGTAGTGCCGTTGAGGTGTGTGACAGTACCTCCCCCTCCCGGAAGGCGCAACCTAGCGCCGAAGATAGACCAACTAGGGAGGGAGGGAGGGAGGGAGGGAGGGGGCTCAGGAGGAGGACGAAGAGCAGGTGAAGGGCAGACAGAAGACAGGAGGGTCCAGGGCGGAGCAGACTGTGCAGGCGGCCAGGGTGGAAACGACAGAGGGAGGAGCCACCGACCAGGCTAGAGCTGTAGGCTGGCAGACCCATGGCGACTCCACCTCCCCGAAGGTGGTAAGAGCAGCTGAGAGGCTGACAGGCAGTGGTGGAAGAAGGGTTGAGAGATGGCAGATGGGAGGAGGTCGGAGAGGGAGGCTTAGTGGGAATTCAGACACCGATTCTGGCTCGGAGACAGACTCAGGCTAGGCAGGAATGACGTGAACAGTCTCTGGCTCGGCGGGCATGACGTGAACTGTTTCAGGCTTGGTGGCGACAATCTTGACTGAGGGCTCAAGCGGTCAGGCGGCGGCCATCTTCGCCAAATGCTTGGGTGGTAAGGCGGCCATCTTGGCCGG
Organism: Leuciscus leuciscus; assembly: GCF_965113295.1. Taxonomy (NCBI): domain Eukaryota; kingdom Metazoa; phylum Chordata; class Actinopteri; order Cypriniformes; family Leuciscidae; genus Leuciscus; species Leuciscus leuciscus. The sequence goes on along the minus strand of NC_138725.1, from coordinate 35,886,304 downwards.
AGACGAGGGCTCAGGCGTGGTGGGTATGACATGAAGAACCCGATATGGTGGCAGGTCTGATGGCTGGCATGACATGAAGATTCTCAGACTCGCGGTGTGGCGAGGAAGATGGCTGGTGATGGTGGTTGAGTGGCTGCGTCATTATCCGCCTCACCCACAGTGAAGGTAGAACTGTTCAACAGCGCATGATCTAGGTATTGTGCGAATTAACAAGGTTTAGCAGCTGAATTTGGCTGGTAAAGAGGATCGTCCAGTCCAAGCCCGAACACGTTTTTTAGAACGTCTTCTGTCCAGGTGAGCTGGTGTGAGATCTCTAGAGACTCCCTAACATATTCCTCAATAGAGCGGCTGTTCTGAAAATAGGTTAGTAGACGATCGGTTAAGTTCAGATTGGTGCGGGAAATGCCCATATTATGTTTTAGGTCCAGTATTCTGTAACACTCGAAATTCACTGAAGACAAAGATGAAGATAATCTCAAGGTTTATTAAACAAGAACTTACAAAAAAAGAGCAAACAACACGCAACAATGTGCTATGCACAAACAATACCAGACACTGAACTGAAGACAAGCAGGAACTAAACACACAGATGATAACAAAACAATGACAAATATCTGTGATGATCATAAGTGTCCATGGTGATTGATGACGTGCAGGATAGGTGATCAGGTTATGGCCGATAGTGTGCAGGTGGGAAACATGAAGGATGCTGGGAAGTGTTATATTTGTTCAAGCTTGACAACCTTATTGCCTTTTTTGGCGCTTTTCCACTGCATGGTACGGCTCGGTTCGGCTCGGTACGGTTCGACTCGGCACGGAACGGTTCGGCTCGCTTCGCTTTTCCACTGCGTGGTACGACTCGGCTCGGTACGGCACGGTTCGGTTCGCTTTAGCTCGGTTGCTTTTCCACTGCAGTTAGTACCGCTTCAAAGTGGGTGGGACTGATCGTTATAGTTGCCGTCTGCCATGACATCATCATATTAAATGCGAATTTTTCATTCCGGGTTTGTTGTAAATACAATGACGCTGGTAGTGATGATTCTGTCTGACCAATCAGTGATCTGCAGTGTTTCCACGTCACATTTTAGTATCGGTACGGTACGCTTGGAACCTCAACAGAGGTGGTACCATTGAAAGCGAGCCGAAGCGAGCCGTACCGTTCCGTACCATGCAGTGGAAATGCGTCATAAGTGAGCCGTACTGAACCGAGCCGTACCGTACCATGCAGTGGAAAAGCGCCAAAGCGTGCCGTACCGAACCGAGCCGTACCATACCATGCAGTGGAAAAGCGCCATTTGATTACTTTTTAATATATATTTCTAATTACAAATAAGTAAAAAGATACATTGTTAAAAATGCTACTTATAAGAGAGCATGCATTTGGAACTGCTGAGTCTGTGAAGGGTTTTTATTATATTACCCACCAAGTACATTTTACTCAGCGTACTGTCATTCTTAAAAAGAAAACAAATGATTCATCATAATTTGCCTGCTTTATATGTGTGTATATATATATGTATATATAATCTCTCTTTTTTATATATATTAATATTTGTTGATTTTCAGACCAGCTGTTACAGAAGAAAAACTGAAATCTGAGTGCAGAGACAAGCGGAGAAGAGAGTAGTATGGTTTAATCTCATATCACCTCTGTTATAGAGATTTTTGAATCAGGCCTATTAAAAGATGATTGACAGTTAGGAAAATGTTAGCAACGTGTCCACTTCAGGTGTCTAATTTGTATTGCCTTTGAGTCATCCATGTAAAAATCTGGTTATTTAATATTTTTTTAGTAAAGTTGCTAGTCACTTGTCCTAGTTGTCCCAGCATACAATATTTTGCACAACTTCTAATTTCCCTAAATCTTTGCAACAGAGGTGAAGAGAGTGCATGTTAGCATGACCACAATAGACACGTTCATGGGAAATACCCTAGGTTTAAATAAACCACAATTATCAATATACAACATATCCTCTAATACTCCCAGGTTGCTTTATTGCTGCAAATAACTATATCAGTGACTCTTTGATGTCTTCTTCTAATCTAATGTTCAATGTTACTCATAGAGTGCTGTATAGTGACGACAGACAAGAGGATACAAATGGACACTCATGTCCAGCTTGATGAGGATAGAGCCAAAGCTTTTAAAGGTAAACCGAGAAGTCAACAGAATTCTAATGCATTTCAATGCAAATTATTATATTCAAACATGGATACAAAAATGTTAATCAAAGAACTCAAAGAAGTGACCGTCCTCTTGAAGATGAAGATGTGACATTCAAACTCTTCTGTTTCTTTGGTTCAGCCATTTGTTGGCCTAAGTTTGTAAATAATGCATTATTCACATTATTCAGAAAATTGCATTGTGATGCTTATTTATACTGTACTTTTCAGTAATACAGGTATAACTGAAATGTTCTACAAAAAAATGATAAACGTAGCTCTGCCATAGCAGTTCACTGATCTTTGTTATAATATATTTTGTTCAAGAGATTATATATGCTGTACTTTTTAATTTACTCTTATTTATTTTGCAATGTACACAACAAGATGGTATATTAAAGTGTTCTTAATTTCAAAGTCTGTGTATGTCTTAACATTTATCACCATTTTGAATAAAACAGCTTAATAATAAACTTGTGTAATGCTAATACATTTTTAATGAGCACATAATTAAAATTAAGCTTTAAATATATTCTAACTGTAGTTTAAGAAATATGAAAGTATATTTTAAATGAACTGTAAAGAAATACACTAAAATGCACTAAATGTACTTGAAGTGGTTCCATTTTAGCACAATTTTATATATTAAAATATATTGCAAATAGCTTAAAATTTATTGTAAGCATATCTTGAAATACACTTAATATACTTGAAGTTGTTTCAAAATAATAAATTTAATACGCACTTTGTATAGTACAATTTAAATATATTAAGTTAAGTATGTCCAAAAAAGCGCAATTTAAATATATTTCCTTTTCACCTGGGATAGAGAGACATGCAACATTGCTCCTTGTGGATAATAACTAGCATATTATGTCTTACAAACATGTGACTAAACAGGGTTTATAAGAAATGATTAAATAGGCAGAAAAATCCCCCTGGTTGTTTTCTCTCCTCCTCCTCTACACTCCCATTTTTCCTGTGAGGCTAAAACAGGGGGTTTTCATGATACTGGTAAGTGGGAATAATTATCCATTTATTCTTACAAATAATTGATAACAGTTTTGTTTAGAGGCATGTGAGTTCAAGTGCATGCTTCTTAGAGTAAAAATGATTGGTATCTGTTTTTGCAATACTGGCCTTGTATTTGACCCACCCTATAACACATTTTTTTTTAAACTTGAACCTCTGTGCTGAGGGGTGGAACAAAGGAAATGGAGAAAACAAAACTTAAACTTCCATCTGGAGTAAAAACAAAAGCTTCATCACCAGAGCTAACCATCTGCAGACTACTCTGAAATAGGCTACGGTGGACAGGTGTATTATTTGTTTAAAAAAAAAAAAAAAAATCTAATCTTGTATCTTAAGATTAGTTCAAATATTTCCCCCCATATTTTTTTAGGCTATAATTACACAAAGTTACGTCCAAAACAAAAAGCCATGTCAGAATGATCAAACAGTTAACCCAAAGTTAATTTCTATTTTTAATGTGAATTAAGAATGTTATTACATTTAATCATTAGCAGACGCCTTTATCCAAACTGACTTACATGACTGACTGAGGAGAGCAATAGACGCAATCAAACAAACAATAGGTCAACAAAATGCAGAAGTGCTGTGATCAGTCCCATTGGTCTAGCACAGTACACCTAGCAAGTGTTTTGTTGTTGTTGCTTTTTTAGATAGATATATAGAATAGTAAGTTTTAGTATTAATGTTATAACCCATTTGATGAAGTTTTGATTTTGTAAATGTGGTTTTTTTATTTAATTTACTTAACTAATTATAAAATAATAACAAATCAAATTACCTGACACACAACAAACGGGATATTCAAACAGAAATTTTGAAACAGCAACAGAACATTTCTCTACAAATCTGTACAATTAGACTAACAAAACTGAGGAGAATACACATACTGTCTAGACACTTCTGGGATGTTATGTCATACCATACCACATAATATCACTGATGGAGGCATTGATGCCATCGAGGTATGGTGTCCATTTGCGGTTAAAAGTGTCAGTTGTGGAGTGGATAATATGTGTCAAAGGTTCCAGGGGAATTGTCTCTCTAATTATTGAATGCCAACCTTTAATGGAGGGAGGCTTATCACTGATCCAGGACATCAGTAAATTCTTTCTGGCAGCAAAAGTTAACTGACTAAAAAGACGTCTTTTATGATTGCTAGAAATGAGCTTACAGAGAAAACCCAGAAGTAACAACGGATCCAATTCTAAAGCCACTCTCAAGATATTGTTTAATTGAACCACAACTCTGGACCACACTCTAAAAAAACAATGGGTTAAAAACAACACAATTTTGGGTTGTTTTCAACCCAAGAGCTGGGTAAATATAGACCAGAACACATTTGGGTTAATTTTACCCATTAAATTGGGTTGATTAACCCAGCATAGTTGTTTCAGTTTTACTACAATACTATTTTTTTTTTACTTTTTTATTTTACTTTTTTTTACTTCACTTCATACATGTCTAACTTAAATCCTCAAAACTTTTTTAAAATACTCCACAGCCACTGGCTTGCATGATAATTCCTTTATTTGTAATCATATTTTACAGTAGGCTATAGTATATTTTATATCATTTTAATACATATTGCCAACATTTAAGCTCGTTTAACAAATATTAGAAATAAAAATGAAAAAAAATTAAGTAATTGAAATGTAATTGACCAGTCTCTGTTGTCCCGTTTCCACCGTAACGGCGCTGGATCTCGTGCCGGGAACTTGTGTCGTGTTCAGCGGGGAACTTCTAACTTCAGACCGCTGCCCATAGCCGAAATATGCGGCAACTGGCTCCATAACCTGTCCATAAACAATCAGTGTACAGTTCTGAGAACATATTTTCTGTATCGTTTTGTTTACCGAGTTTACCGAGAGCATGCCATAAATTAAAACCAGGGTCTATGTGTCACGATCACCGACTACATGACCTCCCGCTCTGGCCGCCAGAGGGCGCCGTCACCCGAATACTTACTTTCCCTTACGAACTGTATCTCCCATAGGGATTAATCCCGCATCCACCTGCCATCACTGATCACTCACGCACCTGCATCTCGTTTCCATACACACATAAAAACCACGCTCACATTACAACCAGTGTGAAGTCTTGGTTTGCTGTTGTGAGCATTTCTGAGCATTTCTGATCTGATCTGATCTGATCTGATCTGATCTGATCTGATCTGATAAAAAAATATATAATTTAGGATTGTGCAGTGAAAAATGTTATAACCCTAAGTTATGTTTTTGTTGGGGAAAGTCACTTTTAAAAGTAATGCAGCATTACAATATAACTCTCTAAAAAAGAAACTAATGGAGTTATTTGGCAAATATCAAGGTCCTTTCACAAGCAAAAGCTAAATGCCTAAGCCTCAGGCTGAATTTATGTGTCATGGCTGGCTGTGCTGGATGAAGCGCACAACAGGAAAAGTCCAAGGAAACTCTTTAATAAAAAATCCAACTCAGGTGAACACAACCACTTTAAATCGTAGACAAGAGCGGACAAAGTATTGAACCAAAACACTAACGTAAGAAAAAATTATATGGATGTTGAAGATTTTCAAAATTAATTTTATTGTAGTTTACGGTAAATTTTTTATTTTTTTTTGGGTCACCGTTGTGCTGCAGAGTAGAGCTTGTGCTTCAGTCCAGGAGAAGATCTAGAAACATTGATGATTTGCTGCATGTTGCTTTATTTAACAGGCGGTGACTGTGTAGTTATGGACAGTGGAAATCTTTTTATGTACAATAGTTTTTTAGTTGTATCAAATGAAATAAGTTCACAGTAGTACTTTGCTCACATTATTAATGCATTACACATTTTGATGTGTTGATCAATTTAAGGCAGTCAGTTTCTGCCTCTAACTCGTTTTAATGTTGTGCATTTTTACAGTAACATACTGTAGATTACAGTAAAGAACTGTACAATTAACAGTAAATTACTGGCAACAGTGTTGCCAGTATTTTACTGTAAAAAAAAAAAAAAACTGGTAAGGTCTAACAGTGTACAGTGATCACTGACATCATTACAGAAAACTCCAGCTGCCGAGTACTTATGTGGAGCATTAGTCAGAGCATTAGTCATTAGGGCCCGAGCACCGATGGTGTGAGGACCCTCTTGGAATTGCTCTGTTTATTATTATTATTAGGGCCCAAGCTCTGAAAGGGCGAAGGCCCTATTGTTTTCGGTAGGATTATTAGGGCCCAAGCCCTGAAAGGGCGAAGGCCCTATTGTTTTCGGTAGAATTATTTATTATTAGGGCCCAAGCCCTGAAGGGGCGAAGGCCCTATTGTTTTCGTTAGGATTATTATTATTATTATTAGGGCCCAAGCCCTGAAAGGGCGAAGGCCCTATTGTTTCCGGTAGGATTATTAGGGCCCAAGCCCTGAAAGGGCGAAGGCCCTATTGTTTTCGGTAGGATTATTAGGGCCCAAGCCCTGAAAGGGCGAAGGCCCTATTGTTTTCAGTAGGATTATTTATTATTATTAGGGCCCAAGCCCTGAAAGGGCGAAGGCCCTATTGTTTTCGGTAGGATTATTAGGGCCCAAGCCCTGAAAGGGCGAAGGCCCTATTGTTTTCGGTAGGATTATTATTATTAGGGCCCAAGCCCTGAAAGGGCGAAGGCCCTATTGTTTTCGGTAGAATTATTTATTATTAGGGCCCAAGCCCTGAAAGGGCGAAGGCCCTATTGTTTTCGGTAGGATTATTTATTATTAGGGCCCAAGCCCTGAAAGGGCGAAGGCCCTATTGTTTTCGGTAGGATTATTTATTAGGGCCCAAGCCCTGAAAGGGCGAAGGCCCTATTGTTTTCGGTAGGATTATTTATTATTAGGGCCCAAGGTATTAGTTTTACCTACATTAACAAAAATCGTTATGTATATTGTTCTCATCAAGCCGGACAACTTTCTAATTTAAAGTCATAATCTCAGACCAACAGGAAGAGAGATATTTTGGTTTGAATGTGGATTTTCTGAAGAATTTTCTCTACCTCTCTCTGTGTCTCTGTGTGTGTGAGGGGAGGGGGGATTTGACTATTGCTTTTATATTGTTAAATCAAGGTTTCAGGGGCTTTTGGGGTCCTTAACGTGCTCAAAAACTCTTGAAACTTTACATACAAGTCGGAACCCCCTGCCATCAGGGACGGGTTGAAGCTGGTACCCGGGCGTGGCAGGGGGGCTCAACAGCGCCCCCTGGAATGGGGTCCGAAAACTTGGTCCATAGATCAAACTAGCTTGCATGAATTAATATGAAACTCAGCACACATATAGATCTCATCGGGCCGAACAACTTTCGTGCTCTAAGTTTTGCGCCAGCCCAACAGGAAGTCGGCTATTATGGGTTGTTTGGAAAACGCTTGCTGTGGAATGTGAAATACTCCTCCTAGAGAATTCGTCCAATCCCCACAAAACTCGGTCAGCATGAAGTCAAGACATTGAGGATGCTAAATTGCGGACGGATTTTTGATATCTCGAACGGTTTGGCCGTGGCGAGGAAACGAATTTATGGCGAGAAAAGAGAAACACAAAGTGTTATAACTTCTGCACACATTAACTGATCTTGATGAAACTTCAGCAGTGTGTTCGTGGTAAGAGGCCGATCAGATGGATGTAACTATTGTGAGTCAAAGTTATAGCGCCACCAATTGGTAGCAGGAAGTGTGTCACTTTCAAAATGCTTTTGACAAAAGTGGGGGGGTTAGTTTTACCCACAGTTATAAAAATCAGTACGTATATTGGTCTCATCAAGCCGGACAACTTTCTAATTTACAGTCATTAGCTCAGACCAACAGGAAGTCAGATATTTTGGTTTGAATGTGGATTTCTTTGCAAAATCAGCCTCTGAATTTTTACCCAGTCCTCTTAAGTGGTTTATTTTATTCCCACAACACTTTTTCAACATGATGAAAATACATTAAAGATGCTAAATTGTAAACGCATAATAAATATCTCAAACGGTTTTGCTATGGCGAGGGATTAAAGTAATGTCAAAAAAGGAAACACTAAAAACCTCCTATCTTCTAAAAATGTAATTATACACCATGTATTTCTATATAAAATTATACAAATATCAGAACTAAACCCATTTTATTCTTTTTTTTTTCTATTTAATAATTGTTTAAGTTTAAAAACATCCAGAATGTTTTTTTTGTCCAAATTTTCTTTTTAAAATATGTCATTCATAGTGCTATACTGCCCTCTTGTGTTCAAAGTCAGGTAGGCCTATTGTATCTATATAAAATATACTAGGTACCGGTATGTGACGGTGAGGAATATTTTACCATCGGTTAATCAACGTGTGACACTGCTGGGGGCTTTTGAATTGCTAACTTAAAAATGAAAGTAAAATATGTTTGTCCGCACTGACATGGATAATGGTGCAGAGCGAGCGTTTTCAATTAATTCCTATGGAAGTAGGAATGAACTAAAAAACGTTCGCTCTTCTCTGCCCGTTCCTCGCCGTGGATGCACACCATATATACAGTATATATATATATATATATATATATATATATATTTATTTATTTATTTATTTATTGTTACATATATATAATGTATATATTTTTTGTTACATTTATTTATATATATATATATATATATATAAATATAGCTGCGAGCAGCGATGGAGGGCCCAAGCCGGTGACACCGCCACCCCGGTGGCTTTAGTGTAACTAAAGGCACCAGGGTGGCGGTGCCACCGGCTTGGGCCCGCAATCGCTGCTCGCAGCTATATTTATATATATATTTATTATTATTATTATTATTATTTTGTCAACCTTTCGGGCACTTTTGGGGCCCTTAACATGCTCGAAAACTCTTGAAACTTTGCACACGGGTCCGAACCTGCGGCCATCAGGGCCGGGCTGAAGCTGGTACCCGGGCGTGGCAGGGGGGCTCGACAGCGCCCCCTGGAACGAGATCCGAACACTTGTCCATAAATCAAACACACTTGCATGTAATAATATGAAACTCGGTACACATATAGATCTCATCGGGCCGAACAACTTTCGTGCTCTAAGTTTTACGCCAGCCCAACAGGAAGTCGGCTATTATGGGTTGTTTGGAAACGCATGCTGTGGAATTTGATCTACTCCTCCTAGGGAATTGATCCATTCGCCTCCAAACTCGGTGTGCATGAAGTCAAGACATTGAGGATGCTAAATTGCGGACGGATTTTTGATATCTCAAACGGTTTGGCCGTGGCGAGGAAACGAATTTATGGCGAATAAGGGACACAGGAAGTGTGTTATAACTTCTGCATACATTAACTGATCTTGATTAAACTTCAGCAGTGTGTTCGTTGTAAGAGGCCGATCACATGGATGTGACTATTGTGAGTCAAAGTTATAGCGCCACCAACTGGCAGCAGGACGTGTGTCACTTTCAAAATGCTTTGAAATAACCCTCTTATTTTTACCAGATTTGCTTCAAACTTTATGTGTATAATGTAAACACACGGATGATGTAGACCTGTGAAAGGATTATTGATATCTTAGATACTGTTGCCGTGGCAACGCATCAAACTTTAATATTCTTTTTTGATGCTTTTGAGACTCTTAGCATACTTGAAATTGCATGAAACTCGACAGACACATCACATTTATTAGCCAGTAGACATGTGCAAAGTTTCAGAAACGGGCGTGGTGAGGGGCTCAGTAGCGCCACCTTTAGTCAAAAATGGGGTATTAGTTTTACCTACATTAACAAAAATCGTTATGTATATTGTTCTCATCAAGCCGGACAACTTTCTAATTTAAAGTCATAATCTCAGACCAACAGGAAGAGAGATATTTTGGTTTGAATGTGGATTTTCTGAAGAATTTTCTCTCCCTCTCTCTGTGTCTCTGTGTGTGTGAGGGGAGGGGGGATTTGACTATTGCTTTTATATTGTTAATCAAGGTTTCAGGGGCTTTTGGGGTCCTTAACGTGCTCAAAAACTCTTGAAACTTTACATACAAGTCGGAACCCCCTGCTATCAGGGACGGGTTGAAGCTGGTACCCGGGCGTGGCAGGGGGGCTCAACAGCGCCCCCTTGAACGGGGTCCCAAAACTTGGTCCATAGATCAAACACGCTTGCATGAATTAATTTGAAACTCGGTACACATATAGATATCATCGGGCCGAACAACTTTCCCCGGGTCAAGTTTTACGCCAGCCCAACAGGAAGTCGGCTATTATGGGTTGTTTGGAAAACGCTTGCTGTGGAATGCGAAGTACTCCTCCTAGAGAATTCATCCAATCCCCACCAAACTCGGTGTGCATGAAGTCAAGACATTGAGGATTCTAAATTGCGGACGGATTTTTGATATCTCGAACGGTTTGGCCGTGGCGAGGAAACGAATTTATGGCGAGAAAAGAGAAACACGAAGTGGAATAACTTCTGCATACATTAACTGATCTTGATGAAACTTCAGCAGTGTGTTCGTGGTAAGAGGCCGATCAGATGGATGTAACTATTGTGAGTCAAAGTTATAGCGCCACCAACTGGCAGCAGGAAGTGTGTCACTTTCAACATGCTTTTGACAAAAGTGGGCGGGTTAGTTTTAACTAGAGTAAAAAAAAAATAGTTTGTATATTGTACTCATCTAGCCGGACAACTTTCTAATTTACATTCATTAGCTCCGGCCATCAGGAAGTCAGATATTTTGGTCTGAATGTGGATTTTTTTGCAAAATCAGCCTCTGAATGTTTAGCCACTCCTCTTAAACTATTTATTTTATTCCCACCAAACTTTTTCAACATGATGAAAATACATTAAATATGCTAAATTGTGAACGGATAATAAATATCTCAAACGGTTTTGATATGGCGAGGGATTAAAGTAATGTCAAAAAAGGAATCAGAAAACATCTCATATCTTCTACAAATGTAATTATACACCGTTTATTTTTATAGAAAATTATACAAATATTAGAACTAAACCCATTTTATTCTGTTTTTGCAATTCAAGAAGTATAAAAAAAGTTAAAAACAGGCTATTTAGTGCTATTTGGTTCAACAAAAAAGCAAACATAGGGCTATACTGCCCTCTTGTGTCCAAAAGGATATAAAAATAGTATATTAAACTTTTTACTAGGTAGGCCTATATTGTATTTAAATATAAATGTATTAGGAATATGACTGTGAGGATATTTTCCCATCGATTAATCGACGTGTGACACGAGCGGGTGCTTTTAAATCGCTAATATAAAAGTGAAAGTAAAATTCGGACGTCCGCACGGACATTGATAACGGTGCACACACGTTGGAAAGAATGATACTTTTAAACATAACACTAAACCGCCATTAGGTGTCGCCAGGCGACCGTCTTAATGAGCGAGTCATTGATTCATTCGTTCAAACGATTCGTTCGGCAGATGTTCATGGATTGATCATTGAATCTTTGAGTCAACCGATTCCTTCAAAATGCTGAATCATTCAGTAATGAGAAAACAAGTTGCCGTGAGATGCGCGACGGTTCTGCTGTGATCTTTGTTTAACTATTTTTGCTACTGAAACAGAACAAAAACAGTCAATATTGCATCTAAAATGTAAGTGACTTAATTATAACTGTTTATTAACCTGTTGTATGAAATCAATGTCACAGTTTCAATCGTGATTGTATTCAGGAAACGGTAGCCTACTCGTCAAGTGAGGTTGCTTAACTCTATCATAGGTTATAAAATATATAAAAACTCCATATTTGTAATTTTTATAGTCAGTATGTTGTTAACTGGGTTTCTTTTTTGTGTGCTGCGCTCATTTGTTTACGTTTCTCCTGGAGAAGCTGCACGAGTCTCAGCAGCGCAACCTTGTTACCATTGATCAGTAATACATTTATTATCAACTGTTGATTGCAACTTAAAATGAATGTAATAAAATTAGAATAATCTCTCGTTTTTTGTGATTCCCAAGTTATTTTTTGTCATTGACGTTCTACTCAGGCTACTCTGGTCGGGCTAAATTCTCTTTCAGGTAGGCCTATTGTATATATATAAATATATTAGGGATGTCGGTTAATCGACGTGTGACACCGCTGGGGGCTTTTAAATCGCTAACTTAAAGTAAAATACAGATGTCTGCACAGACTTTAATAATGGTGCTGAGTAGAGCGAGCATTTTCAATGAATTCCTATGGAAGTAGGAATTAACTAAAAAACGTTCGCTCTGTTCTGCTCGTTCCTCGCCGTGGGCGCTCACAGTTATGAATGCCTGTTTAGCCAAGAGCTTTTAGTTTAATTTTAAAATGAACGCCATTTCGGGGGGTGGATTGCTTGAATTTATTTTACAAAAGCACAATGTTGTGTTTTATTGCGAGTATATATAAATATAAGTAAACACTTTGCAGTTTGAATGATGTCCTGTATGAACAAAATTATGTGCCAATTATGTTTTTATGTGTCTACTGTTAAATCACACACACATTCAAGCATTGCAAACTTGACATCGCAGCCTGTTCATTATAGCCTTAATAAAAAATAATAAAATAGTAAACCTAACATGTACACACTGCTCTGTTTAAATAGTCATCAGTACAGTTCGTACATTCACAGTAAGCACTGCTCCACTGTGATTTTTCCAAGCACATTTTTGCGCGTGTGAAGAGGATGATTTTTTCCGTCGATATTGGAACACGAGTGAAGTACAAAGCTTATAATAAAGAATAGTTTAGCATCCAAATACATCACAACTGTTGAAACGTTTTGATTCTAATGAAAGGGTTACGTGAGCCCAACACTTACTTTCGTTTTTATTTTTACATTAAATTTAAAGGATTTGTTGTGGAATATTTTGAGTGTATCATAAAATCAGAATAAGGTAAGACAAGTAAAATTTCCCGTCTTTATTATATATATATATATATATATATATATATATATATATATATATATGTATATGTATGTATATATATATATATATATATATATATATATATATATATATATATATATATAAATATAGCTGCGAGCAGCGATGGAGGGCCCAAGCCGGTGGAACCGCCACCCCGGTGCCTTTAGTGTAACTAAAGGCACCAGGGTGGCGGTGCCACCGGCTTGGGCCCGCAATATATATTTATTCTTATTTTTCTGTCAACCTTTCGGGCACTTTTGAGACCCTTAACGTGCTCTAAAACTCTTGAAACTTTGCACACGGGTCAGAACCCGCGGCCATCAGGGCCGGGCTGAAGCTGGTACCCGGGCGTGGCAGGGGGGCTCAACAGCGCCCCCTTGAACGGGGTCCGAAAACTTGGTCCATAAATCAGACACGCTTGCATGTAATAATATGAAACTCGGTACATATATAGATCTCATCGGGCCGAACAACTTTCCTACTTTTACTTTTTACGCCAGCCCAACAGGAAGTCGGCTATTATGGGTTGATTGGAAACGCATGCTGTGGAATTTAATGTACTCCTTCTAGAGAATTCATCCAATCGCCTCCAAACTTGGTGTGCATGAAGACAAGACATTGAAGATGCTAAATTGCGGACGGATTTTTGATATCTTGAACGGTTTGGCCGTGGCGAGGACACGAATTGATGGCGAATAAGGGACACAGGAAGTGTATTATAACTTCAGCATACATTAACTGATCTTGATTAAACTTCAGCAGTGTGTTCGTTGTAAGAGGCCGATCACATGGATGTGACTATTGTGAGTCAAAGTTATAGCGCCACCAACTGGCAGCAGGAAGTGTGTCCCTTTCAAAATGCTTTGAAATCACCCTCTTATTTTTACCCGATTTGCTTCAAAGTTTATGTGTATAATGTAAACACACGGCAGATGTAGACCTGTGAAAGGATTTTTGATATCTTTAATACTGTTGCCATGGCAACGCTTCAAACTTTAATATTCTTTTTTGATGCTTAACATACTTGAAATTGGATGAAACTCGACAGACACATCACATTTATTAGCCCGTAGACATGTGCAAAGTTTCAGAAACGGGCGTGGTGAGGGGCTCAGTAGCGCCACCTTTAGTCATAAGTGGGGGGGTTAGTTTTATCAACAGCAACAAAACTTGGTATGTGTATTGTTCTCATCAAGACGGACAACTTTCTAATTTACATTAACGATCTCCGACCAACAGGAAGAGAGATATTTTGGTTTGAATGTGGATTTTCTGAAGAATTTTCTCTCCCTCTCTCTGTGTCTCTGTGTGTGTGAGGGGAGGGGGGATTTGACTATTGCTTTTATATTGTTAATCAAGGTTTCAGGGGCTTTTGGGGTCCTTAACGTGCTCAAAAACTCTTGAAACTTTACATACAAGTCGGAACCCCCTGCCATCAGGGACGGGTTGAAGCTGGTACCCGGGCGTGGCAGGGGGGCTCAACAGCGCCCCCTTGAACGGGGTCCCAAAACTTGGTCCACAGATCAAACACGCTTGCATGAATTAATTTGAAACTCGGTACACATATAGATATCATCGGGCCGAACAACTTTCGTGCTCTAAGTTTTGCGCCAGCCCAACAGGAAGTCGGCTATTATGGGTTGTTTGGAAAACGCTTGCTGTGGAATGCGAAGTACTCCTCCTAGAGAATTCATCCAATCCCCACCAAACTCGGTGTGCATGAAGTCAAGACATTGAGGATTCTAAATTGCGGACGGATTTTTGATATCTCGAACGGTTTGGCCGTGGCGAGGAAACGAATTTATGGCGAGAAAAGAGAAACACGAAGTGGAATAACTTCTGCATACATTAACTGATCTTGATGAAACTTCAGCAGTGTGTTCGTGGTAAGAGGCCGATCAGATGGATGTAACTATTGTGAGTCAAAGTTATAGCGCCACCAACTGGCAGCAGGAAGTGTGTCACTTTCAACATGCTTTTGACAAAAGTGGGCGGGTTAGTTTTAACTACAGTAAAAAAAAAATAGTTTGTATATTGTACTCATCAAGCCGGACAACTTTCTAATTTACATTCATTAGCCGCAACCAACAGAAAGTCAGATATTTTGGTCTGAATATGGATTTTTTTGCTAAATCAGCCTCTGAGTTTTTAGTTACTCCTCCTAAAAGGTTTATTTTATTTCTACCAAACTTTTTCAACATGATAAAAATATATTAATGATGCTAAATTGTAAACGGATATTGAATATCTCAAACGGTTTTGCTATGGCGAGGGATTCAATTAATGTCAAAAAGGAAGCAGGAAACATCTCATAACTTCTAAAAATGTAATTATACACCATTTATTTTTATATACAATTATACAAATATTAGAAATAAACCCATTTTATTCTGTTTTTGCAATTCAAGGAGTATGAAAAAGTTAAAAACAGGCTATTTAGTGCTATTTGGTTCAACAAAAAAAGCAAACATAGGGCTATACTGCCCTCTTGTGTCCAAAAGGATATCAAAATAGTATATAAAACCTTTTACTAGGTAGGCCTATTGTATTTAAATATAAATGTATTAGGTATATGACTGTGAGGATATTTTCCCATCGGTTAATCGACGTGTGACACGAGCGGGTGCTTTTAAATCGCTAATATAAAAGTGAAAGTAAAAAACGGACGTCCGCACGGACATTGATAATGGTGCACGTTGGAAAGAATGATACTTTTAAACATAACACTAAACCGCCATTAGGTGTCGCCAGGCGACCATCTTAATGAGCGAGTCATTGATTCATTCGTTCAAACGATTCGTTCTGAATGACTGAGTCATTCATGATTGAGACAGATGTTTATGGATTGACCATTGAATCTTTGAGTCAACCGATTCGTTTCAAAATGCTGAATCATTCAGTAATGAGAAAACAAGTTGCTGTGAGATGCGCGATGGTTCTGCTGTGATCTTTGTTTAACTATTTTTGCTGCTGAAACAGAACAAAAACAGTCAATATTGCATCTAAAATGTAAGTGACTTAATTGTAACTGTTTATTAACCTGTTGTATGAAATCAATGTCACAGTTTCAATCGTGATTGTATTCAGGAAATAGTAGCCTACTCGTCAAGTGAGGTTGCTTAACTCTATGTTATAAAATATATAAAAACTCCATATTTGTAATTTTTATAGTCAGTATGTTGTTAACTGGGTTGCTTTTTTGTGTGCTGCGCTCATTTGTTTACAATTCTCCTGGAGAAGCTGCATGAGCCTCAGCAGGGCAACCTTGTTACCATTGATCAGTAATACATTTATTATTAACTGCTGATTGCAACTTAAAAATGAATGTAATGAAATTAGAATAATCTCTCGTTTTAGTGATTCCCAAGTTATTATTTTTTTTGTTATTGACGTTCTAATCAGGCTATACTCTGGTCGGGCAAGTAAAATTCTCTTTCAGGTAGGCCTATTGTATTTATATATAAATATATTAGGGATGTGACTGTGATACAATTTTCCCACCAGTTAATCGACGTGTGACACCGCTGAGGGCTTTTAAATCGCTAACTTAAAAGCGAAAGTAAAATACAGACGTCCGCACAGACATTGATAATGGTGCGGAGTAGAGCGAGCATTTTCAATGTATTCCTATGGAAGTAGGAATAAACTAATACATTTTATTTATGTTTTTATGTGTCCACTGTTCAACCGCAACAGTGTCACACACACACACACACATTCCAGAATTGCAATCTTGACATCGCAGCCTGTTCATTATAGCCCTAATACAATATAATAATAAAAATAGTCAACATAAGATATACGAATTACACTGCTCTGTTTAACCCTTTCACACGTAAGTTTAAAATATTCTGGCTGACCCCCCAGCGTGAGTTTTTCAAGGCGACCGTTATTTAGAATGTGTCACTTTATGGTTTCCGTGGTGACGCGTCATTGCTTGTCACGTGACACACCGCAGCAACAACAGAGCTGAATGAATGATGATCTGCTTATATGTCATTTTTCCTTTTTTATTCAAAATGTTCACAAATTTTTTAGATATGGCATGAAA
The DNA here is from genome assembly GCF_965113295.1 of Leuciscus leuciscus. Taxonomy (NCBI): domain Eukaryota; kingdom Metazoa; phylum Chordata; class Actinopteri; order Cypriniformes; family Leuciscidae; genus Leuciscus; species Leuciscus leuciscus. The sequence goes on along the minus strand of NC_138725.1, from coordinate 35,869,243 downwards.
TATCTGATATTCCGGTTGTCAAATATATGCAAGTGGAAGTGTTTTGTTGTTTAAACACATTTATAACGATCGCGTTAGTTCAGCTGTATTCGCGATGGGCGCCGCCATCTTAGTTTGTGCCGCAGACGCGCAGTTCAGAGAATCGGATCTGTTGGATTTACAACACGTTAATTCATCCACTTCTCCCGAAATACATACAAGTAAGTGGCAGGTCAACTGGGAGAAGAATAGAGTAAACTTTAAAGTTACTTACACAATGTGTATCTGATATGAATAAAACTAATTATAATGGAAAGGATTATTATTGCCTCTTCCTTTGACATCAGTGTGTATTTTACGAACTCTAATGTATTGTTTTTTTAGTACTTATATGTCTGGAACCTAAAATAAACATTATGTGGTTGAAAACACTGAAAAGTTGTGATATATGACAGCTCTGAGCGCGCCTGTCTCTGGCTCAGCGCCAGCCAACGCGCGAAAGCACATTTGAATTTAGCAGTTGATCACGTCATGCACTGACCGTTCTAATCACACCGGTGTGATCGTACGCTCCAGGGACCAGCCTAGACTGATCACACCGGTGTGATCGTACGTGCGAAAGGGTTAAATAGTCAGTAGTACAATTTGTACCATTCACAGTAAGCAGAGCTCCGCTGTGATGTTTCCAAGCACATTTTTGCGCGTGTGAAGAGGATGATTTTTTCCATCGATATTGGAACACGAGTGAAGTACAAAGCCTATAATAACGAATAGTTTAGCATCCAAATACATCGCAAATATTGAAACATTTTGATTCTACTGAGAGGGTTACGTGAGACCAACACGGCTTACTTTCGTTTTTATTTTTACATTAAATTTAAAGGATTTGTTGTGGAATATTTTGAGTGTATCATAAAATCAGAATAAGGTAAGACAAGTAATATTTTCTGTCTTATATATATATATATATATATATGTGTGTGTGTGTGTGTGTGTGTGTGTATATATATATATATATATATATATATAAATATAGCTGCGAGCAGCGATGGAGGGCCAAAGCCGGTGGCACCGCCACCCCGGTGCCTTTAGGTAACTAAAGGCACCGGGGTTGCGGTGCCACCGGCTTGGGCCCGCAATCGCTGCTCGCAGCTATATTTATTATTATTATTCTTATTTTTCTGTCAACCTTTCGGGCATTTTTGGGGCCTTTAACATGCTCGAAAACTCTTGAAATTTTGCACACAGGTCAGAACCCGCGGCCATCAGGGCCGGGCTGAAGCTGGTACCCGGGCGTGGCAGGGGGGCTCAACAGCGCCCCCTTGAACGGGGTCCGAAAGTTTGGTCCATAAATCAGACATGCTTGCTTGTAATAATATGAAACTCAATACACATATAGATCTCATCGGGCCAAACAACTTTCGTACTTTTACTTTTTACGCCAGCCCAACAGGAAGTCGGCTATTATGGGTTGTTTGGAAACGCATGCTGTGGAATTTAATGTACTCCTCCTAGGGAATTCATCCATTCGCCTCCAAACTCAGTCAGCATGAAGTCAAGACATTGAGGATGCTAAATTGCGGACAGATTTTTGATATCTCGAACGGTTTGGCCGTGGCGAGGACACGAATTGATGGCGAATAATGGAAACAGGAAGTGTGTTATAACTTCTGCATACATTAACTGATCTTGATTAAACTTCAGCAGTGTGTTCATTGTAAGAGGCCGATCACATGGATGTGACTATTGTGAGTCAAAGTTATAGCGCCACCAACTGGCAGCAGGAAGTGTGTCCCTTTCAAAATGCTTTGAAATCACCCTCTTATTTTTACCCGATTTGCTTCAACGTTTATGTGTATAATGTAAACACACGGCAGATGTAGACCTGTGAAAGGATTTTTGATATCTTTAATACTGTTGCCATGGCAACGCTTCAAACTTTAATATTCTTTTTTGATGCTTTTGAGACTCTTAACATACTTGAAATTGGATGAAACTCGACAGACACATCACATTTATTAGCCCGTAGACATGTGCAAAGTTTCAGAAACGGGCGTGGTGAGGGGCTCAGTAGCGCCACCTTTAGTCATAAGTGGGGGGGTTAGTTTTATCAACAGCAACAAAACTTGGTATGTGTATTGTTCTCATCAAGACGGACAACTTTCTAATTTACATTAACGATCTCCGACCAACAGGAAGAGAGATATTTTGGTTTGAATGTGGATTTTCTGAAGAATTTTCTCTCCCTCTCTCTGTGTCTCTGTGTGTGTGAGGGGAGGGGGGATTTGACTATTGCTTTTATATTGTTAATCAAGGTTTCAGGGGGCTTTTGGGGTCCTTAACGTGCTCAAAAACTCTTGAAACTTTACATACAAGTCGGAACCCCCTGCCATCAGGGACGGGTTGAAGCTGGTACCCGGGCGTGGCAGGGGGGCTCAACAGCGCCCCCTTGAACGGGGTCCCAAAACTTGGTCCACAGATCAAACACGCTTGCATGAATTAATTTGAAACTCGGTACACATATAGATATCATCGGGCCGAACAACTTTCGTGCTCTAAGTTTTGCGCCAGCCCAACAGGAAGTCGGCTATTATGGGTTGTTTGGAAAACGCTTGCTGTGGAATGCGAAGTACTCCTCCTAGAGAATTCATCCAATCCCCACCAAACTCGGTGTGCATGAAGTCAAGACATTGAGGATTCTAAATTGCGGACGGATTTTTGATATCTCGAACGGTTTGGCCGTGGCGAGGAAACGAATTTATGGCGAGAAAAGAGAAACACGAAGTGGAATAACTTCTGCATACATTAACTGATCTTGATGAAACTTCAGCAGTGTGTTCGTGGTAAGAGGCCGATCAGATGGATGTAACTATTGTGAGTCAAAGTTATAGCGCCACCAACTGGCAGCAGGAAGTGTGTCACTTTCAACATGCTTTTGACAAAAGTGGGCGGGTTAGTTTTAACTACAGTAAAAAAAAAATAGTTTGTATATTGTACTCATCAAGCCGGACAACTTTCTAATTTACATTCATTAGCCGCAACCAACAGAAAGTCAGATATTTTGGTCTGAATATGGATTTTTTTGCTAAATCAGCCTCTGAGTTTTTAGTTACTCCTCCTAAAAGGTTTATTTTATTTCTACCAAACTTTTTCAACATGATAAAAATATATTAATGATGCTAAATTGTAAACGGATATTGAATATCTCAAACGGTTTTGCTATGGCGAGGGATTCAATTAATGTCAAAAAGGAAGCAGGAAACATCTCATAACTTCTAAAAATGTAATTATACACCATTTATTTTTATATACAATTATACAAATATTAGAAATAAACCCATTTTATTCTGTTTTTGCAATTCAAGGAGTATGAAAAAGTTAAAAACAGGCTATTTAGTGCTATTTGGTTCAACAAAAAAAGCAAACATAGGGCTATACTGCCCTCTTGTGTCCAAAAGGATATCAAAATAGTATATAAAACCTTTTACTAGGTAGGCCTATTGTATTTAAATATAAATGTATTAGGTATATGACTGTGAGGATATTTTCCCATCGGTTAATCGACGTGTGACACGAGCGGGTGCTTTTAAATCGCTAATATAAAAGTGAAAGTAAAAAACGGACGTCCGCACGGACATTGATAATGGTGCACGTTGGAAAGAATGATACTTTTAAACATAACACTAAACCGCCATTAGGTGTCGCCAGGCGACCATCTTAATGAGCGAGTCATTGATTCATTCGTTCAAACGATTCGTTCTGAATGACTGAGTCATTCATGATTGAGACAGATGTTTATGGATTGACCATTGAATCTTTGAGTCAACCGATTCGTTTCAAAATGCTGAATCATTCAGTAATGAGAAAACAAGTTGCTGTGAGATGCGCGATGGTTCTGCTGTGATCTTTGTTTAACTATTTTTGCTGCTGAAACAGAACAAAAACAGTCAATATTGCATCTAAAATGTAAGTGACTTAATTGTAACTGTTTATTAACCTGTTGTATGAAATCAATGTCACAGTTTCAATCGTGATTGTATTCAGGAAATAGTAGCCTACTCGTCAAGTGAGGTTGCTTAACTCTATGTTATAAAATATATAAAAACTCCATATTTGTAATTTTTATAGTCAGTATGTTGTTAACTGGGTTGCTTTTTTGTGTGCTGCGCTCATTTGTTTACAATTCTCCTGGAGAAGCTGCATGAGCCTCAGCAGGGCAACCTTGTTACCATTGATCAGTAATACATTTATTATTAACTGCTGATTGCAACTTAAAAATGAATGTAATGAAATTAGAATAATCTCTCGTTTTAGTGATTCCCAAGTTATTCTTTTTTTTGTTATTGACGTTCTAATCAGGCTATACTCTGGTCGGGCAAGTAAAATTCTCTTTCAGGTAGGCCTATTGTATTTATATATAAATATATTAGGGATGTGACTGTGATACAATTTTCCCACCAGTTAATCGACGTGTGACACCGCTGAGGGCTTTTAAATCGCTAACTTAAAAGCGAAAGTAAAATACAGACGTCCGCACAGACATTGATAATGGTGCGGAGTAGAGCGAGCATTTTCAATGTATTCCTATGGAAGTAGGAATAAACTAATACATTTTATTTATGTTTTTATGTGTCCACTGTTCAACCGCAACAGTGTCACACACACACACACACATTCCAGAATTGCAATCTTGACATCGCAGCCTGTTCATTATAGCCCTAATACAATATAATAATAAAAATAGTCAACATAAGATATACGAATTACACTGCTCTGTTTAAATAGTCAGTAGTACAATTTGTACCATTCACAGTAAGCAGAGCTCCGCTGTGATGTTTCCAAGCACATTTTTGCGCGTGTGAAGAGGATGATTTTTTCCATCGATATTGGAACACGAGTGAAGTACAAAGCCTATAATAACGAATAGTTTAGCATCCAAATACATCGCAAATATTGAAACATTTTGATTCTACTGAGAGGGTTACGTGAGACCAACACGGCTTACTTTCGTTTTTATTTTTACATTAAATTTAAAGGATTTGTTGTGGAATATTTTGAGTGTATCATAAAATCAGAATAAGGTAAGACAAGTAATATTTTCTGTCTTATATATATATATATATATATATGTGTGTGTGTGTGTGTGTGTGTGTGTATATATATATATATATATATATATAAATATAGCTGCGAGCAGCGATGGAGGGCCAAAGCCGGTGGCACCGCCACCCCGGTGCCTTTAGGTAACTAAAGGCACCGGGGTTGCGGTGCCACCGGCTTGGGCCCGCAATCGCTGCTCGCAGCTATATTTATTATTATTATTCTTATTTTTCTGTCAACCTTTCGGGCATTTTTGGGGCCTTTAACATGCTCGAAAACTCTTGAAATTTTGCACACAGGTCAGAACCCGCGGCCATCAGGGCCGGGCTGAAGCTGGTACCCGGGCGTGGCAGGGGGGCTCAACAGCGCCCCCTTGAACGGGGTCCGAAAGTTTGGTCCATAAATCAGACATGCTTGCTTGTAATAATATGAAACTCAATACACATATAGATCTCATCGGGCCAAACAACTTTCGTACTTTTACTTTTTACGCCAGCCCAACAGGAAGTCGGCTATTATGGGTTGTTTGGAAACGCATGCTGTGGAATTTAATGTACTCCTCCTAGGGAATTCATCCATTCGCCTCCAAACTCAGTCAGCATGAAGTCAAGACATTGAGGATGCTAAATTGCGGACAGATTTTTGATATCTCGAACGGTTTGGCCGTGGCGAGGACACGAATTGATGGCGAATAATGGAAACAGGAAGTGTGTTATAACTTCTGCATACATTAACTGATCTTGATTAAACTTCAGCAGTGTGTTCATTGTAAGAGGCCGATCACATGGATGTGACTATTGTGAGTCAAAGTTATAGCGCCACCAACTGGCAGCAGGAAGTGTGTCCCTTTCAAAATGCTTTGAAATCACCCTCTTATTTTTACCCGATTTGCTTCAACGTTTATGTGTATAATGTAAACACACGGCAGATGTAGACCTGTGAAAGGATTTTTGATATCTTTAATACTGTTGCCATGGCAACGCTTCAAACTTTAATATTCTTTTTTGATGCTTTTGAGACTCTTAACATACTTGAAATTGGATGAAACTCGACAGACACATCACATTTATTAGCCCGTAGACATGTGCAAAGTTTCAGAAACGGGCGTGGTGAGGGGCTCAGTAGCGCCACCTTTAGTCATAAGTGGGGGGGTTAGTTTTATCAACAGCAACAAAACTTGGTATGTGTATTGTTCTCATCAAGACGGACAACTTTCTAATTTACATTAACGATCTCCGACCAACAGGAAGAGAGATATTTTGGTTTGAATGTGGATTTTCTGAAGAATTTTCTCTACCTCTCTCTGTGTCTCTGTGTGTGTGAGGGGAGGGGGGATTTGACTATTGCTTTTATATTGTTAAATCAAGGTTTCAGGGGCTTTTGGGGTCCTTAACGTGCTCAAAAACTCTTGAAACTTTACATACAAGTCGGAACCCCCTGCCATCAGGGACGGGTTGAAGCTGGTACCCGGGCGTGGCAGGGGGGCTCAACAGCGCCCCCTGGAATGGGGTCCGAAAACTTGGTCCATAGATCAAACTAGCTTGCATGAATTAATATGAAACTCAGCACACATATAGATCTCATCGGGCCGAACAACTTTCGTGCTCTAAGTTTTGCGCCAGCCCAACAGGAAGTCGGCTATTATGGGTTGTTTGGAAAACGCTTGCTGTGGAATGTGAAATACTCCTCCTAGAGAATTCGTCCAATCCCCACAAAACTCGGTCAGCATGAAGTCAAGACATTGAGGATGCTAAATTGCGGACGGATTTTTGATATCTCGAACGGTTTGGCCGTGGCGAGGAAACGAATTTATGGCGAGAAAAGAGAAACACGAAGTGTTATAACTTCTGCACACATTAACTGATCTTGATGAAACTTCAGCAGTGTGTTCGTGGTAAGAGGCCGATCAGATGGATGTAACTATTGTGAGTCAAAGTTATAGCGCCACCAATTGGTAGCAGGAAGTGTGTCACTTTCAAAATGCTTTTGACAAAAGTGGGGGGGTTAGTTTTACCCACAGTTATAAAAATCAGTACGTATATTGGTCTCATCAAGCCGGACAACTTTCTAATTTACAGTCATTAGCTCAGACCAACAGGAAGTCAGATATTTTGGTTTGAATGTGGATTTCTTTGCAAAATCAGCCTCTGAATTTTTACCCAGTCCTCTTAAGTGGTTTATTTTATTCCCACAACACTTTTTCAACATGATGAAAATACATTAAAGATGCTAAATTGTAAACGCATAATAAATATCTCAAACGGTTTTGCTATGGCGAGGGATTAAAGTAATGTCAAAAAAGGAAACACTAAAAACCTCCTATCTTCTAAAAATGTAATTATACACCATGTATTTCTATATAAAATTATACAAATATCAGAACTAAACCCATTTTATTCTTTTTTTTTTCTATTTAATAATTGTTTAAGTTTAAAAACATCCAGAATGTTTTTTTTGTCCAAATTTTCTTTTTAAAATATGTCATTCATAGTGCTATACTGCCCTCTTGTGTTCAAAGTCAGGTAGGCCTATTGTATCTATATAAAATATACTAGGTACCGGTATGTGACGGTGAGGAATATTTTACCATCGGTTAATCAACGTGTGACACTGCTGGGGGCTTTTGAATTGCTAACTTAAAAATGAAAGTAAAATATGTTTGTCCGCACTGACATGGATAATGGTGCAGAGCGAGCGTTTTCAATTAATTCCTATGGAAGTAGGAATGAACTAAAAAACGTTCGCTCTTCTCTGCCCGTTCCTCGCCGTGGATGCACACCATATATACAGTATATATATATATATATATATATATATATATATATATATATATATATATTTATTTATTTATTTATTTATTGTTACATATATATAATGTATATATTTTTTGTTACATTTATTTATATATATATATATATATATATATAAATATAGCTGCGAGCAGCGATGGAGGGCCCAAGCCGGTGACACCGCCACCCCGGTGGCTTTAGTGTAACTAAAGGCACCAGGGTGGCGGTGCCACCGGCTTGGGCCCGCAATCTGTGGAATTTGATCTACTCCTCCTAGGGAATTGATCCATTCGCCTCCAAACTCGGTGTGCATGAAGTCAAGACATTGAGGATGCTAAATTGCGGACGGATTTTTGATATCTCAAACGGTTTGGCCGTGGCGAGGAAACGAATTTATGGCGAATAAGGGACACAGGAAGTGTGTTATAACTTCTGCATACATTAACTGATCTTGATTAAACTTCAGCAGTGTGTTCGTTGTAAGAGGCCGATCACATGGATGTGACTATTGTGAGTCAAAGTTATAGCGCCACCAACTGGCAGCAGGACGTGTGTCACTTTCAAAATGCTTTGAAATAACCCTCTTATTTTTACCAGATTTGCTTCAAACTTTATGTGTATAATGTAAACACACGGATGATGTAGACCTGTGAAAGGATTATTGATATCTTAGATACTGTTGCCGTGGCAACGCATCAAACTTTAATATTCTTTTTTGATGCTTTTGAGACTCTTAGCATACTTGAAATTGCATGAAACTCGACAGACACATCACATTTATTAGCCAGTAGACATGTGCAAAGTTTCAGAAACGGGCGTGGTGAGGGGCTCAGTAGCGCCACCTTTAGTCAAAAATGGGGTATTAGTTTTACCTACATTAACAAAAATCGTTATGTATATTGTTCTCATCAAGCCGGACAACTTTCTAATTTAAAGTCATAATCTCAGACCAACAGGAAGAGAGATATTTTGGTTTGAATGTGGATTTTCTGAAGAATTTTCTCTCCCTCTCTCTGTGTCTCTGTGTGTGTGAGGGGAGGGGGGATTTGACTATTGCTTTTATATTGTTAATCAAGGTTTCAGGGGCTTTTGGGGTCCTTAACGTGCTCAAAAACTCTTGAAACTTTACATACAAGTCGGAACCCCCTGCTATCAGGGACGGGTTGAAGCTGGTACCCGGGCGTGGCAGGGGGGCTCAACAGCGCCCCCTTGAACGGGGTCCCAAAACTTGGTCCATAGATCAAACACGCTTGCATGAATTAATTTGAAACTCGGTACACATATAGATATCATCGGGCCGAACAACTTTCCCCCGGTCAAGTTTTACGCCAGCCCAACAGGAAGTCGGCTATTATGGGTTGTTTGGAAAACGCTTGCTGTGGAATGCGAAGTACTCCTCCTAGAGAATTCATCCAATCCCCACCAAACTCGGTGTGCATGAAGTCAAGACATTGAGGATTCTAAATTGCGGACGGATTTTTGATATCTCGAACGGTTTGGCCGTGGCGAGGAAACGAATTTATGGCGAGAAAAGAGAAACACGAAGTGGAATAACTTCTGCATACATTAACTGATCTTGATGAAACTTCAGCAGTGTGTTCGTGGTAAGAGGCCGATCAGATGGATGTAACTATTGTGAGTCAAAGTTATAGCGCCACCAACTGGCAGCAGGAAGTGTGTCACTTTCAACATGCTTTTGACAAAAGTGGGCGGGTTAGTTTTAACTACAGTAAAAAAAAAATAGTTTGTATATTGTACTCATCAAGCCGGACAACTTTCTAATTTACATTCATTAGCCGCAACCAACAGAAAGTCAGATATTTTGGTCTGAATATGGATTTTTTTGCTAAATCAGCCTCTGAGTTTTTAGTTACTCCTCCTAAAAGGTTTATTTTATTCCTACCAAACTTTTTCAACATGATAAAAATATATTAATGATGCTAAATTGTAAACGGATATTGAATATCTCAAACAGTTTTGCTATGGCGAGGGATTCAATTAATGTCAAAAAGGAAGCAGGAAACATCTCATAACTTCTAAAAATGTAATTATACACCATTTATTTTTATATACAATTATACAAATATTAGAACTAAACCCATTTTATTCTGTTTTTGCAATTCAAGGAGTATGAAAAAGTTAAAAACAGGCTATTTAGTGCTATTTGGTTCAACAAAAAAAGCAAACATAGGGCTATACTGCCCTCTTGTGTCCAAAAGGATATCAAAATAGTATATAAAACCTTTTACTAGGTAGGCCTATTGTATTTAAATATAAATGTATTAGGTATATGACTGTGAGGATATTTTCCCATCGGTTAATCGACGTGTGACACGAGCGGGTGCTTTTAAATCGCTAATATAAAAGTGAAAGTAAAAAACGGACGTCCGCACGGACATTGATAATGGTGCACGTTGGAAAGAATGATACTTTTAAACATAACACTAAACCGCCATTAGGTGTCGCCAGGCGACCATCTTAATGAGCGAGTCATTGATTCATTCGTTCAAACGATTCGTTCGAATGACTGAGTCATTCATGATTGAGACAGATGTTTATGGATTGATCATTGAATCTTTGAGTCAACCGATTCGTTCTAAATGCTGAATCATTCAGTAATGAGAAAACAAGTTGCTGTGAGATGCGCGACGGTTCTGCTGTGATCTTTAACTATTTTTGCTGCTGAAACAGAACAAAAACAGTCAATATTGCATCTAAAATGTAAGTGACTTAATTGTAACTGTTTATTAACCTGTTGTATGAAATCAATGTCACAGTTTCAATCGTGATTGTATTCAGGAAATAGTAGCCTACTCGTCAAGTGAGGTTGCTTAACTCTATGTTATAAAATATATAAAAACTCCATATTTGTAATTTTTATAGTCAGTATGTTGTTAACTGGGTTGCTTTTTTGTGTGCTGCGCTCATTTGTTTACAATTCTCCTGGAGAAGCTGCATGAGCCTCAGCAGGGCAACCTTGTTACCATTGATCAGTAATACATTTATTATTAACTGCTGATTGCAACTTAAAAATGAATGTAATGAAATTAGAATAATCTCTCGTTTTAGTGATTCCCAAGTTTTTTTTTATTTTTTATTGACGTTCTAATCAGGCTATACTCTGGTCGGGCAAGTAAAATTCTCTTTCAGGTAGGCCTATTGTATTTATATATAAATATATTAGGGATGTGACTGTGATACAATTTTCCCACCGGTTAATCGACGTGTGACACCGCTGAGGGCTTTTAAATTGCTAACTTAAAAGCGAAAGTAAAATACAGACGTCCGCACAGACATTGATAATGGTGCGGAGTAGAGCGAGCATTTTCAATGTATTCCTATGGAAGTAGGAATAAACTAATACATTTTATTTATGTTTTTATGTGTCCACTGTTCAACCGCAACAGCGTCACACACACACACACACACATTCAGAATTGCAATCTTGACATCGCAGCCTTTTCATTATAGCCCTAATACAATATAATAATAAAAATAGTCAACATAAGATATACGAATTACACTGCTCTGTTTAAATAGTCAGTAGTACAATTTGTACCATTCACAGTAAGCAGAGCTCCGCTGTGGTGTTTCCAAGCACATTTTTGCGCGTGTGAAGAGGATGATTTTTTCCATCGATATTGGAACACGAGTGAAGTACAAAGCCTATAATAAAGAATAGTTTAGCATCCAAATACATCGCAAATATTGAAACATTTTGATTCTACTGAGAGGGTTACGTGAGACCAACACGGCTTACTTTCGTTTTTATTTTTACATTAAATTTAAAGGATTTGTTGTGGAATATTTTGAGTGTATCATAAAATCAGAGACAAGTAATATTTTCTGTCTTATATATATATATATATATATGTGTGTGTGTGTGTGTGTATATATATATATATATATATATGTGTGTGTGTGTGTGATATATATATATATATATAAATATAGCTGCGAGCAGCGATGGAGGGCCAAAGCCGGCGGCACCGCCACCCCGGTGCCTTTAGGTAACTAAAGGCACCGGGGTTGCAGTGCCACCGGCTTGGGCCCGCAATCGCTGCTCGCAGCTATATTTATGCTTATTTTTCTGTCAACCTTTCGGCCACTTTTGAGACCCTTAACGTACTCGAAAACTCTTGAAACTTTGCACACAGGTCAGAACCCGCGGCCATCAGGGCCGGGCTGAAGCTGGTACCCGGGCGTGGCAGGGGGGCTCAACAGCGCCCCCTTGAACGGGGTCCGAAAACTTGGTCCATAAATCAGACACGCTTGCATGTAATAATATGAAACCCGGTACATAAATAGATCTCATCGGGCCGAACAACTTTCGTACTTTTACTTTTTACGCCAGCCCAACAGGAAGTCGGCTATTATGGGTTGTTTGGAAACGCATGCCAATCGCCTCCAAACTCGGCCAGCATAAAGTCAAGACATTGAGGATGCTAAATTGCGGACGGATTTTTGATATCTCGAACGGTTTGGCCGTGGCGAGGAAACAGATTCATGGCGAGAAAAGAGAAACACGAAGTGTTATAACTTCTGCACCCATTAACTGATCTTGATGAAACTTCAGCAGTGTGTTCGTGGTAAGAGGCCGATCAGATGGATGTAACTATTGTGAGTCAAAGTTATAGCGCCACCAACTGGTAGCAGGAAGTGTGTCACTTTCAAAATGCTTTTGACAACAGTGGGGGGGGTTAGTTTTACCCACAGTTATAAAAATCAGTACGTATATTGGTCTCATCAAGCCGGACAACTTTCTAATTTACAGTCATTAGCTCAGACCAACAGGTAGTCAGATATTTTGGTTTGAATGTAGATTTTTTGGATATTTCAGACTGGATATTGTTATTTTAGCTACTCCTCCTAAGTGGTTCATTTTATTCACACCAAACTTTTTCAACATGATGAAAATACATTAAAGATGCTAAATTGTGAACGGATATTAAATATCTCAAACGGTTTTGCAATGGCGAGGGATTAAAGGAATGTCAAAAAAGGAAACACTAAAAACCTCCTATCTTCTAAAAATGTAATTATACACCATTTATTTCTATATAAAATTATACAAATATCAGAACTAAGCCCATTTTATTCTTTTTTTTCAATTTAATAATTGTTTAAGTTTAAAAACATCCAGAATGTTTTTTTAGTCCCAAAAATAAATTATGTAATTCTATACTGCCCTCTTGTGTTCAAAATCAGGTAGGCCTATTGTATCTATATGAAAATATACTAGGTATGTGACGGTGAGAATATTTCCCCACTGGTTAATCAACGTGTGACACCGCTGGGGGCTTTTGAATCGCTAACTTAAAAACGAAAGTAAAATATGTTCGTGGGCACAGACATTGATAATGGTGCGGAGCAGAGCGAGCGTTTTCAATGAATTCCTATGGAAGTAGGAATGAATATATATATATATATATATATATATAGCTGCGAGCAGCGATTGCGGGCCCAAGCCGGTGACACCGCCACCCCGGTGCCTTTTGTGTAACTAAAGGCACCAGGGTGGCGGTGCCACCGGCTTGGGCCCGCAATCGCTGCTCGCAGCTATATTTAACTTTAGATTTTGTTTGGCTGCTGTATCTGAGTTATAAATGCCAGATGAACAAAGAAAAAAAGTGATCTGATGGTGTTGGTTATATTATGATAATCATCATTTGAACTTTACGTTTTTGATTTATGTTGTTGATTACAGCATAACTGTGATTCTGCATAAATATCCAGAATTTTAGATATATTATAAAGGATTTCTTAAAAGTTGTTTTAAAAAAAAATCTTTTAGGCACACACAGACGTCAAGATTCAGTCAATGCATCTCAACAATGGTGACGAGCAGAATATTCAATTAGGAAAAGTAAATTACATAGACCAGTGGTTCCCAAACCTGTCCTGAAGGACCCCCAACACTGCACGTTTTCTTTGTCTCCCTAATCAAACACACCTGATTCAACTCATCAGCTCATTATCACATGGGTTAATGAGCTGATGAGTTGAATCAGGTGTGTTTGATTAGTGAGACAAAGAAAACGTGCAGTGTTGGGGGTCCTTCAGGACAGGTTTGGGAACCACTGACATAGACAATTCAGATCATAATTTATTCATACCGCAATGCATGATGGGAGCCATTAATGAGTTGTGATTGGTGGCAGCCAGAGCCATAGAGAGAAAGAGTTGCGACACTCCCATAGACCTCCATTGTAAAAAATGGCGGCGCTTTTAACCGCCTACTTCCGGGATTTGAAGATCGGATTAGTTCCAAACACTGTCATTTGTGCATTGGACACCATTCACTTACATTGCTGCGCGTCGAGTTGTTCCAGAGCTAAGTTGCTGAAATATCGAAATCTTTTGAATTGTCAACTGTCTATATTGTATCAGAGGCCCTTTGCGATGCTTATACTGGTCTTCATTTGTACATGCACAGCGTAATTATTTATATTTTATGTTGGTTGTTTCAACCAATTTTCAAGCACTGCCTGCTAGCTAGCGCGACTTCGTCAGCTGTGACAGTAAGAGTTCGGTAATGAATCGCTACCACCTTTATAGCAACTTTTATTTAATTTAATTTTTTGGGATATACTAACTTTTCATTATGTTTTGTTGTCTTGAGTGAAGCGGCTTGTGAGAACAATGCTGGACCTCTAGGATTGTTATGGCCATCACCAGTCCTGTCTGTTTCATGGATCACCTGCCCCTGGTTTTTGTTTTTCTAGTTCACACACACTCACACAAGCACACATTTTTGTTGTCTGTCATTGTTTAATAAAAAATATTTTATTTGAAAACCTTCATTTGTATCAGCCATGCTTAATTGATGTCTCAATAGCTGTAACAGAAGTTACAAGTGTTTTGTTAGTTAATTGCTTAAGTTACTTGCTACCCTTACTCTTAGCCTACTCTGTACACTAACCCACAGCCATAGAGAAAAATCTTCACTCTGCACTTACCTATATACCCAAACATAAAAGCGTAAATTCGTTATTAATATGTTATAGTTTTGATAATATGTGTATGGCTTAATCTTAAAATTATATTCTTAGTCTTAACATGATCATGTTTCACATCAGTGTTGCCAGATGTACGATAATTATCGTATTTGTACGATAATTTTGACCTCTGTACGATCAATCCCAGAATCCAGAATCGGTCTGTCTTCGCCGGCCAAAGGTGGTCAGCGCAGACCACAACGATCTGCCCAGGTCTGTCGGTCCTGGGCGAGCCTCATCCAATTGTGTCCCAGATCTTGTCGTAGCGAGTCGCGCCATCGTGTTGCAGGGCGTCCGCGTGGCCACTTGATATCGATCGGCAACCAGACGGTGACTTCGCGCGTCCATCTTTCGTCCGTCCACCGCATCAGGTGCCCGGCCCAGCGCTTCTTGGCCTTGTTGGCCAGGTCCACCGCGTCGTCCACCCTGGTCATGGCCCGCAACTGCTCGTTGCGGACGTGGTCGGTCTGTTGGACCCCGATCATGCGGCGCTCGATTGCGCGTTCAGTCACGGCCAGC
Source organism: Leuciscus leuciscus (assembly GCF_965113295.1). Lineage (NCBI taxonomy): Eukaryota > Metazoa > Chordata > Actinopteri > Cypriniformes > Leuciscidae > Leuciscus > Leuciscus leuciscus. The sequence goes on along the minus strand of NC_138725.1, from coordinate 35,853,858 downwards.
TTTAGCCGGTCGGCCGCCGTCATTGTCCAGGTCTCGGAAAAGACGATCAATAATGAAAAAAATCCCATAATGTACGATGATTTCAGAGTTTTCAGTCGTTCGTCCAAACACATGTCACAGGCCGGGGTGGCCCTCCCTCCCCTGCTGAGCGTACCACCTCGAGGAGTTACCCAGAGACACGACAGACCAAACAAGATAATTATCAAAAACTTGTATTTATTTAGTTAAAACAAGTCCAATCTCAACTTAAAATCCACCGACTGATCCACCTCTCTCTCTTCCACCAGGTTGCGGGGGAGGTTCACCCGACGGTTCCTCTCGACCAGAGGTAAGTAATGAAGCAGGCACTGGTAAGGTTTCGCCCCACGGTCCCTCTTCAGCCAGACATAAGTAATGGGGCGGACGCTGATAAGGATTCACACGATGACTCCTCTTCGGTTGGAGGTAAGTGATGGCACAGGCACTGGCAGGGGTTTCACACAGCAACTCCTCTTCGGTGGGAGGTAAGTAACGCACAGGCACTGGCGGGAGTTCGCACAGCAGCTCCTCTTCGGCTGGAGATAAGTAATGACACAGGCGCTGGCAGGAGTTTCGCACAACAGTTCCTCTTCGGCTGGAGGTAAGTAGTGGCACGGACACTGGCAGGGGTTTCGCACAGCAGTTCCTCTTCGGCTGGAGGCAAGTAATGACACAGGCGCTGGAAAGAGTTTCGCACGGCAGCTCCTCTTCAGCCGGAACGTGAGTACTGGAGCAAGCGCTGGTAGGGAATTGACAACAAAGGAAGGGGTTACTCTTCGCACAGGACAGCATCAATTATTTGAGTGTCACCTCTCTTGGGATAGGGGGAAGGGTCGGGCAGGGAATCATCAGTAGTACTCCAATATTCCGTCACGGAGGGCCAGCAGGGAACTCTCTCATTCCTTCCACAGGCCAGTAGCAACAGTGTTCGATGACAGGGGACGATTTCTCTATGTGCACAGAACAATCACGGTGAATAGAAGACTTGACAATCAGCAACTGAATCTTCTTACCACGAAGCAGCGATGGCAGTATTTAATGGCAGAGGACGGTTTCCCTATATTCACAGAACCACAGAGGTGGGTACAGGTTTCAACAGTCCTCAGCTGAGCCTTCTCCCCAACAGCAACAGCACTCAATGGCAGAGGACAGTTTCTCTATGTTCACAGAACAATCTTTGGTAACTAGAAGACGTAACACTGAATTTTCTTACCACAGGGGGCGGCGGTGACCGTATTCAATGGCAAGGGGCGGTTTCTCTATGTTCACAGAACAGAAATGGTAAGTGCAGGTTTCAACAGTCCTCAGCTGAGCCTTCTCCCCAGCAGCAACAGCATTCAATGGCAGAGGACAGTTTCTCTATGTTCACAGAACAATCATTGGTGAATAGAAGACGTAACACTGAATCTTCTTACCACAGGGGGCGGCGGTGACAGTATTCAATGGCAGGAGGCAGTTTCTCTATGTTCACAGAACAACAGTGGGGAGTACAGGTTTCAACGATCCACAGCTGGCCTTCTTTCCATAGAACAGCGATGCATAGATCTCTCATAAATCCTCTTCAGTGGTGAGTACAGGGTAGACCTGCATTCCTGCACAGCATATGCTCAAGACACAACAGTTAATTAGTTTCAGTTTGACCTTCAAAACCCATGAGTAGACGACTGGGGAACGGGCAGACATAAACTTCAGTTTCCACACCAGTGCACAATTCAGTCACTTCAAATGATCACACGTGTTCACTTCACATTAAACACTGCAACTCACATCAACTCACAGTGAATAAGGTCTCTTATCGTGGTCCCAGTCGACTCCCTTCGCTCAACGGACAAACTGTACATCCAAGCTGTATAGATGGTTGACTATGGAAACACAACTGACATTGAAAAGCTTCAGAACAGAACTCACCGGGCGCCGGGGCGGTTTCACCACATCATGGCGGGTAGCGGGCACTACAGGCATTAACTTCCTAATAGAACTGGCAGATAACACTCGTCTGTTCGATGAAATAACACAGTTCAATCATACCACTGCTTTCCAGCTTTTCCTTCTTTACTTGCAGTTTTCTCCGTCCTTTAACGATCTGCCCTCTCGTATACTGCCCGATGTGATCAGTAGATCGACAACAACAGATTTCCTCCAGTCTGCGTCCGCCCAAAAGAATTCTTGCCCCAAAACTTCGACGTCCGAACTTCTACGTACAAACTCCCAACACAAAACTTCCTCCCCACTGCACATCAACTGGATCCTTTTATAATCCCCCTCGTGGCTCAATCTCTACTCCTCGCCCAGCTGCCACTCATTTCCTCATCAGCGAGCTCCGTCGGACTGTTTACCCAGGAAAACCCGGAACCGTTCCGGTGTTACATCAAACTCGCTCCCCCCGAAAACAAGTATAGAGCGGGACAGTTCCACTTATTCGTCACCCCGTGACACACACATCCTACCGCCTCTCTCTCTGACCCCGAATCATTTTGCAGGCTCGCCTGCCTGCACGCAAGCACGTATACACACACACACACACACACAGGCACCACACGGTGTCGCCCGCACGTCAACACTACACTACAGTTTTGCACTACAATTTTTTTTACACTACACTACAATTTTAATTATGTTCAATTACAATTTTCTAGTTCAAAATGTGGACTGTCGGCATATCTTTTGCACTTTGGCAAAAAAAAAGTTAAGTAGCCAGACTTCCTCCAGTTAGTGTGAGCGCATTACACAGCTTGTTTAAATTGGCTGTAAAATTATTTGGAAAATAAAATTGTTGGAAAATAGCTATATTTTATGCGTTTGGTTCGTGTACGATAATTTTTCTCAAAAAACTATAATTTTGAGGTTTTGGTACGATACTTCGACATTTCTAATCTGGCAACACTGTTTCACATTGTGGTCCTGGGGGTGGCCACTTTCATCAGAAGAAGTGAGCTAGCTTCTAAGCGAATTCTGAACGGACCGCCACGGCAGACCTCTTTGCGTGATCACGAAGGTAGGCTAATGGCTGAATCGGAATTTATAAGCAAAATCACGGGAATCAATAGCCTAATACAGCCCAGTTGTGCTAAAATAAATATCATGAGACGTCCATCATCAGATGAATGATATGGAAAAGTTAAGTTAGAGCCGCTAAAGCCAGTGCTACTACCCATGCGAACATGAACACTAAGCTTTTCCCTCCAAAAATATAGCCTAAAACTTATCTCCAAGTGCAAAACTGACATTAACAAAATGCAATAATGCAATAACAGCTGAAAAAGTACTTGGGTGTGTGTTTTATTTAATATTTACCGTTCAATAATGCAATCGCTGCTGTCTGTCCCATAGAAGAACATGACAGCCAGCGTATGTTTTGGAACTATTGGGGCTTACATGAACCACGTGACAGCCATAGCGGCGACATCAAAGAGTGTCGCAACTCTTTCTCTCTATGGCTCTGGTGGCAGCCACTGCAACATGCTTTATTATTGTCACCATTGTTGAGATTCACAGGCTGATTATTGATGTCTGTGTTTCTAAATAAATTCTTTAGAAAGTGTTTTGATCAGAACAATGTTAATTAAATATTTTGGATTATAAGAAAAATACTGATAATCATATGCTGTAGAATCACAAAGCTGCTGCTAACAAGCTAAACCAAACTATCTCAATAAGGTTAATTTTTCAGATTACAGCATGATTATGTCAAAACATAACCAACACTATCAGATCACACTTTTCTTTGTTCATTTGACTGTTATAAATCAATAACAGCAGACAAACAAAATTTAAAGTGAATGTATAAGTGTCAAGAGTCCAACTAAAGCAAACACTGATCGCCATAACAGTGGCTTACAATTTGTGATTTTCTCCTTCAGTGATTCTGCTTGTTAACATCAGGTGTCTTCAATAATGCTCAATCATCACTAAATTAATCACTTAATTATCTCATTAACTTTAACACTCTTGAGTGTTAATTTAACACTCATATTTTAACACTTTACACTCTTGAGTGTGGACTCATATACACTCCCAGGAGTGTTAGGGCGCTTTCACACTGGCAGTTTAGTGCGGACCGGGGCACGGTTCGCATGAAAAATCGTTAATGTGAACGCTGTCATCGGACCCGGGTGCGCACTAGAGTACCGAACCCGAGACTAGCTGGAGGAGGTGGTCTGAGCTCGGTTGCTCCCGAACCGTGGTGCGGTTCGCGTTAATGTGCAAGCAACACGGACTCGGGTGCGCGCTTGTTCAGGAAGTATAGTATCCCGCGCATGCGTATCACTGTCGATATCATTGTTTGATTGCGTTTGCGATGACGTAAGATCACTGCAAACGCACCTGGGTTCGATACAATTAATTGAGTGTGAAACCAGACCAACGCTGCGGGAGGCGCCGGGAACTAGCGCACTCGGGTTCGGACCGCAGCAAACGAACCCAGTGGAAAAACGCCCTTAATTTAACACTGGAGTTTTTGCTGTGTAGTAAATGCCGCTCCATCTGAAAGCAGGTGATGGCGATTTACTACTAATCAAGGAACCGGCTTTACTGACGAGATGCGCATAACAATGACTACGTTTACATGCAGCCAATATCCGGGTTATGGTCGGGTTAAGGTCACTATTTGGGTTTCTGAAACATTCGGAATAACGCGTTTACATGCGTGAGCAGAGAGAGTTACTCCTGTATACATGGAATTTACAATATCCCGATGTAAGCGGCGACGCGCGGTTAGCGTCTGGACGTACGGACTTCCTTAAGACGCAATATGCGTCATTTCCGATTCTTTTTCCTGTATCCAAAGACAACAACAACAGCAGCAGCACGCGGATAATGAATAGTTCGGGGCAGATAGCGATCGCCTTTGTTTGCGCTTTCCTCCTCGCTCCAAAAGTGTGGTGCTGTGCTGCGTCTCGCCATGTTTACCTCTACTTCTTGTTTACTTCCGGTATACTGCACGCGGGTTTCTGTATGCGCCGTCCCTACTCAAAAGACCAAGATTCCTTGCGAATAGAACATGCGCAGAACACAAATCAATGTCCCTTTTGATGGGGATATGCCGATACGCGTTTACATGACCAAATATTCGGGTTAGAAAGGGGGTACCCCAGGTATAATATCCGGGTTTTTAAAAACCGGGATATGAGCATATCCGGGTTTTTGCTGGTGTTTACATGGCCGTGCGCGACCGGGTTATTGCTAATATCCCGGTTTTGAGCGGGTTATTGGCTGCATGTAAACGTAGTCAGTGTCATGCATATATCGCCCAGCCCTAAAGTTAATTAGATAATTAAGTGATTAATTAAGTGATGATTGAGCATTATTGAAGATATCTAATGTTAATAAGCAGAATCACTGAAGGGAAGAGAAACAACAAGAACAGAAAAAAGAGAAACACAAGAACTACTGACTTTGAGCAGGGCCGGCGCGTCCATATAGGCGAACTAGGCAATTGCCTAGAGCGGCACTTTTGTAAGGGCGGCAAAATGTGTGCCAATCGGGAATGAACAATTCACAAAATAGGCTATATGATTTGCTGAGCTGCCGCTGCCCCGCCCCGCCCCCTGCTCTCATGAGTCATGACTGAGTGATGGGAAGTTCGGAGCATTTTACTGACTCTCTTGGTCGATCTAGTTCATCAAAATGAACGAATCTTTATTTGAGTCATTTCGTTCATTTAAGTGGCTTTAAATGTTATACTTCTAACAGCCAAATTCCTCGATCACATCCACCTACGCATACAGTATAGTGTATATGTATTTGCTTCCTCTTGGCCTACTAAAGTGTTCCTGCGGGAGTATTCTCTGGCTAGAGCGCAGAACAGCGGAGTTTGTATGGACAGAATGCATGCCTGAGCTTGTGTTTTGGGTTAAGCTGCGTTGCTTTGACATTGTGGAACATATAATAATAGAAGCGAAATGTATTAGCCTTTTTACCCGATATTATCAATCTAAATTAATCTCGTTAACTTAATTTCGTTTTTCTTTATTTAAATTTCGTTTTTTCTTTATTTAAATTTTGTTTTTTCTTTATTTAAATTTTGTTTTTCTTTATTTAAATTTTGTTTTTCATTATTTAAATCTACCCTTTACTGTGTCAGTAATTTGTTAGTCAGAAAAATATTAGACTACCTTAAAAGTATTGCTTAAGTTAACAGAGCTGTGTGTGTGCGTTTAATATCAGTGTCCGTTCGCGGAGCATATATGTCCTGCCCGCATGAGGTGCAAAGTGTATTTATTCTGAATGTGTCGCGTCTCGCGTGTCCATCTATATTGCACTAAATGCGACACTGCACTCCCTTGTGAAGTCGATTGGATGAACGGTTCTCGAAATAATCAAAATGCAAACGGACAGACAGACACAGAGAGAATACTGCCTTTATTAGAGAGAAGAATGTTCAGCAGCCTCTCTCCGAAGCTTCGAATATTCGATGTTCATTACAACCGAAGCTTCAAAGCTCAAAAAATGGTATTCGGACCAGCCCTAGGGGCGGCACAATTGTTTTTCGCCTAGAGCGGCAGAAGTGCACTCGCCGGCCCTGACTTTGAGCCATTATTGCACTTATTATTTTACCAGTTTGACTATTTATGTCATACATCTACGCACAGTCGTATTTAGATTTAACAGAAGTTTAGATGGTAATGTTTTATGGAATGTTTCGTTTCGTTTCATGTCACCATTATGGTGATCAGTGTTTGCTTTAGTTGGGCAATTGACACTTTACTTTTAACATTAGTTTTTCTCTGGCTGCTCCAACTCTGTGTATATAAAGCATATTTGTTACTGCAAGAGAAACTATGATCTGGGCTGCGTTTTCCGAAAGCATTGTAAGCCTAATTTGATCGTACTGTTGGAAAGTTTTCTTTCATCTACGCAAGACCAGAAGACGTTGGGATAAGCAGAAGAGATTTATTGGGATCTTCACTGTGTGTCGTCTATAGTGTTCTTCCAAGTCTAACTCAAGACAGTTGCCTTGCAAATTTATAGACATTTAGGGGGAGGGATTTACATTGAGGTTGAACAAAGCATGCAAATTAAGTATACAGGTTAAGGAACCCGCCCGACTCCAGCGTGTTACCAGTCTCAATCCAATCAGCATAACCATTCAAAAGCATATGTGCTAATCCAATCAGCCCAACGATTCAACGTCTGGGCTGTGGCTCCAAGAACTGGGACTCCAAGAGCCATTAAAGACAATAAGGAGAAAACAGGAATTGCATCTTTGCTGAGCAGAATCATTATCTCAACCTTAAACGCTAAATACAATATTCTTCACCGTGATGTTATTTATGGAAGCATATTTGAAATAGATTTAACATTTGTAACCCTTCAGTACAGACCATTTGTCGCAGTTGGTCTGCGATCAAGTTAGGCTTAAGATGCTTTTGGGAAACACAGCCCTGGTTATGTTTCAATGATGAAATTACTAGTGGCCTGACTCACTGCTCTCACCCAGCATCATAAACTGATTATTCAAATGCTTTATTAATTTTTCACTACAGTAGCTATTTCCAGCAATGTTTTAATAATCTGAAGATTTTAAAATCACACACAGACATTAAGAATCTACATATACCTATCATTTCACTTCAGAAGATATTGATCCATCCATTGGGGTCGTATGGATTACTACAGTTATTGCAGTATGTGCTGTTTGAGGCTCCAACTTTTAGGAACACATGAACTTGCATTATATGTATTCTCAGAGATGTTTTTTTATTTTTTTTTATTTTTTATTTATTTGTGTTAATCTGAAGAAGGAAAGTTCTATACATCTTGGATGTCATGAGGATAAAAGATGAGGTGGTGAGGACGTATTTCTGGTTGCACTGCATTTTCTTTTAATACATCTGATCTGATCTTCTTCAGATTCATCAGTGGAAAGAAACAAAAAGAAGAAGAGGAACAAAAGGAAGAAGCCAAGCAAAAGAAAAAAAAAGGGGGACAAAACGTGCTAGTTTCTCCAGTTGACCTGTACTGCATGCCTTTGGGTTATAAAGGAACCAGCACATGCTTGCATAAGTAATACAATTAATAATAACAACATAAAAATGCTTCGTAGCTTTGGATAAAAGTGTATGCATAATGAACCATGCAAATAAAATTACATTCTCTTCACCTCAGCTGAGGAGGGCTATTAAAGACGTGGCTTTAACCGCTTTTCACATCCCTGTTCTTGTCTTACATCACTCTCCAGGTTCCCCGAAGTCATGTGACTTTCACAAAGCCATTTGGCTCGTGTGAGATGCACCTCGCCTCGTCTGAGATGTATGTGAGACTAGGCTGCTGCAGTGAGGGGAGGAGTAAAAAAAACTGCAGGCAAGCCAAGCCAGACAGTTCTCTCTTCTCGCAGTGGATCAGACGCATACGAGATCAAAGACGGACATTGCGGCATTCACACTCAAGTACGGTGTTGCTAATAAACTGAATGTAATTTAAGTTCTGTTGCTTTTATATGAAAATAAATATGATGAACAAGACTTGCTACCAAAGTATTTGTTATTTCATTCCATTCGAAAGACACTTCTCGAGTATATATACAAAAAGAGTATTTTACTTAAATACTGGCATGTTTTTATATATATTTTAGAAATATAAAAACAATCACAAATCCCATAGACATAGCACTGAATCAGCACTGTCTGAGTCAGTAATATTAGATTGTGTGTATGTATTTTTATTGTACTTACCCTGTAATGGAACAAGAGGGTAACAAGCACCACTTTAATTTACGGCCCGCAATGTCACACTTACCCTGTAACTACATGAAACAAGAGTATATTTCCCAGTATTTAAAACAATTGCAAAAGTTTTAGCTTTACTTGCCTTGAAACATGTAAGCCCAAATGTAAACATCTGCAATTTTGCTAAAAAAAATAAATAAAAAAAACCCTGTATAATCCATAGATATGTACATTTTAAAAAGCCTATACAGTATGTATTGGTATACACCATTATTTCAAAAAGGTACTAAACTGCTCCCCAATCTAAGATTGTTGTATCATAATGGTAGTTATTAGTTCTATAATACTTACAGTATAAATATTTTTTAATTCTCCTGATTGTTACCCCTGTGATAGAAATATTTTATGTAATGGGTATTTTCAACATTAAATGTACTGTACAGAGAAATGCAGACTTAAGCCCTATTCGGACGGGTCTAGTTTTCCAAACGACGTTTGAGTTACAATTCTTATCAACCTACGTCTGTGATTTCATGTACGGATTCGGACGGGACTAACATCTCTAGACTAGAGCGCTGACTTTGTGTGTTTGACTGAATTGTTTGCTTTATTTGTATAGCTTCTACCTTTTACTTATACTTTTATCATGGCTAATATTGATAAAACTGAAATTTAACAAAAAGAGACTGGGTTGAGTTTTGTCATTTTAAATTGTAATAATTGTATTTAAAAATTTAAAAACTGTAATGTTGTTTACTGCAAAATCTGTTGTTTAGTACAAATGCACATATTGCCTGGACCATATTAAAATGTTTAATATATTATATTTAAAACGAAAAGAGGCAGGTTTGTGTTTTATATTTTGTTTTGTTTTTATAAATAGGCAAACGTTATGTGCAGTGAATATAATCAATACGCGTTGCCTGAACCACATTTGTGTGGCTATCATGTTTAAGATTTCTTTAAATGAAAACGAAAATAGTTAGTAAGGTGTTTTATCACATATTTCGTTGCCTAAAATATACACAGAGATAACCGGAGTAGCAGAGCGAGCTGAGTGACGCGCGCTGCGTCAGAAGGTGGGCGGGGTTAGGATTTCCCAAGATTTTCCATGATGAAAGTGACCAATCATAAGAGGGTCAGTGCCCTCCTTGGTTTCCGCCCCCAAATTGTCAAAAGTCGTGTAGACTCGAGGGAGCAGAAATCAGCTGAGCGAGCAGAAATCCACTGCGCGAGCAAAACAGCACTCCGCGAGCAGAAGCCCGCTGCGCGCGAGCAGGATTCCACTGTACAAGCAGAGTTAATCTATGAGAGTATGCCAGGCGCTCGCTCGCAGCTACCTGTACACCTCTCGGTCGTTTAATTTGTGCGCGAGTAATTTTATCATGCCAGCTGAAGGTTCATTTTTGCGCGTGTGAAATAACATAATGTGCTCGTGAGCATGTCTTACACGCTCATAACTTTTGACTAAAAAATAACGCCATATCTCTCGTACTGCGTAAGTATCTTACGCTAGGGGACCCAATGTAAAATGCTGTGCGTGCTGGGATCTGACACCAAAGACCCAAGGGCGAAAGCCCGGGGTTCATATAGTGCATAATCACCAGGGGAACTCACAGGGAGTCCGGGAAGAGGGAGGGGCGGAGCCGTGCTCTTCCACATATAGCAGCGTCCCTCAGACGCAAATTACATCATACAGACAGGGCGGAGTACGGCCTGAACTGATGGAAAATTGTGGGTCTTATTCATTTGCCCATAAGCATTTTGCGGTCGATCAGCGAGCAGTGCTCATTAAGCAGTGCTCAGCAGACACAGTATTCTGAACCGATAGCATCAGAACAGACAGTACTGGTATATTTAGACCGACAACAGCCTGGCCTGTAAGGCGGGAACCTCTAGGTTATAAAACCTTATAAATGTAGACGGGGAGGTCCAGCCTGCCGCCATACATATATCTTGCAAGGCAATCCCACTTGACCAGGCCCACGATGAAGCCATGCTTCTCGTGGAGTGCGCTCTGACACCCAACGGGCACTGCATACCCTTGGAAGTGTACGCCAGCGCAATGGCGTCAACTATCCATCTGGATAGGCTCTGTTTCGACACGGCTAGTCCCTTGGAACGTCCGCTGAACGAAACGAAGAGCTGCTCCGTCTGTCTGAAGACAGATGAGCAAGACACATAAGCTCTTAATGCCCTGACTGGACAAAGGAAGCTCGCGTCTCCTTCCTTGTCAGAGACCGGTAGGGCTGACAGGGAAATGACCTGCGCCCTAAATGGTGTGTAGAGGGATTTTGGAACATAACCGTGCTTAGGTTTGAGTACAACTCTGGAGTCATTAGGCCCAAACTCCATGCACATCGCGCTTACTGAGAGCGCGTGTAAGTCCCCTATGCGCTTCACTGAAGCGAGAGCCAGAAGAAACACTGTCTTGAAAGACAGGTGTTTAAGATCAATCGTCTGTAAAGGCTCAAATGGGTCACCTTTCATGGCTTCCAGCACCGTAGAAAGGTCCCATACAGGGACTGAGGGAGGTCTGGGAGGATTCAGTCTCTTAGCTCCTCTAAGGAAACGGATGACTAAATCGTTCCTTCCTATTGACTGACCAAGCGTTGTTTTTGAGAACGCTACTATGGCCGCCACATAAACTTTGAGCGTGGAAGGGGTCCTGCCCTTGTCCAACAGCTCTTGTAGGAAGGAGAGAACCTCCGTCACCCCACAGTCTGGGGGCGACACGCCACGAGCTGTGCACCAGCTGGAGAACACTGACCATTTCGAGGAATAGAGACGTCACGTAGACGGAGCTCTAGCCTGCGTGATCGTATTTAACACTCCGCTTGGGAGGTCAGCGGGTACCCGTTGATGGCCCAAACATGAAGGGACCACAGCTCTGGGCGCGGATGCCAAATCGAGCCCTTGGCCTGAGAGAGGAGGTCCCTCCTCACTGGCACTGGCCATGGGGCAGTGCTCGCTAGCTGCATCAGAACTGGGAACCAGGGTTGGTTTTTCCAGAACGGCGCTACGAGTAGCACTGAGCATCCTTCTTCCCTGATCTGTTCTATCACCTGAAGCAGGAGAGAGACGGGAGGAAAGGCATAGAGCGGGCGGCGGGGCCATACATGAGCCAGCGCGTCCCTGCTCTTGGAGAAAAATTCCAGACAGTGAGTGTTTTCTTGAGACGCGAACAGGTCTACTTCCGCTCTGCTGAATTTCTTCCACAGCAGCTGGACTGTCTGTGGGTGTAGAGACCACTCGCCTGTCGGAACATTGTTCCTGGACAGTCTGTCCGGTCCTACGTTTAGGAGCCCTGGCACATGCGCTGCTCTCAGCAAGAGCAGGTTGTGCTGAGCCCACACCAGGAGGCGTTCTGTCAGCCTGTGCAGGTTTCGGGACCTGAGGCCGCCCTGGCGATTTATGTAGGACACCACTGACATGTTGTCCGAGCGGACCAGGACGTGGTGTCCTCGTATTTGGGGACAAAAACGCATCAGCGCGTTGTCTACTGCCAGCATTTCGAGGCAGTTTATGTGTAGAAGCTTCTCCCGTTCTGACCATTGGCCGAAGAACGGTCTGCCCTCGAGCAGCGCTCCCCATCCCGAGGTGGATGCGTCCGTAGACACTACCTTCACACTCGAGGAAGTCCCCAGGCTTACACCTGATTGGTACCAGTCGTTTGCTTTCCAAGGTTTCAAAGCTGCGATGCATTTCTGATTGACCTGGAGACGAAGCAGACCGGAAGCCCACGCTCGGCGCGGCACTCGCGCTTTCAGCCAGAACTTTAGCGGGCGCATGCGAAGCAAGCCCAGCTGAAGTACTGATGATGCTGAGGCCATGAGACCTAGCATCCTCTGAAATTTCTTGAGCGGGACAGATGCGCCGCAGCGGAAAGAGCTCGCTGCGCGCTGAATGTCTAGTACGCGCTGTGGTGACAGTCGCGCTATCATAGACAGCGAGTCCAGTTCTGTGCCCAGAAAAGATATTATCTGTCTGGGGGACAGAGAACTCTTCGCCCATTTGACTCTGAGACCCAGATTCTCGAGGTGATCGAGTAAAATGGTCCTGTGCTCTATGAGCACCGAGTGAGATTGAGCTAGAATCAGCCAATCGTCCAAGTAGTTCAATACTCGCATGCCCTGTAGTCTGAGGGGTGCGAGCGCTGCATCCATGCACATCGTAAATGTACGGGGTGCTAGGGACAAGCCGAACGGTAGGACTGTGTACTGATATGCCTGGCCCTCGAAGGCGAATCTCAAATATCGCCTGTGACGTGACGCTATCTGTATTTGAAAATACACGTCTTTCAGATCTATTGACACAAACCAGTCTCCTCGGCGAATCTGCGCGAGGATTTTTCTGGTCGTGAGCATTCTGAACTGTCGCTTTGCAAACACTCTGTTCAGTTGCCTTAGGTCTAGTATGGGTCTGAGACCCCCGTCTTTTTTCGGTACCAGGAAGTATCTGCTGTATAGCCCTCCTTCGCTCTGAGCTTGAGATAACGGCTCTATGGCCCCTTTGCTCAACAGTTTCGAAATTTCGGCCCGAAGTAGGTGTGCTACTTCTGTTTTTACCGTGGTCTCGACGCGCGTCGCGTAGCGGCGAGGGCGTCGGCGAAACTGTAGCGAATAGCCTCTTTCTATAATGTCTAGCACCCACTTCGAAACCCCGGGTAGCCTTGCCCATGCATCTGCACGAATGGCTAGGGGTTGAATGCGAACCGCGCTCTGGTCGCTCAGCGACAGAGGGGCTTCGGTGTGCTGCAACATAAGCGTCGCGCTTATGACATTTGAGGCAGAGGGCGCGCTGATAACAGCGGGCAGATTGCCCGCGCTCGACTCCTCTGCGGTGGTTAACCGAGAGGGGGAGGGCTGGGCGAGTCCCGTAGGACTTGTCATGTCTATGCGTGGATGTGGGCGCGGGATAGCGGGCACATTTACCACACCGAGAGCATTGTCCGCCTGAGCAGAGCGAATGCACGTTGGTTTCGTTTTTACAGAAACCTCGAGACATGCAGAACGTAGTGATTGTGGTCACTGGGCAGTGGGCACATCTGCTACGTTTAATGTGCAACCGAACTGGGTCGATTTTATGTGCGCGAGCCCTGTGTGACGGGCTGTGCTTGTGTGTAGGAATGAGCACTGGGCAGTGGGCATTTTGTCTACACTCATAACACCATCGGCCGTGGCCGGGACACCAGAAAATACACTCTTTGTGGGATTTATCTGGGTAGCCGTGAAAACGGCATTTGTGTGCAGGCAAGCGGGCAGTGGAACCGGCTTGTTGACTGCAAAATACACTGGAACAGTCACATTTCTTGGAACTGAACGAGCGATGAGTTTTGGTGGAAGTCCGGCCGCAGCGGGACTTGAACACCATCGTTTCCCTAGGCGTGCCAGGACGACTTCGGGGCCTCGGGCTTTACCGCAATCCTGGGCCGCGGCCCACACAGGGCGGGGCGGGCGGCCAGATGAGTGAGAGCGCGGTCTCGCGCTTCGGGCCTGTCGGCGCTGCGAAGTGGCGGCGGTGGGCGGAGGCTGAGGCTGTGAGCTCTGAGCAGACGGTTTCGCACGGCCTGCTGCAGAACTGGAGCGCTTCGGCAGGAAGTGCTTCATAGCCTGTGACGCTTTCTGTACCTCGGCGAATCTTTCCGCGAAATCTTTGACGGAAGTTCCGAAGAGGCCAGCAGGAGAAAGCGGAGCGTCGAGGAACGCGGCGCGCTCAGACTCAGACATCTCAGAGAGCATTAGCCACAGGTGTCTCTCACCAGTGAGAGAGGCCATGCTCCATCCTATGGCCTGTGCAGCAGACTTAGTAGCGCGGAGAGCGAGGTCCATAGCACTTCTCAAGTCTGGCACGCAAATTGCATCTGGTCCTATCTCGTCCAGCTTTCGGAGGAGATCGGCCTGGAAAATTTGCAGTGTGGCCATAGTATGCAGCGCTGACGCAGCCTGCCCAGCGGCGGAGAAAGCACGACTGAGCAGGGTTGACGTCATGCGGCAAGCTTTTGAAGGTAGCGCCAGCTTAGCGCGCCGTCCAGCGGAGGGCGGGCATAGGTGGGCTGCTATCGCTTCTTCGACCTGTGGCAGCGAATGGTACCCTCTGTTTTTAGCATCGTCAACAGCGGAGAATGCTAGCAAAACAGAAGAGCGCATTCTAGCTGAGAAGGGGGCGTTCCAAGACTTAGCGACTTCTTCATGTAACTCAGGAAGAAAGGGCGCTGGTCTGGACGCAGGTGAAGCGCGCTCCCCAGGAAGAAAGTATCCATCCAGCCGGTTGTGAGCAGGCTGTTCAGGCGTAGACCACTCGAGGCCGAGGCTCGCCGCGGCCTGTGCGAGTACGCGCATCAGCTCTGACTCGATGCTAGCTCTTTTGCCTGACGATGCGCGGGCAGAGGGCGCGAGATCCACAGAGCTCGCCCAATCCTCACTGCCCGATGCCAGGAGAGAGCAGGAATCATCCTCCCTCGACGCGGCTTTCTCATCAGCGTCGTTGACGGAAGCAGCGGCAGACGGCGGCCGCTGTCCGTCAGGAAGAGACACTGACGAAGCCGGTGAAGCTGGCGGGCGAACCGGCAAGCTTTGACGGGTGGGGGAAGGTTCCGGGACCCGCTGAGCACGGCGCTTTTTACGGCGCGGCACTACAGCGGGCGGAGGTGCAGTCTCAGCGAAATATGCCAGGTGAGTCCTCAGAGTCGCAATAGACAGTAGCTCGCAATGAGGGCAGCCGCTGTCAGCGAGCGTAAGAGCTGCATGATCGTCTCCAAGGCAGGAAACACAGATCACATGGCGGTCCACGTCGCTGAGTGTGGCTCTGCACGAGCTGCAGGAAGGCATCTTTAAAAAGACGCAAGCTCTTTTAGACAGTGTGTGTCGCGGCGGCGAACACACACACAGCAGAGAGTGTAAAGGATAAAGGCGCCAGATAGCGCAGCAGGAAGGCGATTGAAGGCGGCGCGGCCAGCGACTTCAGTGACGACTCGTCCCGCTGCAAAGGCTTCCTCAGACGGCGCGGCTTTTCTCCGGATCCAGCGACGTTTCGGTCAAGCCACGCTAGGCCTCGCTTGATAGGCTGCTGCAGTTGCCGCAGAACAGCCAATAGGCACACGAGCCGTCTTGCCTATGTCTGTATGCTGCCGCAACGCGTTTTACAATAATACAAAATTAAGGATAATTTTTTGGCTTCAATATCTCGCGGAAAAGGGATTTCCCCCTAGCATCTTACGCAGTACGAGAGACCTCTCGTAAGAGAACATACGGCAATCACAGACATTTGCATTCGGACGGGATTAGATTTCTCTGAGGACCGCCGAGTTTGACGAAAAACAGTAGGTAATTTGCCCTGGAATTTTTACAGAGGTCGTGTGAGAAAAAGACAGACATGACAGATTCGGACAGGATTAAAATCTCAAAGTACATCTGTGAAACAGAAATTTCTCTAACGTCCCCCTGTGAAACTAGTCCCGTCCGAATAGGGCTTTAGGATGCTCAGGTCAAAGGCCATATGTGACCCTGGACCACAAAACCAGTCACATGGGTCAATTTTTGGATATTGAGATTTATACATAATCTGTAAGCTGAATAAATAAGCTTTTCATTGATGTATAGTTTGTTAGGATAGGACAATATTTGGCCGAGATACAACTATTTGAAAATCTGAAATCTGAGGGTGCAAAAAAATCGAAACATTGAGAAAATCTCCTTTAAAGTTGTTCATTTATGTTCATGATTGTGCTGCATTCACTCACAAAAATAAATGTTTTATATATTTACGGTAGGAAATTAACAAAATATCTTCATGGAACATGATCTTTACTTAATATCCTAATGATTTTTGGCGACATGTGACTGGTTTTGTGATCCAGGGTCACATATATACTTAAACAAAACATGCTTAACACAGCAGAACTAACAGTCATATGACTAGTTCAGATCATTACAAAGCAATCACCAGAACAAATCACAGTGAAGAAGACTTGAGTGACATTGATTGTTACTCAACTGTATGATATAAATGTACATGTATCTTTCTATTCAGGAGACTCACTTGGTTGTTGTGGCCAGTGATCTCCCGGCCGTGAATAAAACTTAATTTCTACAAAGAGCAGCTTGGGAGTCATGTCAGGTATATGCTGCGCAGCTGAGAAATAGATTCTACGCTCAAAAGGCAACAAAAGAACATCTATGTGTGATTGAGGTAGTTATAGAAGTACTAAAGATTCTATGCTCAAAAGACCACCACAGAGACAGTGTTAGTGTTGAAAGACTATAGAGCCACCCTCGGGGTGAGTCTGTAATACTCTCAGTTAGTATTAATGATCATGTGTCGGACCAGCGTACACCTGAGAAGAACGGTGAGAGTGTATAGATGCTAAAGACCTGTGTGATCATGTGTGATTGAGGTAGTGATAGTAGCTTCTTGACGGGACGCCGTCACCTTACTTCAGGGAAGTATTGTATTGTATTGTGTTGTAAGTATTCAGGTAATTCAGGGAATTACCTCGAGATACTGTAGTTATTATTTTAACAACTGCAAGTTGTTTAAATTGTCCGTGGTGAAGAAGTCAGATTAAGTAGGTTGTATACGTTGTATATGTATTAAGAATTTCCACAACACCCCTTTATTACCCAAACTTTACATATTGTTCCCTTATATACTTACATGCAAATACTTTATAGGTACACAATAATTACAGAAAGTTACGCTGTAAATTCGTCTTAAAGGGACATTGTGTAGGATTTTCTTCCATCTAGCGGTGAAATTGTATTTTGCATTCAAACGAATAGTGCTCTCCAGCACCTCACTTTTTCAAATGCGTGTTGCATCTACGGTAGCCGTTATGTACCAAAAAGCTATGATAGGATGTCTTCTAATAGCACTTCATCGAGTTTTCCTTCGGGTGAACTGGTTTGTTATTTCAAACAAACTGCAACTTGACACAACGAACAAACGAATTTTACAGTTTTGAACAAACAAAACTTACAACCTGGTTTTTAGGGCCTTCTCTACTTTACTCAATAGCTGCTATTCATCAAAGAGCCTGTTTAACTTTTAACTATAAATGTTCTACTGTTTATATAATAAAGTAAACAACCAAGCAATGAAAAAAAGCAGGCAACTTCAGTGTCTCTTTTGAAAGCTTTCTCCTGCATTAGCTTTTTCCACCTGGAAAAAGCTATCCTGACATTAACCCTTGTTTTTTGTAATCTAAGGTCCTTTAGATCCTTTTATCCGTAGACCGTATCCTTTTACGGTCTATTTTGCACTCTTTCGACGACGAGGACTCCTTATCCAGTGACTCAGTATTTGTATGATCCTCCATTATAAATAACCGTGCAGTGCAGCCTTTTAAACTTGCCGGGGCAGTGACAAACGCCTCTCACTGCTCTGCTCCTCCGTTTCTGCTGGTTTCAGTCACGTGATGCTGGCTCTGAACGAAAACGCGTTGTGGAAACGCGTTGGCCTAGTACTGTTGTCCCTCTCTGCTGTTATAGTTTTTCAAGATGGCGGAACTACATGGAAGCCTCCGTGGACCTACCCGTCCCATGTATATAAAGATAATAAATTCTTTGTTTATGAGGATAAGTCAGATCATTGGAAGAGGTATTTGTACACCATTGAGGACATATTTATGAATAAAAATATTGATTTTTGATAATAAAATACCTAAAAAACTACACATTGTCCCTTTACGCAGTACTTTCTTGGCTGTAATCTAAAGCGTTACCCATAAGGTTACTACATATCTTGCCTTAAATTTCAGTCACAATCTCAGTCATGTTTTACTCAAAGTTGTAAGTTGTAAATGCAAAGACATACAAAAGAACTCTAGAACAACAATAGACTGTGTATTTATTTGTATTTATTAAACTGCAAATACTTAGTTTATGTCAGAAATTTAACAGAGTGAAAAATAAAACAACTGACTGTATTTGTCATATAGCAGAAGTTCTTATTCATGGGTTTCATCAGGTCCCTTTCCACAGGTGTATAAAATCAAGCACCTAGATTATGAATGCAGACTGCATTGTGCTTGATTAATACACCTGTGGAAAGGGACCTGATGAAACCCATGAATAGAGAGTTTACAGATGTTTCGATATTGATGATTTATTGGAAATAATAAAGTTTATAGTCGCTATTATCACGATCAGTGTTTGCTTTAGTTGGGCCCTTGACCCTTGACTTTTTAAAGGAACACGCCGACCTTTTGGGACTTTAGCTTATTCACCGTACCCCCCAGAGTTAGATAAGTCCATACATACCTTTTTCATCTCTGTGCGTGCCGTAAATCTGTCTGACGCACCCACCGCTAGCCTAGCTTATAAATATTCTCAGAAGGCGAAGCACTGCTACTTCTGTGGAGTGATTCACTCCAACTCTGAGCAAAGTCTGCTCCTCACGACGGGGTTTCTCAGGTGCTGCGAGCAAATCACTCCGCCCAAGTAGCAGCGCTTTGCCTTCTGAGAATATAGTTCCCAGTATGTATACAGTTAGAAGATGTCTGTCTCATGTGACCTTGTTATTTGTACACGCAGTAACTATACAAATCACAACATGTAAATAGGAAAATGTTGGTGTTATTTTGTCACTTATTGGGAGCAGTATGCTAGCTGGAGCCGTTTACCTCCAGTCTTTGTGCTAAGCTAGGCTAGCGGTGGGTGTGTCAGACAGAGTTACAGCACGCAAGGAGATAAAAAAGGTATGTATGGACTTTTCTAACTCTGGGGGATAAGGTGAATAAGCTAAAGTCCCAAAAAGTCGGCGTGTTCCTTTAAACAAATTTTTTCTTTGGCTGCTATAACTCAGTGTTTACAAGACAAAGAAGAAGAAGAAGAAGAAACTCATGATATTCTGTCTGCTGTTTATTGATTTATGACATTGACATCAAAACAATGTACACACTTGTATGGTAACGACAGCTGCAGATAAAGCAAAAATAAGCCTGCAGAGATAACTTGTCAGTCCGCGTTGATGAATAACGCTACAGACACTGTGACTACATGATTAAAGAACAGGAGTTCTTCGACTTCTCCAGTTTCTCCAGTTGACCTGTACTGCATGCCTTTGTATTGTAAAGCAACAAGCACATGCTTACTTAAGTAATACAATTAATAATAACAACATAAAAAATTGCCTGGTAGCTTTGGATAAAAGTGTATGCATAATGAACCATGCAAATAAAATTACATTCTCTTCACCTCAGCTGAGGCGGGCAAAATTAGTGACGTGGCTTTAACCCCTTTTCACATCCCTTTTCTTGTCTTACATCACTCTCCAGGTTCCCCAAAGTCATGTGACTTTCACAAAGCCATTTGGCTCGTGTGAGATGCACCTCGCCTCGTCTGAGATGTATGTGAGACTAGGCTGCTGCAGTGAGGGGAGGAGTAAAAAAAACTGCAGGCAAGCCAAGCCAGACAGTTCTCTCTTATCGCAGTGGACGCATACGAGATCAAAGACGGACATTGCGGCATTCACACTCAAGTACGGTGTTGCTAATAAACTGAATGTAATTTAAGTTCTGTTGCTTTTATATGAAAATAAATATGATGAACAAGACTTGCTACCAAAGTATTTGTTATTTCATTCCATTCGAAAGATGTGTGTATAAATAATTTTTACTTTAATACTGACATGTTTTTATATATTTTTTGAAATATAAAAACAATCACATATCCCATAGACATTTCACTGTCAGACAGATTAGAAATTCATACAGAATTTAAACAGAATTTTTAATTCTGTCTATTGCTATTTTGTTCTCTATATTTTTATTACCATATAGTTATTATTATTATTTTAATTTTCATTTATTGTCTATTCTCTTTGTTATTAGTTGTATATTTAATTGTATTACCCTAAATTATATGTCTGCACTATGTCTGTATACTTTCTGGAAGCTCCTGTCACCAAGATTAATTTCTTGTGTGTGTGTTGACACACTCGACAATAAAGCTCTTTCTGATTATGATTTAGATGAAAATGAATATACACCAGCCTTTCAAAAAATATCAGAAATTGCTTTGAATTAAGTTGTCCATATTTAAAAACATGCTTGAATAAATTAAATGTTATTGATATAAATTAAAAATATATTAACTGATATTTTCATAAATTATCAAAATGTTAAAGTATGTGTATTCAGTATTTCAGTCATTCTAATTATGTAGATGAAATATTGTAATATCTTGAATATATAATTATAAATCTGAAAACATATATAAATACATTCAGCTGTATTCAGACAGTATATTAGGATTTGTTTCTTTATTTTCAGACTATTTAGCATACATGTAGTTTGTTGGAGCCCCGCCCGACCCTTTATTCTGGAGGTTTCTTTAAAATCATGTGATATACTGAACATCACTGTAACCTACTGATCAATTCTGATTGGCTGACATCACATGCATCTTGCATATCATTAGTACATTTATAAATCTGCAGTGCAGTGTGACAAAAGAATATTGCAGAAGAGTTCAAGATAACAAGAGGCATCTGCTATAGATCATCTAACAGAAAACAGCTTGCTGTTTGGAATCCAGATTCCCTCAGGTTTGACTTTTCTTTATTTTTTACATTTACATGAATTCATTTAGCAGATGTCTGGGTTCCTGCTGTTTGGGATTGATTGATTGATTATTTATTTACTTATTAATTTATTTAGGGGTAAATGGGAGACATTCCAAAACGTTTAACGTAGCTTAAAGAAGGCTAATAAGATATTGGAGGACCATTTCTAGACGTGTCACCCGAACCATACCTTGCTTAGGAAGTCGCTTAAGATATACCTTCTTACGTGCGACTTTACCAGGTGCTGTCCGTGGCGATGGTGCTGAATTGGTGGATATTATCGATGGCTCGAGAATCAATTATTCACTCGTGCAGGGGCTGCTTCATTGCGTTATGTGAGAAAGCGGTATTCTTTATAAAATAAACACTTCAGAAATAGTTGAAATTGCGTTTATTGGAATTATGGAATGGAGTAGCCATTTCAAATGTTTACGTGCTTTCTTCTTTCTCCTTTTTGTTCGCTGAGTTGGAGCTTGTTTCGGCCCAGATCCGGCCCACATCTGGCACTTGTGGAATACTGATCTGGCTCATATGCAGTGTGGAATGACTGCCACTTGGGTGGCCCACTCCTGTTTGCCAGATCTGGGCCACAAGCAGGCCATAGCAATGCCGCATGTCAGCCAAGAGCAAATAAATAAACCAGAACTGGACCTTATCTGAGCCACAAAGCCTGTGTATTAAATATGGAGTCATTTCAGCCTTAATAAGCCTGTTAACAAGCAGAATCACTAAAGGAAAGAAGAGAACAGAAAAAGAGATGAGCAGAAACACAAAAACTACAATTGACTTCAGATAAAGTCTTAGATGAAATCAACTGAAGAGAAAAGAAGACATTAAATCTGTGAAGATCAAATGTGAGGATTAAACAACTCCACAAAGTGTTTCCATTAGTTGGGCTCTTAACTCTTAATATACCTTTTTTTGGCTGCTTTTGAAAGTGTGTCTGTCAAACATATTTGCAGCAGTAAAGAAAGCTAAAGTGAAATGAGACAATCACAAATATTTAGATAAACAGATCAAGAGGGTTGGGGAGTAACGGAATACATGTAACGGCGTTATGTAATCAGGATACAAAAATCCAGTAACTGTAATCTGTTACAGTTACGTCAAAAAACATAGTAATCAGATTATAGTTACATTTTGAAAAAAGCGGGAATACTTTCAGGATTACAATGGTTTCATTTAAAACTAAATAAATAAGTATTTTGGCATAATAACACTATATTAAGCGCTGCTTGATTATACAGAAGTTCCTGGTTCTGTTGGCAGTAATGACTCACGTGTGCCACCCGCTGGTGCATGTGCAAATAACAGCTTTCTACAATCTCCTCAGACGCAGATTGAATCACTGCTGCTAGTAGAAACGATGCTGCCTGCGGGTAAAATCGCTTTTAATTCATGGAAATGCCGCTGCTATTTTGTAGAAATTAGGAGAGTGGCTTTTTTAGTACCCAAAATGTCCTTTCTTATCTTTTCTCACGTAATGGGATGTTCGCTGTCTAGGTGGGGGAACTCCCACTGCCAACGCCCCACGTCCAGTCAGGCAAATTAAGAAAGATCACGGCTTTAGTCAACATGTAGGCCTATTTTAAAATAAACTAATATGTAGATTGTGTAAAAATTTTAAATGTTGTGTTTTTATTTTTTAGTTAAAAATTTGTTAAAAATAAAACAAAATAATCTGTAATACCATACATTAGCCACTAGATGTCTGTATAGCCCTTTACATAAATATATATTCAGGCATGTGTGTATATTTTGCAAATATTGTACACTGGACCAAATTCTTAAAAAAAATATATATAAAAAAAATTGACTTTATTTATATACGTGACCTTGAAGTAATCCCAAAATAATCAGTTACATTACTTTCATATTATAGTACTTGGATTACGTTACTGAATACTTTTTTTATGAAGTAATTTGTAACTGTAACGGAATACATTTTTAAAGTAACCCTCCCAAGCCTGCAGATCAATTCAGAACTAGGGCTGTCACTTTATGTTCGAAAATCGATTGCACAAGAGAGAGAAAACTTTATTGTCATTGTAGTTATACAACGAAATTTGTTTGGTAGCTCACAGAGGTCAACAGCCATAAAACAAAACAAAAAAACAGCACACATAACATAATAAATGTAATAAAAGTATAAAATATAAAGTATAAGTATAAAAATAAATAATTAAAAAGTTCTTTAAAAAAATAAAAAAATAAAAAAATCGATCAGGCCAACCAACACAAGTTTCAAAAACGAAAATAGGGATTCTATTTTAACGGTCTTTTCTTTGAGCTCATCCAGCTCGTTACGATACGCCTGCAGCGAACGCGTGTGACACAGCAACTGCAGGCTCTGACAAACACACATGACAGCAAATTATACTTTTTTTACTACAAAAATGTTAATTATGCCGGTATTCAGACAGTCTCATGCATGCAGATACAGATTTGGGCTAAGGTCTACAATTGCCTGGGTAGGCAAAATTTGTTTGACATTTCTAATCGCAAACACAGCCATGTTGAAGACTGCACAGCAGTAATGTTTTTCATAGATGTTATGGCAGTCCACTCTGCTTATTGTTTCTCAAGCGCCCTCTTCGTCCTAATGCCTGTTAGTTGTCAGTGGATTTGCCCATATTTGGCGTTTAAAATGGAAACGTCTTTAGTCATGGAAAATCGATTTTACAATTGATTCAATTAACACTTATGTCTCAAAAATCGAACAGGATTTTTTTCACAAAAGTGACAGCCCTATTCAGAACATCACTGAAAAGCTACTAATTCACAACAAAAACAACAACAAAAAATAAAAGCAAATATTTAGAATCAAACAAAATAACAGGACAATTCAGCTGCATAATATATTCATGTTGCAATGCGTGCTGGGAGGTTTGTACTATGCTGGTACCCAGCATGCATTGCAGCAAGGTACTTTTGATTGTCACCATTGTGCAGATTGTTGATGTCTGTGTGTGTCATTAAACTAGCTTTTATGTGCTCATCTTTGTTCAAGTCTTCTAACTGATTGTTATAATATTGCTAGATCTCATGCTGCAGTAACACAGAGTTTGTGATGTGAAAATATGAATGGATCAACACAATTGTTAGCTTCCAAAGACATCAGTGAATCAGGCTATTTCATGATGATTATAAAACCATCAACAGGTAACCATCATCTCCTGATTTCGTTTCACTTTAGCTATCTTTGCTGCTGCAAATGTGTTTGACAAAAAAAGACAAAAGATGTAATTAGAGTTAGAGCCCAACTAATGGAAACACGAATCACTCTTATGGTGACTTCAAATGAAACACATTAGAGTTAAACCTCTGTTAATTCTCAAAAACTTGTGTAGACGTCTGACAGAAATAAAGTCAGTCTGGTTAGTAATAAGTGAAGCTGGTAATGCTGTTTATGGAGTTGTTTAATCCTTCTCTGCTGAGATCTTCACAGATTTAATGTCTTTTTTTCTCTTCAGTTGATTTCATCTAAG
This sequence comes from Leuciscus leuciscus, assembly GCF_965113295.1. Taxonomy (NCBI): domain Eukaryota; kingdom Metazoa; phylum Chordata; class Actinopteri; order Cypriniformes; family Leuciscidae; genus Leuciscus; species Leuciscus leuciscus. The sequence goes on along the minus strand of NC_138725.1, from coordinate 35,829,122 downwards.
ACTGTGTCTGAAGTCAGTTATAGTTTTTGTGTTTCTGTTCATCTCTTTTTCTGTTCTCTTCTTTGCTTCATTGATTCTGCTTGTTAACAGGCTTATTAAGGCTGAAGTGACTCCATATTTAATATACACAGACTTTGTGTCTCAGATAAGGTCCAGTTCTGGTTTATTTCTTTTCTCTTGGCTGACATGTGGCATTGCTATGGCCTGCTTGTGGCCCAGATCTGGCAAACAGGAGTGGGCCACCCAAGTACCATCATTCCACATTGCATGTGGGCCAGATCCGCATTCCACAAGTGCCAGATGTGGGCCAGATCTGGGCCGAAACAATGTTGCTATTACTTCGATTCAAAAACAATATATATATTTGTATAGCCTATAACTATATTGTTGTATGATTGTGTCTTGTGGTTTTTATGCATTACTCCTTTATTTAACCAGGAAATATATAATTGAGATTAAAAATGAAAATGTGCAATTCCTGGTACACAAACAGTTAATAGATCTCATTCTCCATTATGAGTCCCGCCTCCCGAACCCACATCGCTAATCCGATTAGCTTTGATTTTTCTTTCTAACTTGTGAGAGGCTGGGCGGCAAAGCTCCTGCAAAACGCAGAGAGAGTTCATCATTACAAGTTTAAGAGAGGTTATTGAGGGGATTCTCCGCACAAAATACCCTTCCTGATTACATAGTTTATGTTGTCAAACAGAAAGTATTCATAAATACACCTGAAAAAATAACTGATTCATCTGGAAAATAATCATTAGTTTACAGCCCAAGTGGAATGATATCTGTGCTGCACTTACAATATGCTGAAAAGCGTACAAAATAAACCATTAAAAAAATATTAAAGCTGCTGTGTGGAGTGTGTATGCTAATAAATAATGACAGATGTAAATGATATAGACTAAAAAAATAGGTTTTAGTGCATTGTAAATATACTAATAAATAATTGTGTGTTATACATTGAAACCTAGGAGGATGAGCTGTGAACCTGACAAGGAGCCGAATACCGATGTGATTATGAGAAGACCATCATATAAAGGTAATTTAATATAAAGCAACATGTGTAAGAACAGTAATTTAAATTTGGATAAAATCAATATCTTTTGATGTTTTAAGATTTGTTTTTTTATTTCTATGATGATATCTAAGTTCTCATTCTTTTAAATGTTGCAGGTGCAGAAGCAGTCAAAGCAGCATCTGAAAATGCAGCAGCAGGAGAAGGCATGGCAAGTCTACAATCACCACTAACAGCAAAAACATGACAACAAACATCATTAAAATTAACAGTAATAATATCACTGACAGTTGCAGCAGTATAGGCGGATTAGCCATATGATCGATTGGGCAAGTGCCCAGGGGCACCACGCAAATATTTTTTCTCCGGTAAAACAAACAATGCATTCTCAAACATTTTTCCAGCCATATCCTATACATGGGTCAATGACGTGACGGGTCATTTTTTTGTCCAAAGGCCTTCATAATAATAAAAAAAAACAAATATATAACATCCAAAGTATGTAAGGTAGTACAACTTGATCTCTTTTACTGAATCCAAAAGGTTTTAATTATATTTTACTACATGTAAAGGTATTTTAAAGATTTTGAAGTGTCAAAAGGTCATTTGGTAAAACCGATATAGTAAATATTTAAATGGAATAATATTGTTTTTAATAACTAAAGGAACTACAATAATACAAATTTAAAGCAGATAAGGCTCTTTTTTTTTTTTTACATTTCCCCTTTTCTCCTTTCCCTGTGCAATGTTTTACTTGAATATGTTGGAGTGTTTAGAGTAGTCCAATAAATGATTACATTTTTAATATTTCTTCTGTGGTACACACTATATACTATCTCAACATCAATGTCAAATCAGTTTTTAACTTTCAAATCAGTGGTTAAACCGAATGACTTTTTTGGTGACAAATTTTTTCCATCTTGTAAAAAATGACAAAAAACAGTGTTAATTGATTGTACAAACCACAAAATTTTATTGTTAACACCTAGGTAAACTAAAAAAAATGGTTTAAAATATAGTTATATCTCCATTCCATTTTTTTTAATACACTTTTAAAAACCTTATTCCTCAATGACCCACATACATAGCATGTGTACCATGATGCAGAGAAATGGGCCTTGCAAAATGGTTGGTAGGATACAATATTTGGTTGCTAGGGAGTGGCTTGGCAGCGGCTTAGCAGCTACCAATGATGATACTCCAAAGGTTGGTTGTCAGCATGACTATTTATATAAACAGCAGAAATTTATATAAACCAACTCCCATGCCTCTGCGAAATTCAGAATGTAAGATATCCCTCTTTGGATTTTGGTTGCTTAGGTGCTCGACAATGGTTGCTAGGGTGGGGCTAGGAAGTATTGAGATGATTCATGATTGGCTGTTTGCAGCCCCGAGTCAAACGAGCCCACCCTCACGTTTCTATGACACTTCTATCCAAATATATCCCTTTGATCTCTTTCAATGGAAGTCTATGGTGGTCTAAATCGTTGCTAGGGCATGGCTTGATAACTTCACAGTGATCCTAAGAGACTGATTGGTCATCTGTGTAAAATGAGCCCGCCCTCTCTGTGACGCTGTGATCCAGAGTTATGTTGAATACAAAATCACTATGCAATTTACCATAGTAGGAAAAGCATGTGTCTTTCATGGGACGTGCCTTCGCCATAGTAAGTCAATGGGGCAAATTTGGGCAGCTCTTGCTCCCCAGGGGTACAACTTTTACCCCATTGTGAGGTATGTTCTTACAGAGCCTGTCAGCCTCTTCAAATGCGGTAAATCACACATTTCTGTGAAATCATCTCTCAGAGATATGACTCGTCAAAGTTCTTTGCAATGCAAAGTCTATGGGACTTTTTTTGGCCGCTTTTTCGTACCCCCGATCACTTATAAAAGTCATAGCACATCTCTCCTAAATAGGCCACACGATTTGACACCTCATTCATGGGTCTGTGACAAAAACTACAGGAGGAGTAGCGCACCGAAAAAAAAAGTGGAAGAATAATAATTATAAGTATTAGCAATAACAATAGTAGTGCCTTGCCAAAGGCAAGCACCACTAATTAGTATGAGCAATAACAATAGTGATACCTTGAGACTGCCATGGTAGGTCGGAGTACGAAAAAGTGCTTAGGCCGTGTATACTGCCACGATAGGCCGAGGTAAGAGAAAGGCCAAGTTGGCCGTGAAAGAGGCCCCGATAGGCCAGTGTGCGAGAAGGTCACATAGGTCATGAAAAGGGTGCCACGTTAGGCCATGGTGTGGAGAAGATGGCATGGGTGCGTGAGTTAGCCTTGATAGACCGAATGGAAAAAGCAAGCCGCATAAGCTGTGCAATAAAATAAGTATGGGAAACTGCCGCCACAACCAGAAGTTTTTATAGATATTATACAACTCCAAATCAAAAAAAGTTGGGACACTGTACAAATTGTGAATAAAAACAGAATGCAATGATGTGGAAGTTTCAAATTTCAATATTTTATTCAGAATACAACATAGATGACATATCAAATGTTTAAACTGAGAAAATGTATCATTTTAAGGAAAAAATAAGTTGATTTTAAATTTCATGGCATCAACACATCTCAAAAAAGTTGGGACAAGGCCATGTTTACCACTGTGTGGCATCCCCTCTTCTTTTTATAACAGTCTGCAAACGTCTGGGGACTGAGGAGACAAGTTGCTCAAGTTTAGGAATAGGAATGTTGTCCCATTCTTGTCTAATACAGGCTTCTAGTTGCTCAACTGTCTCAGGTCTTATTTGCCGCATCTTCCTCTTTATGATGCACCAAATGTTTCTATGGGTGAAAGATCTGGACTGCAGGCTGGCCATTTCAGTACCCGGATCCTTCTTCTACGCAGTCATGATATTGTAATTGATGCAGTATGTGGTCTGGCATTGTCATGTTGGAAAATGCAAGGTCTTCCCTGAAAGAGACGACATCTGGATGGGAGCATATGTTGTTCTAGAACTTGGATATACCTTTCAGCATTGATGGTGCCTTTCCAGATGTGTAAGCTGCCCATGCCACACGCACTCATGCAACCCCATACCATCAGAGATGCAGGCTTCTGAACTGAGCGCTGATAACAACTTGGGTTGTCCTTGTCCTCTTTAGTCCGGATGACACGGTGTCCCAGTTTTCCAAAAATTACTTCAAATTTTGATTCGTCTGACCACAGAACAGTTTTCCACTTTGCCACAGTCCATTTTAAATGAGCCTTGGCCCAGAGAAAATGCCTGCGCTTCTGGATCCTGTTAAGATATGGCTTCTTTTTTGACCCATAGAGTTTTAGCCGGCAACGGCGAATGGCACGGTGGATTGTGTTCACCGACAATGTTTTCTGGAAGTATTCCTGAGCCCATGTTGTGATTTCCATTACAGTAGCATTCCTGTATGTGATGCAGTGCCGTCTAAGGGCCCGAAGATCACAGGCATCCAGTATGGTTTTCCGGCCTTGACCCTTACGCACAGAGATTGTTCCAGATTCTCTGAATCTTTGGATGGTATTATGCACTGTAGATGATGATAACTTCAAACTCTTTGCAATTTTTCTCTGAGAAACTCCTTTCTGATATTGCTCCACAATTTTTCGCCACAGCATTGGGGGAATTGGTGATCCTCTGCCCATCTTGACTTCTGAGAGACACTGCCACTCTGAGAGGCTCTTTTTATACCCAGTCATGTTGCCAATTGACCTAATAAGTTGCAAATTGGTCCTCCAGCTGTTCCTTAAATGTACATTTAACTTTTCCGGCCTCTTATTGCTACTTGTCCCAACTTTTTTGGAATGTGTAGCTCTCATGAAATCCAAAATGAGCCAATATTTGGCATGACATTTCAAAATGTCTCACTTTCAACATTTGATATGTTATCTATATTCTATTGTGAATAAAATATAAGTTTATGAGATTTGTAAATTATTCCATTCTTTTTTTACTCACAATTTGTACAGTGTCCCAACTTTTTCTGATTTGGGGTTGTACTTACCGCAGGATATTTAAGTATAAGGAGTTTATTATATGCCGTAAACTTACCTGATGCATGTTAAGGAACAAAGTTATCATTAGTGTTAACGAAAGAGGATGTGAGTAATGTATAATGTGGTTTAGGTCTGAGGTTCAGTAGTGTGAGTCACGTTAGACTGAGGTGCATGAAGACCGCACGTGAGGACCCTCATCCCGTGGAGCAGGATAGCTTAGAAGGGTTGCTTAGGCCCTGAGTGGGGTAGAATTGGGAATTAAAATGATTGAATTTTAGAAGCATATGAAAAATAACACCACCAGTAGTTAGAATTAAGAATGTACCTTTGAAATTACTTGAGAGAGCTTTCTGAGCATTCCTGATGGTTTGAGCACCGCATCTTATAGCTTGATTGACGAGGATGGAATCCTGCATTCGGCTGCCGTTGTAGCAGCACCGATTCTGAAGGAATGTCCGGTGTACAGATGAGATGATAGCAGTTCTGAGTACGGTTGCTAGATGAGTTCTAAACAATTCTCTTGATGTGGGAGAACAGTTGGGGTGTATGAATACACAGCAAAATCCCCAGTGTTAAATTAACACTCCTCAGTGTACATATGTGTCCACACTACAGAGTGTTAAAATTAACACTGAAGCAGTGTTGAAGTTAATGAGATAATTAAGTTAACACTGAAGCAGTGTTGAAGTTAATGAGATAATTATGTGATTAATTAAGTGATGATTGGCCATTAGTGGTGACACCTGATGATAACAAGCAGAATCACTGAAGGAAAGAGAAACAAGAACAGAAAAAAGAGAAACACAAGAACTACTGACTACTAGCCATTATTGCACTTATTATTTTACCAGTTTGACTTTATTTCTGTCATACATCTACACACGGTCTTATTTAGATTTAATAGACGTTTAGATGGTAATGTTTTATGGAATGTTTCGTTTCATGTCACCATTATGGTGGTCAGTGTTTGCTTTAGTTGGGCTCTTGACCCTTTCCTTTTTAACATTAGTATTTCTCTGGCTGTTCCAACTCTGTTTATTAAGCATATGTGTTGTGGCAAGATAAACTATGACTTTGGCTGTGTTTCTTGAAAGCATCGCAAGCCTAATTTGATCGTATAGAGTAGACCATTTGTTGCAGTTGATCTGCGATTAAGTTATGCTTAAGATGCTTTTGGAAATGCAGCCCTGGTTATGTTTTGATGATGAAATTACTAGTGACCTGATTCAATGATGGCACCCGTCATTATAAACTGATTATCCAAATGTTTTATTAATTTTTACATCCAACAGTGATTTAATGTTCTGAACAATTTAAAATCACACACAGGCATCAAGAATCTACATATGAATCTCAACTATGGTGACAATCAAACAAATGCTTAATGTTGCAGTGCATGATGGGAGCCACCAATCAGAACGCATCAATGGCTCACATCATGCATTGCAGCATGAATAAATTATGCAGCTGAATTGTCCTGTAATTTTCATTGTTTTTTTCTGTTTGCTTTTATTTTGCTATTGTTTTGTTATGACTTTAGTAGCTTGTTTTGTGATGTTCAGAGTTTATCAGTTTGTCACTAGTTTGTTTATTGTCACCATTGTTGAGATTCATATGCTGATTCTTGATGTCTGTGTGTTTAAACACAATAACTTCTTTGCACAAAGCATTTAAAAAATTTTTCATATTGCTGTTGGATCTCAAACTGTAGAATCTCAGAGCTACAATCACCAATACTAAAACGAGACATCAAGCATATAGTCAAAGATTTAGACTCTGAATGACATCAGTGAATCAGGACACTACATGATGATAATGTCATCATCATCAAAAAATATTGTGAGCAGGTCATGTTTTCTCTTGCAGTAACAAATGTGCTTTATAAACACAATGTTGGAACAGTCAGAAAAAAACTAGTATTAACAAAATGAAAAGGGTCAAGAGCCCAACTAAAGCAAACACTGACCACCAAAATGGTAACTTGAAAAGAAAAATTCCATAAAACATTACCGTCTAAACTTCTGTTGAATCTCAAGAACTTTTGTTGATGTATGACAGAAATAAAGTCAAACTGGTAATAATAAGTGCAACAATGTGTAATGACTCGAAGTCAGTTGTAGTTCTTGTGTTTCTCTTTTTTTTGTTATTGTTTTTTCTCTTTCCGTCAATGATTCTGCTTATTAACATCAGGTGTCACCACTAATGGCCAATCATCACTTAATTAATCACTTAATTATCTCATTAACTTCAACACTGCTTCAGTGTTAACTTAATTCTCATTAACTTCAACACTGCTTCAGTGTTCATTTTAACACCCTGTAGTGTGGACACATAATTGAACATAAATAAAAACATTATAAATAGCAAAAATAAATAACATTTTTTATCTTAGTCTTATTAAGTGCAAACAATAAGTGCAACTTGGTGCATCCATAAAGTACTCTCTCAGTAGGGGTGTCCCCGACAAAGGATTTTCGTAGTCGAATCAGAATCGTCAAGTCTTGACGTCTAGTCATCATTAGTTGTGCGTTCACACCCAATTCGCGCCTGCCGCGTCTAGTTTGACGCTTGACCACTTTTGTGTTAATTCGCGTGTCAAGAGCGAAATTGACGCGCGTAAAAACAAAAGTTTGAAGCGAAATTTAAGCGCGTCAGAGGCGAAATCCGGAGGCGAAAGTTTCTAAACCCGTTGGCGGCCATCTTTTTTAGATGTTTATCGAGCATTAGCATTAGCATTAATCGAGAGAGTCACCGCTCGTATATGCTCTGGAGAGCAGAAACAGCTGCGTAGGGGACATCGTCGCTGTACTCGGGTCCACCAGACCCTCCGGAGGGTTTCAGGAGTTTCACAATTTGCTCCAGGAGCTAGGTTTGATGGACCTAACGGTGAGGACGCTGACGAGGACAGCGTAGGCCGTATAAGGCCTCGGCCTCGAGTGGTCTATGCCTGTCGAGCCCGCGCTCTACAGCCCGGCGCAAGGTTCACCCTCGCCCGCACCCACTTAATCTGTCATTTATTTTTGTTTTGATAATAAATGGAGCCAGCCTCCAAAAGTGAAACCTGTCCTGTGATTTTTTTAAAAGTTTGTATACACTAAATTGTGCTTGTTGTCTTTACATTAGAATAATAATGTTTCATATAATCTAGAATAGATATGGAATAAATAGCATTCAATACAAAATGAGTATCTCTCATATATTGAAATCGAGTTTTTATGTGAAAGATTTGCTTTGCACACCAAGCATTTTAGTCATATTACAAAATAATTTATTGAGGCCAAACATAAAATAACATTATAAACTGTCACTTCACCACGTGACAGCAGCAAGCAGGCTACTGATTGGTTAACGCGGCGCGAATTGACGCAGAAGTTCAGATTTTTCAACTCGGGCGGCAGACGCGAATTCGCGTCAAACGCGAGAATGCACAAAAAGCACTACATAAAACATTTGCGCGTAACGTGCTTAACGCGCCAGACGCTCAATTCGCGCCATTCTACCGCGCCGCGCTCTACGCCTCATTCGCGCCGCAGGAATTTTTTACGCGCGTAACACGTCTTTGCATTGACTTAACATTGAAATCACTTGTGCCTGACGCGCTATTCGCGTCCGGTGTGAACGCACCATTAGTCTAGTCAACTAATAGTCGAATCATGTGTGTGGGGTTGGGGAGGGGGCAGGGCTTTAACATTTTAAAGCCGCGATGTACATAACATCACACAAAGAAAGAAGAAAATCTATAAAAACCTTTCGGATCAATAAAACTATAGGCTAAATAACAACAGAAAGACCACACTGCAGACAGGATTTGCATTTCACATGCAAATCAAATTAAATCGGCTAAATTGCCTGTGCGAGCAGGCTCTACGTACTGAGCTGTTCATACATTGATGCACCGAAAAAATAAGCAATAAATTAGAACAGAATGTACCTTTCTAATAAATAAAAATACAAAACTAAATAAATCAGAATCAAGTCACACGATGAGGAAATGTGTGCAAAATGCCTAAAGTGCAGGGGAACATATAGCCTATTCAAAACACAAGCCACAAGTTAAATTAGATAACCCTGAGTGATCAATAAATAAAATAAAAACAAAGAAATTATTAATAATGAAAGTATAGCCAGAATTGTCAACTTTGTCTTTTTAACTGCAGAAACAACAATAAAGGCGCTGGAGTGGCAGTTATTTTAAGCTAAACGTGTTCACAGCATCCAAAAATCAAATTAGAACCATCTCAAATATTTTGTTATCACTTGTACACTGTCAGAAATAGGGGTACAGTAGGAGTCCATTTCTGTCCCCCAAGGTACAATCTACATTAACGTACCCCATAGGGCTTATTATTGGACCTCAAGGTACATATATGCACCTTTTTGAGGGTGAAAAAGGTACATATGTTCCCAAGCATTAAAAGGTACACATATGTACCGTTTCTTTTAAAGGTTAAGGTACAATATCAAGAGACAGCCTCTGCTAAGGCAATTTTTTTTTGTAAATTTTTTTTTTTTTTTAAAGGTTTTAATGATACCTTAATTATTTAAGGTAGATTGAGTAGCCTTGAAATAAAGGAAATAAAAGTTATCTTACGAGAGGTTCTCTCGTATTGCGTAAGTTAGCTTACACTACGGGTAAAGTCATCTTTTCTCGAGATATGAAGCCAAAAAATTATCCTTAATTTTGATTCATTGTCAACGCAGTGCAGCAGCTAGCAGACCTAGAGCAGGCTATCTAGTGCGCTCATTGGCTGCTCCACGGCAACTGCAGCAGCCTACCAGTGAGCCTGGCGTGACGTCGCGCCCTCACGCGTCACAGCCCGCCAGAATGGGGGTGGCTTAGCGTATAAAAGGAAGGCTCGGAGGCTGATACCCTGATTTTTCGTCTCTTCAGCGAAGCTCTCTGCATCGCTGGATCTCTGAGAGAAGCCGCCGCCGTCGAAGCAGGCGACAGAGCAAGCAGAGGACAGCGCCTGAGGAAGCCGGACGATTTTTCGCCGCCTTCAGCCATCCGTGCCTGCTACGCTATCCGGCGTCATATCCTTTTACTGCTGTGTGTGTTCGCCGCTGCGACACAAACTCTCGCGTTTCAAATGCCTCGCACCACTTCCCGCTCTCTCTCTCCCTCTGTTCGAGCCGCGCAAACTGCGCCGTTCACAAGGGATGTCAGAGATGCAACGATTACGGGGCTCGCTCTCTCCCTCTGTTCGAGCCGCGCAAACTGCGCCGCTCACAAGGGATCGCAGAAGCGTACGGTCACGGGGCTAGTTTTTCTTTACGCTACAAGAAAGCTACCCCGCCCCCCGCGCCCGTCACTCACCGGCGAAAGGAGAAAAGAGAGTGTTTTAGCCCTGCCGAGGCTGGACTAACCTCCATTTCACACATATTTCTCAGTCCCCTCCTAGTTCAGGCTACTGGAAATATCAATACTGCAGTAAACGAGCCTGTTATAGTACACGCACGCCTGCAAAACATGATGACGCTCTCTGGCTACTCGCCCCTCTTCCCGCGCTCTCTCCCTCTGTTCGAGCCGCGCAAACTGCGCCGCTCACAAGGGATCGCAGAAGCGGACGGTCACGGGGTTAGTTTTTCTTTACGTTACAAGAAAGCTACCGCCCCCCGCGCCCGTCACTCACCGGCGCAAGGAGAAAAGAGAGTGTGTGAGTCCCGCCGAGGCTTGACTAACCGCCATTTCTCACATATTTCTCAGTCCCCTCCCAAGTTCAGGCGACTGGTGATATCAATACTGCAGTAAACGAGCCTGTTATAATACACGCACGCCTGCAAAACATGACGCTCTCTGGCTACTCGCCCCGCTTCCCGCGCTCTCTCCCTTTGCTTGTGCCGCGCAAACTGCGCCGTTCTCAAGGAATGTCAGAGCGGACGGTCACGAGCAATGTTCAGCACCCCGCGTGCCTCACTCGCCAGCGAAAGGAGGAGAGAGAGTGTTTGTAGTCCCGCTGAGGCCGGGCCAACCTCCAATTCTCACACATTTCTCAGTCCCCTCTAAGTTCAGGCGGCTGGAAATATTAATATTGCAGTAAACGAGCCTGTTATAATACACGCACACCTGCAAGCTAACGCCGACACGAAACATGACGACGCTCTCTCATATGCTCGCGAACTGATAGCCTATGTGTTCTCCCCCTGTGGCTCAGTGGCAGAATCTTAGGCTTTCGCGCCAGAGATCCGTGTTCGATTCCTGGCTCTGGCGGCAAACATTTTTTATTATGCTGTTCGCTGCTCCGAGCTCGCGGCCAGCTTTCTCACATGCAGAAAGTGAACCCGCCCCTCTCACATGATGGTGCTCGAGTAATTATGAGAGTCTAAACATATGAGCCTTCAAGCATTTCGCGCTGTCAGTCACCTTAAAAAAAAAAATAAAAATAAAAAAGGCGACTGCAGATGTGTATTTTGCAGTTACACAACTCGCTCGCCTGCACACAAACGCCGTTCGCACAGCGACCCAGAGAAATCTGAAAAAGAGTATTATTTCTGGTTATTCGGCTCACGCCGACGGTGTTTTGAGTGTAGAAAATGTGCCCACAGCCTAGTGCTCACCCCTACACACAAGCACGATCTCCCCTGTGTCTCTCACAGAGCTCACTCTCACAAAGCGGGCACGCGCCGCTCGAGTGATAAGCGTAGGAATTGTGCCCACGAGTCAGTGCTCACACCTACCCACTGCCCGCTCTGTCACACAGCTATCCCAGTTATCCGGCTCACGCCGACGGTGTTTTGAGTGTAGAAAATGTGCCCACTTCCCAGTGCTCACCCCTACACACAAGCACGATCTCCCCTGTGTCCCTCACAGAGCACACTCTCATAAAGCGGGCACTCGCCGCTCGAGTGTCAAATGTAGGAAATGTGCCCACGGTTCAGTGCCCACACCTACCCACTGCCCGCTCTGTCACACAGTTGCCCCAGGGGCTAGATCACATAAAGCCCCCAAACACTGGCCGTGTTACGAATGTAAGCCCTGTGCCCGCCCACGAGCGCTCACACTTACTGATAAACACATTAAGTGTGATATGGCCAGCAGCCATATCACCCTGTAGCCCAAGACTGGTTGCCCACTGAAGCTAAGCAGGGCTGAGCCTGGTTAGTACCTGGATGGGAGACCTTCTGGGAAAAACCAGGTTGCTGCTGGAACAGGTGTTAGTGAGGCCAGCAGGGGGCGCTCACCCTGTGGTCTGTGTGGGTCCTAACACCCCAGTGTAGTGACGGGGACACTATACTGCCAAAAAGAGCACCGTCCTTCGGATGAGACGTTAAACCGAGGTCCTGACTCTCTGTGGTCATTAAAAATCCCAGGATGTCCTTCGAAAAAGAGTAGGGGTGTAACCCCGGCATCCTGGCCAAATTTGCCCCTTGGCCTCTGTCGATCATGGCCTCCTAATCATCCCCATATACTGATTGGCTTCATCACTGTCTCCTCTCCACCAGTAAGCTGGTGTGTGGTGAGCGTTCTGGCGCAATATGGCTGCCGTCGCATCATCCAAGTGGATGCTGCACACTGGTGGTGGTTGAGGAGATTCCCCACTTCTATGTAAAGCGCTTTGAGGTCTCAGAAAAAGCGCTATATAAATGTAACAAATTATTATTATTATTATTAACCCCCACGCCGCTCTCGCGTCACGGGTTTCTCACTGCAAAATGTTCTCCGTCCCAAGCGACCGAGTCATTGAGTGCTGTCCAGCCAGTAATCGCTATCAGCGAGCTCCCGTTCCCCAGCATCGGCAGCGCGCGCGCCGCGCTAATTCCTCTGTTACGAGTTCCCTATCCCGCGCAGTGCAGCGGCCGGGACCCAGAGACCATTCGACCCCTAGCTATGCATGCGGAAGCGTGGGAAGCTATCCCGGGCGTGTCAGAATGGGTGCTGAACATTGTGAAACGGGGCTATTCGCTGCAGTTCGCTCGCCGTCCCCCGCGCTTTCGAGCACGGACCGAGACGAGAGTGAATACGGAAGCAGCCCATCTGCTTCATTCAGAAATAGCGAAACTATTGTGCAAGGGGGCAATAGAACGAGTGCATCCTTCTCTGACCGAGGCGGGCTTTTACAGCCGTTATTTGAACAAGCTCTCATGAGACGGCCGTTCAAAATGCTCACAACCAGACAAATCCTCGCGCAAATCCGCCCAAGGGACTGGTTTATTTCTCTCGATCTGAAAGACGCATACTTTCAGATTCAGCTTATACCCCGTCACAGGCCATTCTTGAGATTCGCCTTCGACGGTCAGGTATATCAATACACCGTCCTCCCGTTCGGCCTGTCGTTAGCACCCCGTACATTCACGAAGTGCATGGACTCGGCCCTCGCTCCCCTGAGAACACAGGGTATGCGAATTTTGAACTATTCGGACGACTGGCTGATACTGGCGCAGTCAGAGGAAGACGGTCAACTGGACCTAGAGCTCATTAACGCCCAGTCAGTCAATCTCTTTTTTGGGAATAGAACTGTACTCGGTGGCTATGACGGCCAGACTGTCGACACAGCGCGCGCGCCGTATTCGACATCTCGCCGCGTCTTTTCAGAAAGGCAGGCGATTCCCCCTGAAAACGTTTCAGATGATGTTGGGCCACATGGCCTCAGCTGCAGCGGTGCTTTAGCTGGGCTTACTGCGCATGCGCCCACTTCAGCGCTGGCTGAAAGCGAGAGCGCCCCGCAGAGCGTGGACTGCCGGCGGCTCGCGAGTCAGTGTGAATCAGGGCTGCGTCTCAGCCCTGCAGCCCTGGCTGGCGACCGAATGGGACCAACGGGGAGTTACAATGGGAGTTATCTCGCACCGGGAAACGATCTCGACAGACGCCTCCAACCTAGGTTGGGGGGCGCTTTTCGAGGGCAGACAGGTCTATGGCCTCTGGTCAGATCAGGAGAAATGCCTTCACATAAGCTGTCTGGAGATGTTAGCGGTCGAGAATGCGCTGAAGCATTTTCTCCCATACCTGCGAGGTCACCATGTACTAGTCCGCACGGACAACATGTCAGTGGTGTCCTACGTGAACCGTCAGGGCGGGATCAGATCCAAAACCCCCTGCACGCTGGCGGAACGCCTACTCGTTTGGGCTCAGGGCTCACTGCGCTCGCTGAGAGCCGCGCACGTGCCCGGTCACCTGAACGATGGCCCAGACAGACTGTCCAGAGACAATGTTCCCCCGGGGGAATGGTCTCTGCACCCCCAGACAGTCCAGCTTCTGTGGCGCCTTTTCGGCAGAGCGAAAGTCGACCTCTTTGCGTCAGACGACAACGCCCACTGTACGCTGTGCGCTTTTCCCCCGATCTCACTGTTGCCCCAGGTGATCGGGAGAATCAGAGAGACGCGCCACTCAGTGCTCCTCATAGCCCCGCGCTGGGAGAACCAGACATGGTTCCCGGAATTAATGCGGCTGGCAGACACAGCCCCATGGCCGATCCCGGTGAGAAGAGACCTTCTCTCTCAAGCCCGCGGTTCGATCTGGCATCCTCATCCAGAGCGCTGGTCTCTGCATGTGTGGATAATCAACGGATACCCGCTGATTTGCCAAAAGGGGTCGTGAACACAATCACGCAGTCTAGAGCTCCCTCTACGAGACGGCTCTACGCGTCCAAATGCTCTGTGTTTAACAAATGGTGCATGGGGAAAAATCTGGACCCACAAACGTGTGGGGTTTCGTGGGTTCTGTGCTTCCTTCAAGAGCTGCTGGACATGGGCAGGTTCCCCTCCACGCTCAAAGTTTATGTTGCGGCTATTGCAGCGTTCGCCGACTCGGCGCAACCCCCTCTCGGTTCCGATTTGGGATCTGTCTTTGGTCCTGGAGGCCCTGAAAGCTCATCCCTTCGAATCTTTAGACATTGTGGATCGGAGATACCTCACGTTCAAAACCGTTTTTCTGATAGCCCTGTCTTCAGTCAAAGTTATGGATCTTATGAACTGTCAAAACATAACCAACACAACCTGATCAACTTTTCTCTTTGTTCATCTGGCAGTTAAAGCCTGATCACCATAACGGTATCTTAAAAAAATAGATTTTCTCCTTCAGTGATTCTGCTTGTTAACATCAGGTGTCTTCAATAATGGTCAATCATCACTCAATTAATCACTTAATTATCTCATTAACTTTAACACTCTTGAGTGTAAATTTAACACTCATATTGTAACACTTTAACACTCTTGAGTCTGGAGCCATATAAACTCCCAGGAGAGTTAATTTAACACTGGAGTTTTTGCTGTGTAGGAGAAGGATCTACCGCCAGCAGTCGATTTTGATATTCTAGGTATTATTAACTGGCCGGAATTTTGAGATCGCAATAGACGTGAAGGACTATTATGCGTTAAGAGTTTGCTCAAGTACTGCGGAGCTAAACCATTTAGTGCTTTGTAAGTAATCAGCAATATTTTAAAATGTATACAATGTGTAATAGGCAGCCAGTGCAGTGTTGACAGAACCAGGCTAATATGGTCATACTTCCTGGTTCTGGTAAGAACTCGAGCTGCTGCATTTTGAACTAGCTGTAGTTTGTTTCTGCTGTTGCTCGATTGTTCACCACACCGGCTCCCACATCTATGGGCTCCCACACAACAAACAATAGCGCGCGGCCATATTTAACCCTTATGTGCTGTTGGGGATGTTTTCATCCACTACGGGGTATTTTTGAGTCTTAATTTGGCCATAACTTTCTCCGTGTTTCAGCAAATGGAATGATTTTTGGTGACTAATCTTATTTTTACACATATTTTGGGAAAATGCTTTGAAATTAAAAAAAAAAACTCAACAGTACACTGTGGGCAAATTCACTACCCTTTCGTTATGTTCGTGGCTGAAAACAGCCACTACTTTAAACTGCTGTAAAAATGTATCAGATAAATATTTTTTTCAATTTTTTTTGCATAAATCTATTAATCAACCTCAGTCCTGCTCAAAACTACTAAATGTTTAAAAAAAAAAAAATCAGGATTTTAACTCTTTAATTGCCAAATTCATAAATGATGTCACCGATTTGGGAGAAAAAAAAACACACAAAATGAGTTATTTTCAATATAAAATGTGAATGTGGACTGGATTTTTTTTAACCTTTTATCACAGTCTTGGACATGTCAAAGATTAGAAACAAAATTGGTTTTGATGCATTGTTAGTTTTTGTGTAGCATCAGATTTTAACTTTTTCTCCCTCATTTACTGTTCGTGGCTGTTTTTGCCCCATTGACTTCCATTGTAACCACATTTTTTGATTGCAAAGCCATGACACCATATAATCATGCATTTTTGATTGTTGGTGGTTTTCCCTGTTGGGAAGAGGTAAAATTAGTAATTTTTACTGTTGATAACCAGGTGGAACCATTAACCCTATAGATAGGCCTGTGCAAAAAAAAAGCTTAGTTTCTGGCTTTTACATGGAGTTATATGGAGTATAATAGCATATGTGTGTGTGTGTGTGTGTGTGTGTGTGTGTGTGTGTGTGTGTGTGTGTGTGTGTGTGTGTGTGTGTGTGTGTGTGTGTGTGTGTGTGTGTGTGTGTGTGTGTGTGTGTGTGTGTGTGTGTGTGAGTGAGAGAGTATGAGAATTCACCTTGATGCGTCTGAGAAAATCAAAATATGCACCTCAGCTCTCAGAACTACATGGAGTAAACAAAAACAAAGTAAGTGTATTTATGCATCTGCTGCCTTTTGATGGTGAGAAATGCAGACTAAACAAAGCAAGTGGATTTAAACACTTGCATGCAAGCCTGCTGGTCATTTGATGGTGAGAAGAGCAGCAAGCAACATGAGAAAGGGCTTGACTTGTAGTGAAGTTTTAGAGATGATTATGCCGCCTGACCCCTCCAGCGAGCTGCAGGATGTATCGTCTTCTCCCTCTGACACCAGAGACTCAGGAGAGTCAGATCCTGATTTGGATGTGGCACCCTAATCATCCTCTCTAGCTTCCACTGAAGGCGAGGAAGATTCGGAGGATCCTGGATCTGGGTGGATTGGGAGAAACGGCGAAGTGTGGTTTTCCACCAACGCGGAGACAACTCCCTTTCTTCAGCCTGCCAGAGGCGTGACTCCAGGGCCGACGCGCTATGCCATCGCAAGGGTCCAGAACATGGATTCTGTGTTCAACGGATTCTGTTTTTTATGGAGCAGATGATTGACCTCATTGTCAGCATGACCAACCTCCATGGGCGCCGCACAATGAGAAACTGGACCGGGGTGGACTCCACAGATCTCCGTGCCTACATGGGGCTACTGATTTTGGCCGGCGTCTACAGGTCCAGAGGGGAGTCCACACGTTGCCTGTGGGATCATCGCCTTCCCCTCCTATTTTTACTCCGTAAAAAACAGATTGAACACAGAATCCATGTTCTGGACCCTTGCGATGGCATAGCGCGTCGGCCCTGGAGTCACGGGAGTTGGCAGGCTGAAGAAAGTTGTCTCTGCGTTGGTGGAAAACCGTGGAAAACACTTCGCCGTTTCTCCCAATCCACCCAGATCCAGGATCCTCCGAATCTTCCTCGCCTTCAGTGGAAGCTAGAGAGGATGATGAGGGTGCCACATCCAAATCAGGATCTGACTCTCCTGAGTCTGTGGTGTCAGAGGGAGAAGACGATACATCCTGCAGCTCGCTGGAGGGGTCAGGCGGCATAATCATCTCTAAAACTTCACTACAAGTCAAGCCCTTTCTATTTTGATTTTCTCAGACGCATCAAGGTGAGTTCTCATACTCTCACACACACACACACACACACACACACACACACACACACAAATATGCTATTATACTCCATATAACTCCATGTAAAAGCCAGAAACTAAGCTTTTTTTTGCACAGGCCTATCTAAAGGGTTAATGGTGCCACCTGGTTATCAACAGTAAAAATTACAAATTTGACCTCTTCCCAACAGGGAAAACCACCAACAATCAAAAATGCATGATTATATGGTGTTATGGCTTTGCAATCAAAAAATGTGGTTATAATGGAAGTCAATGGGGCAAAAACAGCCACGAACAGTAAATGAGGGAGAAAAAGTTAAAATCTGATGCTACACAAAAACTAACATTGCATCAAAACCAATGTTGTTTCTAATCTTTGACATGTCCAAGACTGTGATAAAAGGTAAAAAAAAATCCAGTCCACATTCACATTTTATATTGAAAATAAGTCATTTTGTGTGGGTTTTTTTCTCCCAAATCGGTGACATCATTTATGAATTTGGCAATTAAAGAGTTAAAATCCTGATTTTTTTTTTTTTTAAACATTTAGTAGTTTTGATCAGGACTGAGGTTGATTAATAGATTTATGCAAAAAAAAATTGAAAAAAATATTTATCTGATACATTTTTACAGCAGTTTAAAGTAGTGGCTGTTTTCAGCCACAAACATAACGAAAGGGTAGTGAATTTGAACAATGCACAAGGGTTAAAGGAAAGTGACGCAAACTCTGTGTCAAATCTTGCGATACTGTCACGAAGTCTTGCGACAACGCGAACACCGTGTGGAGCCACGAGAGGGAAAACAAGGCAGAAAACCCACCTGGGTAACAATTAGTTCAGCTTTTAACTCTTAATATATATTTTGTCTTTATTGGTTGCTATGACAGTGTGTTTGTTAAACACATTTGTAGTAGTAAAGGAAGCTAAAAAGAACTGAGATCAGGTGATGGTGTTTACCTGTTGATAGGTTTAAAAACTTCATGTAGTAACCTGATGATGTCATTTGAATCTACCAATTGTGTTGTGCCATTAATACATTTACATTACAAATTAGTACAAATCTCTCTGCATACACTGCAATTTTGTTTATTCTAAATATTATTATTTATTTTTTTTGCTGTTGTTTTTGTTGTGACATTTATAGGTTTTTTGTGATGTTCAGAGTTGATCTGATTATCTGAATATTTTGTTGATTGTCACCATTGTTGTTGAGATTCATGTGCTGATTGGTGATCCGACTGTGTGTGTCATAGATTTGCTTTTTCATTCTGATTGGTTAGGGTTTGCTTAATGCTAACTCAAAACCTAATTTGCTGGCTGTCTTTCGGAAGCTGATTGTTTTAGTTGATAAAGTTATAAATATGGATATTTGTCTTACACAAACGTATCCCTTTGTTTCGGAAGGCCTTTATTAACCCCCTGGAGCCGTGTTTGCTTACATTTATGATGATACACTTTTTTGGACTTAAAATTTTGGGCTCCCATTCACTGCCATTATAAAGCTTGGTAGTCAGGGCATGTTTATTTTTAATTTTTTATATATATAACTCCAATTGTATTCGTCTGAAAGAAGAATGTCATATACACCTAGGAAGGCTTGAGGGTGAGTAAATCATGGGGTAATTTTCATTTTTGGGTGAACTATCCCATTGGGTGAACTAGAAACTGCGCATTACATTTATATTTTGGGTTCATCTGTTTGTCTTTACATATTTATGCATCATCAATACGGTGTATATTGATTTTTTTATACATATATATATATATACACTCACCTAAAGGATTATTAGGAACACCTGTTCAATTTCTCATTAATGCAATTATCTAATCAACCAATCACATGGCAGTTGCTTCAATGCATTTAGGGGTGTGGTCCTGGTCAAGACAATCTCCTGAACTCCAAACTGAATGTCAGAATGGCAAAGAAAGGTGATTTAAGCTATTTTGAGCGTGGCATGGTTGTTGGTGCCAGACAGGCCGGTCTGAGTATTTCACAATCTGCTCAGTTACTGGGATTTTCACGCACAACCATTTCTAGGGTTTACAAAGAATGGTGTGAAAAGGGAAAAACATCCAGTATGCGGCAGTCCTGTGGGCGAAAATACCTTGTTGATGCTAGAGGTCAGAGGAGAATGGGCCGACTGATTCAAGCTGATTCAACTTTGACTGAAATAACCACTCGTTACAACCGAGGTATGCAGCAAAGAATTTGTGAAGCCACAACACGCACAACCTTGAGGCGGATGCTACAACAGCAGAAGACCCCACCGGGTACCACTCATCTCCACTACAAATAGGAAAAAGAGGCTACAATTTGCACGAGCTCACCAAAATTGGACAGTTGAAGACTGGAAAAATGTTGCCTGGTCTGATGAGTCTCGATTTCTGTTGAGACATTCAGATGGTAGAGTCAGAATTTGGCATAAACAGAATGAGAACATGGATCCATCATGCCTTGTTACCACTGTGCAGGCTGGTGGTGGTGGTGTAATGGTGTGGGGGATGTTTTCTTGGCACACTTTAGGCCCCTTAGTGCCAATTGGGCATCGTTTAAATGCCACGGCCTACCTGAGCATTGTTTCTGACCATGTCCATCCCTTTATGACCACCATGTACCCATCCTCTGATGGCTACTTCCAGCAGGATAATGCACCATGTCACAAAGCTTGAATCATTTCAAATTGGTTTCTTGAACATGACAATGAGTTCACTGTACTAAAATGGCCCCCACAGTCACCAGATCTCAACCCAATAGAGCATCTTTGGGATGTGGTGGAACGGGAGCTTTCTTGCCCTGGATGTGCATCCCACAAATCTCCATCAACTGCAAGATGCTATCCTATCAATATGGGCCAACATTTCTAAAGAATGCTTTCAGCACCTTGTTGAATCAATGCCACATAGAATTAAGGCAGTTCTGAAGGCGAAACGGGGTCAAACACAGTATTAGTATGGTGTTCCTAATAATCCTTTAGGTGAGTGTATATCACTGTTACGCCCCATGGCTCAAAAGGACGCAACAAAGACGGGGACACACGCAGAAGTGCCAAAAATATACGAAGTTTATTAACAAAAGAGAACTATACAGAAAAAGAATGAAGTAACATGAGACTGTCAGGAATCAGTGGTGTAAAGTTAAGTGAATGCATGAAATGTAATGGGCTGTAGTAATGTTGGATGCAAAACACAAACAGAAAGCAAACAAAGCAAAGTCCGAAATGCAGCCGCGCCCCTCCCGCAGTCATTTGTCATCAGGCCCTTTTTAAAGGAAGAGACCGGAAACCAACAGCAGGTGTCCTCAATAAGAACGCCCACCAATAACTCCGAAAAAGGTCTCTCAAAACAAGGAGCTGCCAGGACAGTGGAAGAACACAATAAAGACTTAACATTGTCAAAAGCCAATGCACAATTCGATGACCAAACAAACTTTGCCTTAGCCTTTAAAAGATCAGTGAGTGGTGCAACAACGGAAGAAAAATTGCGGCAAAAGGAACGATAATATCCTACTAATCCTAAAAAACGCATCAGCTCTTTTTTTGTAGTAGGAACAGGATAGTCACAAATAGCCTGAACTTTAGCACTTAATGGCCGTACCTCCCCGTTACCCACAACTTTGCCAAGATAAGTTATAGTAGCCTGAGCAAAGCTACACTTCGCAAGGTTCACTGTCAACTTGGCGGCTGACAAACGCCGTAAGACAGCGCCCAAGCGTTCTAAATGTGAATCCCAACTGTCGCTAAACACTACAAGGTCATCTAAATACACCGCACACCCTTCAAGGCCCGAAACTACACGATTCATCAGCCGTTGAAAGGTGGCAGGTGCATTTCGTAACCCAAAGCTCATAACCCGGTATGAGTAGAGGCCTGATGGAATAACAAATGAGGAAATTTCCTGAGCTCTTTGACTCAAAGGCACCTGCCAATATCCTTTCAGCAGGTCAAGCTTTGTTACAAATTTAGCAGAACCAACTTGATCAATACAATCATCCACTCGTGGGAGTGGGAAACAATCCGGCCTTGTCACACTATTAAGTTTACGAAAGTCGGTGCAAAATCTTACCGCACCATCAGACTTTGCAACCAGCAAGCAAGGCGATGTCCAGTCTGAACTCGAAGGAACTGCTATATCGTTTTCCAGCATATATTTAATTTCTGCTTCCATTAGCTTTCGTTTCTCTGGTGACACTCGATAATAACGTTGTTTTATAGGTGATGCGTTACCCACATCAATGTCGTGTTCAGCCCAGTCAGTACGCGTTGGCGTGTCCCCAAACAATTCTGGAAAACTCTGTAACAAAGAAATCAAATCTACAGACTGTAATGGTGACAAGTGAACCAGAGTAGCATCAAGTTTTTCCAAAGATTCAGTATTGTTTAATCGCCCACGTAAAACACTATCATCAGGTTCATAACCCTCTTTCTCCCCTGAACAGAAGTTTGAAACATCAGACGTCACAAGTAGAGCTGAATGAACAGATCCATCATTATTTGACTTAAAACTCTCATAATACGGTTTTAACAGATTTACATGATATAAGTGAGTAGACTTCCTCCGATGTGGAGTTGCCACTATATAATTTTCATCGCTCAGTCTACGCTTCACCACAAACGGGCCCTCAAATTTCGCTTCAAAAGGAGAAGACGGCAATAGACGTGACACAAGGACCTGATCTCCTGGCTCAAAAACACGGCGTTCAGTTTTACGATCATACAACCGTTTCATCTTATGCTGTTGCTTTTCAAGCTTAACACTGGCTAACTCTCTTGCTTGTATCAGTCTCTGACGAAATCCATCGACATATGCAAGCAAATTTTTTGGTGAATCTGAACTTTTAACAGGATTTTGCAGTACTGCCAAAAGCCCCCGAACTTTATGACCAAAAACTAAGTCGTTAGGACTAAATCCAGTGCTTTCTTGTACAACTTCACGTGCAGCCAACAATAGCCAGGGCAACCCCTCCTCCCAATCCCCATCCAACTGTACACAATAAGCACGAAGGAGAGATTTCAAAGTCTGATGAAATCTCTCCAACGATCCCTGACTTTGTGGATGAAATGCACTAGCAAGATTATGCTTAATTTTTAGCTGTTTTAATACTTGTTGGAAAAGATGAGACGTAAGGTTAGTACCCTGATCACTCTGAACTATTTTAGGAATGCCAAAAATTGACATAAACTGTGACAAAGCCTTTACAATTGAACGTGACGTAATTGTGCGCAAGGGATAGGCAGAAGGGAAACGTGTAGCCAAGCACATAACGGTAAGCAAATACTTGCTTCCTGACTTCGAGCATGGTAGAGGACCCACACAATCCACAACAACATGTTCGAAGGGTTCACAGTTCGCTGGAATCGGATTTAATGGAACCGGTTTTAAGACCTGATTCGGCTTACCAGTAAGTTGACAAGTGTGACACTTTTTAACATAAGCAGAAATATCCCGCTTCAGTCGTGGCCAAAAAAAATAACGTAGAACCCGATTATAGGTTTTCTTAACCCCAAGGTGACCAGATTTTTCATGAGCAACTTCTAAAACCATAGAGCGAAACTTTGTTGGAACAACTACTTGGACAATAGGTTCACCGACAAAATCCTGGCCATGAGGACACCATTTTCTCAGCAAGAGTCCATCCTGAATGAAGTACGCTCTGGCCACATCAGCTATGTCACTGTCAGAAAGAGCAAGATGCAGAATGAAGAATCTGAATGTTGTGAAAGTGAAAGTGAAAGTGACACGTGACGGCCAAGTATGGTAACCCATACTTGGAATTTGACCTCTGCATTTAACCCATCCAAGTTAATGCACACACATTAGGAGCAGAGTAGTGAGTAGTTAACACACACACACTGCAAACGTGGATACACACCCAGAGCAGCGGGCAGCCTTTGTGTGGCGCCCGGGGAGCGATTAGGGGTTAGGTGCCTTGCTCAAGGGCACCTCAGTCATTTCCCACCGGTTCTGGAATCGAACCAGCAACCTTGGGTTACCAGTCCAACTCCCTAACCACTAGGCCATGACTGCCCCGTTGCTCCTTACTCCATTCATCTGTAGAGAACGGAAAAGACAAATCAGACAAGTCAGGTATAGGAAGAGAAATATTTGCCCTTGACACTTGTTTGAGGACACACTGAGCATTTTTGACCATAGCCCGAGTTGCAATAGCTACAGGATCTCCCTTTAGAACTTCTTGAGTAACCTCACTCCCGGACAAAACCATAGGAGATGGCGGTACACTAGGCCAGACCTGACCTCCTGCCAATTTGTTACCCAAAATAAGGTGAACCCCCTCAATTGGTAACACAGGGCGCAGTCCTACCGCAACCTCACCAGTCACCAAATCAGAGCTAAGTTTCACCTTATGTAAAGGCACTGATAACGTATTTAATCCCATTCCCCGAACTAACATACTCTCACCAGTTTCAGATTGCGAGGAAAATGGCAAAGTGGACTCTAAAATGAATGAATCCACAGCTCCAGTGTCCCGCAGGATTTTATTGGGAACTTCCATAGATCCATCCAACAAAGACACTCGCCCTTCTGTAATAAAAGGAGAAAAACTAGACAAGCAATTATTAGAAAGTTTAATATCAGTGTCACTATCACATAAGTGAACAGAATTGGCCATTGCCGCAGGTTTAAATTTACCCGTCTCAACTCATTTATTTTTACTTTTAAGTACCAAACAATCTGCTTTCCAGTGTCCTTTTCCCCGACAGTAGTTACAAATTTTGGACTGATCAAATTTGCTTGAAAATGTATGACCAGACTGTGAAGTGTTATTTGTAAAATGAGCTAAACCCGCTTCCTCCCGTGTCTGCCAAACAGCAGCCGTACTCTTATGAGTAAGCACATAGTTATCGGCCAATGATGCCGCTTCTTCAGGAGACTGAAATTTGTGTTCATTAACATACGTTGCAACTTGCTCTGGAACAGAGTTTTTAAACTGTTCAATTATAATCAATTTAAGCAAATCATCAAATGTTTTAACATCAAGCGATGAACACCAACGCGTAACCTGTCGCCTTAACTCCCGCACAAACTCCAAATGGGTCCGGCCTGGAATCATCTTACACGATCTAAATCGCTGTCGATAAGTTTCAGGCACACACTCATAAACTTTCAACACCGCTGCCTTAACAGTATCATAGTCCTTACACTCATCAATAGTTAAAGCAGAAAAAGCTAATTGTGCCTTACCAACTAACACGCACTGCAACAACAATACACAGTTTGTTTTGGACCAACCTTGCCTCTCAACGACACGTTCAAAAAGAGAAAAAAACACATCTGGATCATGTTCATTGAATTTAGGAACAAGTTTTAAATTTTGATGCAATGGAAAACTTCCAGAAACACCAAACTCCCGTGAACTATCAGTATTCTCCTTACTTTCCTGTAAAAGTTTGAGCTTTAAATAGTCCAGCTCCATTTTTGCCTTCTCTAACTCAAGTTTATCTTGTTCAGATCGATGTTTCATTCTCTCATGATCTATTTGCAACAACAACAACTCTTTTTGTTGGTCAAAAGTTAAACCGGACTGTGAAACAGTTAAGTTTTGTGCGTGTACGTCCTGAATTTGCTCCATTGTAGACGACAAAATTCCTTTATTCACCAATTTATTTTCCAACTCAACCTTAATAGTACTTTCTTTAAGTCTCTTATCATAGGTAAGCTCTTATCATCCCGGACGAGCCCCCAACCGTCTTTGTTGCGTCCTTTTGAGCCATGGGGCGTAACAAATGGGGGCTCGTCCGTTTTTGTTTGATAGTTTGCGAATGATGGAAATATTTGATAAACTCATTTGTTTCGTCGAGTTTTTGTTTTTGATTTCGGTTATTCGTTTAAACATAGTTTGAGACGGTTGTTTGTTCCTGACGTTTTTGAGGGAAATCCTATTTGAATAACTTGACGTCACGGCGCAATTTAGTTTTGTGTTGGGGACCACCTGACAGTGATTTGTGCAGTTCGCAATGA
Source organism: Leuciscus leuciscus (assembly GCF_965113295.1). Lineage (NCBI taxonomy): Eukaryota > Metazoa > Chordata > Actinopteri > Cypriniformes > Leuciscidae > Leuciscus > Leuciscus leuciscus. Next base: position 35,803,475 of record NC_138725.1, on the reverse strand, counting down.
TTCGATCGCCGTTTGAAGTCACAGACGGGTAAATAACCATTGTGCAAATTTGTTTTTTTACTTGGAGTTTTTCCCGGTTAGGTTAAGCGACTTGTTTCCTTTGAGACATGTCGGTTTTGTTGTTTTTGTAGTGCTGTGGTGAAAGCGGGTAGTAGCGGTTGTCTCGGGAGCACTTCCGTGGTGTTGTGAATTGTCGCTAGTTTAACTAGTTGCAATTGCACCCATTGGGTTCGTGTGCTTAATTTCCCCCCGCCAGTAACTACATGAAGATTAGGGTCTAGTAAGTTAGATTGTTTGGAAAGGTAGATAGGGGGGAAATTCTGAGTGTTTGTTTGCACAATTGGTTGCTTGCGTTCTGTGATGCGTTTATGGCGGATGTAGAAAAGTTTGCTAAATCACCTTCACGTGAATCGTTAGATAAATGCAATAAAGAGCAGCTTTTAAGAATTGCGGAGTTTTATGAAATTACAATTAGTGAAAAGAGAACTATACAGAAAAAGAATGAAGTAACATGAGACTGTCAGGAATCAGTGGTGTAAAGTTAAGTGAATGCATGAAATGTAATGGGCTGTAGTAATGTTGGATGCAAAACACAAACAGAAAGCAAACAAAGCAAAGTCCGAAATGCAGCCGCGCCCCTCCCGCAGTCATTTGTCATCAGGCCCTTTTTAAAGGAAGAGACCGGAAACCAACAGCAGGTGTCCTCAATAAGAACGCCCACCAATAACTCCTTTGGAAGGCGGCACATTTCCATATCAACACAGGGATGACGCACATGAGTCGTCACAATCACTCATTAAATCACATATTTTAGGCAACAACCGTTTCTCAATACCAAGTACGCAAACTTCGGACTTGAGTCCTTGGTAGTTCGGACCTGACAAGTTTGATTAAGGAGAACAAACTCCCGAAGATGCAAAGAAAAATATGAAGGATTTTATAAGTTTATCCTAAGAACAATATGAACTTCTAGATCAGCCAGACATCAAGAATTGGCGTATGAATCTCAACAATGGTGACAATCAAAAGTTTCATGCTGCAATGCATGTTGGGTATCAGCATAGTACAAAAAAAAATATCCATGACTCCCAGCATGCATAGCAGCATGAATAAATTATGCAGCTGAATTGTCTGGTTATTTTCTTTAATTTGTACTTGCTGCTTTTATTTTTGCTGTTTGTTTTGTGTTGACTTTTAGTAGCGTATTTTGTGATGATCAGATTTGATGTTATCTTCTTTTGTTGATTTTCACCATTGTTAAGATTCATTGGCTGATTATTGATGTCTGTGTGTGTCTAACTAAACCAAAATGATGAATGATGAATGTGAATGTTGACTTTTAAGAATCCTTCATAACTGATTATGTAGCACTGCTTGATCTTTTACTATAGTTTCACAGTGTAGTAATATAAAATTATAGCCTAGCAAGCCAGACCTACATCAAGATGTTAGGTCTGGCAACTCACCATAGACACGGCTCAATCCAAGGGGCGGGATAAACGGCTGTCTATCAAATTCACTCTGCACGCAATAGGACAGCGCTTCAACCAACCAGAGCGTTTTCCCAACAGCGGAGCTAACGTTAGTTGATAGATTCAACTTTTGCCATATCTGGCCGGCAAAACTACGAACACATCTTCCTTTTTTTAAGAATGACTTAAGTGCCGTTCTTTGCTCTTTTCTCAAAGAAAAACTTAACTCCAAGTCCTCCAGAGTCGCGGCCAAAGCCGATTTGAAAGACTGTTCTCCAGCAGCAGCAGCCATTCTTTGTTTTCAAGTAGCAGGGAACCGTCGCAACTCTGTCGTCATTATGTTAAGCCCGCCCCGCCTACTCTATACACGATGTGATTGGCCTGACCCAATTTAGGTTTTTGCAGCTCGAAAGTCAATGGAGAGTTGCTAGACTACCCTGGCTGCGAAATAAATTTTGCAACAACAACAAAAGTGTCTTAAAAACACACAGTTACAGCAGCCAAAGAAAAGCTCATGTTAAAGTCAAGGGTCAAGAGCCCAACTAAAGCAAACACTGATCACCATAATGGTAACATCAAATGAAACAAAACAACATCTAAACCTCTGTTAATTCTCAATAGGAATTTCTGTAGACTTATGAAAAAATAAATAAAGTAATTTTAATCTGGTTAGTAATAAGTGACGCTGGTAATGCTATTTTTTGGAGTTGTTTAATCGTCATCTTCACAGATTTAACGTCTTCTGCGTAACATCAGTTATTCATCCCTAATGCTCAGTCATCACACTGTAAAAAAAATCCTAATTTTACAGAAAATAACTGTGATTTTTTGACGATCATTTTCTTTAATTTTAAATTGTACTCAAAACACTGTAAAATTACAAATAATATCTGTAAAATAAAAATTCAGCTGTTATTTTAGGTATTGTGACATTAATGACAAATTACAGTAATTCACATTTTTTTATACAGAAAATTGATTGTATTTTTCATACAGTATTTTTTCTGTTTTCTTAAATTACATAAACATGTATGTAAAATTACAAATATAATCTGTAATTTAACAGAAACAAAACAGTTAAATGATAAAATGGTCAAATGACTGTCAGCCCCCCAAAAAACTGTAAAACATCCTAAATTAAATAAACTGAAAAACACTGTTATTTTACAGGTATTTCCTGAATAATCACGATCAAATACCTTCATTGTAAAAAAAAATCGTTAAAAAAGGGTCAAATGACTGGCAGCTGCGGCTGCCAAACAAAAACCCTAAAATTAAAGTAAAATATGCTAATTAAAAAAAACATGAAAAAACACTGTTATTTCACAGGTATTTCCTGCATTATTATGATCAAATACCTTCATTGTAAAAAAATCGTAAAAAAAGGGTCAAATGACTGGCAGCTGCGGCTGCCAAACAAAAACCCTAAAATTTAAGTAAAATATGCTAATTTAAATAAAGTGTAAAAAACTTTAAAATAAATTTGATGTCACCATGATTGAGATCAGTGTCTGCTTTAGTTGGGCTCATGATCCTTGAATATTTTACTTTTGTTTTTTTTTGGCTGCTTTAACTGTGTGTTTGATACACGATTGATATAGCAATAAATGCTGGAGAAAATGTCAGATGATCTTGGTCATTCATTGATGATGTTATAGTCATTATATGATGATCTGATTCACTGATGTGTCAGTCAAATCTCTGAATATATTAGCTTAGATTACATAATATGTAGATGGAATTTAGCTTTATACAAAGTCTATAATTAATGTCGTAATTTTTCACATGACCCTAAAAAATGTTTGTGGCATCAGTATTATAACAATCTGTAAAAAGAAAAAGATATATGTTGTACAGAAAAAGTTTTGAGCTTGTTCATTTTTTTAGTAGAGACATCAAGAATCAACATATGAATCTCAACAATGGTGACAACCAACAAAGCCTTTTTGTGACTTTATAGTAATTCAGATTTTTTTTTCATTGTCACCATTGTTGTGATTCATACGCTGATTCTTGATGTCTGAGTGAGTCTATATCAGGGGTGCCCAATCCTGCTCCTGCCGATCGACTGTCCTGCACAGTTCATCTCCAACCCTAATCAAACACTCCTGCCTTTAATTTTCAAGTGATCCTGAAAACCTTAATTGGTTGCTTCAGGTGTGTTTGATTAGGGTTGGAGATGAACTGTGCAGGACAGTCGATCGGCAGGAACAGGATTGGGCACCCCTGGTCTATATGATCCTGTCAAAACATTTTCTGTATAATGACATCATAAAATCTGAGTATCACAGCACTGCAGGTTTAGCAGTTTTGTCATGCAAAATAAACAACTAATATTTAACGACTTAATCAGATATTACACTTTAAGTGGTACTAATAAAGCAGGACACTACATGATGACTATTATCACTAAAAAGTGACATTTTCTGATCTGAGTTTCTCTCGGATTGTTACAATTACAAATATGCATCAGAGACACACAGTTAATGCAGCCAGAGAAACATTAAAGTTAAACACTAAAAGTTCAAGAGCCCAACTAAAGCAAACACTGATCTCCATCATGGTGACATCAAACTTTATTATTTTCAATAAAACTTCAACTTCTAAACCTCTGTTAATTCTCAATAAGAATGTTAGTATGAAAGAAATAAAGTCTGGATTGTAATAAGTGAAGATGCTGAGATCCTGAGAGATCTGTTAGTGTTTAATGTTCTGTTGGGGTTTAAAGCGTTTCTGTATGGTGTGTTTCGTGTGTCACCACTTCAGTCCAGAATGAGCAGAGAAACACAGATGTTATGCTGCATGTTGCTTTATTTAACAGACAGTAACTGTGTAGTTGCTGATGCAGTGACGTATAGTCACAGCAAATCATGCATATAATTAACTGCGTGTTTTTCAGTAAAAAAAATCAGAAAATAACTGTGTTGTAACTGTGTGTTTCTGTTCAAAAAGATTAATGAAGATTTCTGTAAAAGTATTTTGCACTTATTTAAATTAGGATATTTTACATTAATTTTACGGTTTTTGTATTGCAGCCGTTGCTGACAGTCATTTGACTGTTATTTTATGGGATTTTTTTTACAATGAAGGTGTTTGATCGTAATAATTCAGGAAATAGCTGTAAAATAACAGTGTTTTTCTGTAAAACATTTAAGGAAAATTTCTGTAAAAGTTTTTTGCACTTCATTTAAATTAGGATATTTTACTTTATTTTTACGGTTTTTGTTTGGCAGCCGCAGCTGACAGTCATTGACCGTTTTTTTACGATTTTATTTTTTACAGTGCAGTTAATTATTCAGTGAATTATATCATTAACTTCAACACTGCTTCAGTGTTACTCCAACACTCTGTAGTGTGTACACACAAGTGTTCATTTAAAACTGAAGATTTTGCAGTGGGTTTAAAAGGGTTAAATGTGTCCAAAAAAAAAAAAAAAAGTGAAGCTCATTTTAACAGTAATCAACTGTAAATTAATTTACGGCAAAAAACTGTAGAAAAACAGCAATTTACTGGCCACAGCTGCCAGTATATTACTATAAAATCAAGAAAAAGCAGTATTATACTGTTAAATGTAACAGTCAGATTTATTAAACAAAATAAGTTAATTTCACTGAAATATTAGTGAAAGTTCATGAAAGAAAGTTATGCTAAGTCAAAAACTGATAAGGAAAGTAAATATTAAACTGAAGTGTTTTTAGATGATATAGGAGAGATCTGTTAGTTTAATTCATTAGTTCTGTGGGTCACCATTGTGCTGGAGAGTAGAGCCTGAGCTTCAGTCAAAGATGAGCAGAGAAACACTGATTTTATGCTGCCTGTTGCTTTATTTAAAAGCAGTAACTGTGTAGTTGCTGATGCGGTGACAATCTCCTTGCTAAGTACTTTAGCACATGCATGTGTTTTATTGTTTTCTATACGTACTGCAAAGACTTTAGTTAAAATCATGTTTTTAATTAATTCACTATTACACATTAGGTGTTTGCAGTTTTATATTAAGAGATATAAATTTTCACTGGATTCAAATTAAGTAAGTTTACAGTACTATCAGTATAAAACTTTTTGAACTCGCACTGTTTAAAGCAATCGGTTTCGCAAATGATATGAGTTACCTTATGGTATATGGTATTTTTACGGTAACTTACTGTAAAAAAGGAGAGCTGTAAATTAACGGTACATTGCTGGCAACCACAGCTGCCAGTAGATTACCGTTATTTTACAGCGCATTTTTTACAGCATCAGATATCACAGTGCATATTTACAGATATGTCCAGAAATACAAGCGCCCAGGTTATACGCTTAAGTTTTCACTTAGTGTTATAATGCACAGCCAGCACAAAACGTACTCGGTTACTGACGTAACCTCGGTTCTCTCTAGAAGAGGGACCGAGTACTGCGTAAGATATCTTACGCTAGGGGAAAATCCTTTTTCCGCGAGATATTGAAGCCAAAAATTATCCTTAATTTTGTAATAATGCAAAACGCGTTGCAGCAGCAATGCAGACATAGGCGAGACAGCTCGCGCGCCTATTGGCTGCTCTGCGGCAACTGCAGCAGCCTATCGAGCGAGGCCTGGCGTGACGTCAGACCCAATCAGGGCACTTCGCGCCCGCTGCGTCACGTCCCGCTGAAATGGGCGTGGTCTAGGCCTATAAATATCGCTCGCAGGCAGCTATTATCTGGTTTTTCATCATCGAAGCAACCAGAGCGTGTGCATGCACGGCAAGATACGCAGTACTCGGTCCCTCTTCTAGAGAGAACCGAGGTTACGTCAGTAACCGAGTACGTTCTCTTACGAGAGGTCTCTCGTACTGCGTAAGATATCTTACGCTAGGGGACCCAGTGTAAAACGCCGTGCGTGCTGAGATCTGACACCAAAGACCCAAGGGCGAAAGCCCGGGGTACATATAGTGCACAATCACTCAGTGAACTCACAGAGAGTCCGGGAAGAAGGAGGGGTGCGGCCTCACTTTCCACATAAAGTAGCGTCGAAGGGACGCAAATTTCATCATACAGACAGGGCGGGGTACGGCCTGAACTGATGGAAAAAATGTGGGTCTTACACAGTTTGCCCAGCTTTAAACTGTCGAAAATTGAGCTGTGCTCAGTAAACGCAGCATTCTGAGCTGAACGCATCAGGTCAGATAATACTGGTAGTCTAGACCGACAGCAGCCTGGCCTGCAGGGCGGGAACCTCTAGGTTATAGAACCTTATAAATGTAGACGGGGAGGCCCAGCCTGCCGCCATACAAATATCTTGCAAGGCAATCCCACTCGACCAAGCCCACGAAGAGGCCATGCCTCTTGTGGAATGCGCTCTGACACCCAAAGGGCACTGCATGCCCTTGGAGGCGTATGCCAGCGCTATAGCATCAACTATCCATCTGGATAGGCTCTGTTTCGACGCGGCTAGTCCCTTAGAACGTCCGCTAAACGAAACAAAGAGCTGTTCCGTCTGTCTGAAAACAGACGAGCGAGACACATAAGCTCGTAATGCCCTGACTGGGCAAAGGAGGCTCGCGTCTCTTTCCTCATCAGGGACCGGTAGGGCTGACAGAGAGATAATCTGCGCCCTAAACGGTGTGTTGAGGGATTTTGGAACATAACCGTGCTTAGGTTTGAGTATAACTTTTGAGTCATTGGGCCCAAACTCCATGCACGCCGCGCTCACAGAGAGCGCGTGCAGATCCCCAATGCGCTTCACCGAAGCGAGAGCCAGCAAAAACACCGTTTTGAAAGACAGGTGTTTCAAATCGATTGACTGTAAAGGCTCAAATGGCGCACCTTTCATGGCTTCCAGAACCGTAGAAAGGTCCCATACGGGGACTGAGGGAGGTCTGGGAGGATTCAGTCTCCTAGCTCCTTTAAGGAAGCGGATGACTAAATCGTTCCTTCCTATTGACTGACCAAGCGTTGTTTCTGAGAACGCTGCTATAGCCGCCACATAAACTTTGAGCGTGGAGGGGGCCCTGCCCCCATCCAACAGCTCTTGTAGGAAGGAAAGCACCTCCGTCACATCACAATTTGTGGGTGACACACCACGGGCTGTGCACCAGCCCGAAAACACTGACCATTTCGAAGAATAGAGTCGTCTTGTAGACGGAGCTCTAGCCTGCGTGATCGTGTTTAATACTCCTTTAGGGAGTCCAACATGTACCCGTTGATGGCCCAGACATGAAGGGACCATAGATCCGGGTGAGGATGCCAGATCGAGCCGCGGGCCTGTGAGAGGAGATCTCTCCTCACTGGTACTGGCCACGGGGCAGTACTTGCTAACTGCATCACGGCTGGGAACCAAGGTTGGTTTTTCCAGAACGGTGCTACCAGCAGTACTGAGCATCCTTCTTCCCTGATCCGTTCTATCACCTGAGGCAGGAGAGAGACGGGGGGAAAAGCATAGAGCGGGCGGCGGGGCCACACATGGGCCAGCGCGCTCCTGCTCTTGGAGAAAAATTCTTGACAGTGAGCGTTTTCTTGAGACGCAAACAGGTCCACTTCCGCTCTGCCGAACTTCTTCCACAGCAGTTGGACTGTCTGTGGGTGTAGGGACCATTCGCCTGCCGGAACGTTGTTCCTGGACAGTCTGTCTGGTCCTATATTCATGATCCCTGGCACGTGCGCTGCTCTGAGCGAGCGCAGGTTGCACTGAGCCCATACCAGGAGGCGTTCTGCCAGCCTGTACAGTTTCTCGGATCTGATGCCGCCCTGGCGATTTATGTAGGATACCACAGACATGTTGTCCGAGCGGACCAAGACGTGGTGACCTTTTATTTGGGGACAAAAACGCGTCAGCGCGTTGTCTACTGCCAGCATTTCGAGGCAGTTTATGTGCAGGAGCTTCTCCCGTTCTGACCACTGGCCGAAGAACGGTCTGCCCTCGAGCAGCGCTCCCCATCCCGAGGTGGACGCGTCCGTGGACACCACTTTCACCCTCGAGGAAGTCCCCAGGCTTACACCTGATTGGTACCAGTCGTTCGCTTTCCAGGGTTTCAGCGCTGTAACGCATTTCTGATTGACCCTGAGGCGAAGCAAACCGGGTGCCCACGCTTTGCGTGGGACTCGCGCTTTCAGCCAAAACTGCAGCGGGCGCATGCGGAGCAGACCCAGCTGGAGTACTGACGATGCTGAGGCCATGAGACCTAGCATCTTCTGAAATCTTTTGAGCGGGACAGACGCGCCGCAGCGAAAAGAGTTCGCTGTGCGTCGAATGTCTACCGCGCGCCGTTGTGATAGTCGCGCTATCATGGATAGTGAGTCCAGTTCTGTGCCCAGGAAAGATATTTTCTGACTGGGTGACAGGGAGCTCTTCGCCCAATTGACACTCAGACCCAAATCCTCGAGGTGATCGAGTAAAATGGTCGTGTGTTCTATGAGCACTGCGCGAGATTGCGCTAGAATCAGCCAATCGTCCAAATAATTCAGCACTCGCATGCCTCTCATTCTGAGGGGTGCGAGCGCCGCGTCCATGCACTTCGTAAATGTACGGGGTGCTAGGGACAAACCGAACGGCAGGACTGTGTACTGATATGCCTGGCCCTCGAAGGCGAATCTCAAAAATCGCCTGTGACGTGACGCTATCTGTATTTGAAAATACGCGTCTTTCAGATCTATTGACACAAACCAATCTCCTTGGCGAATCTCCACAAGGATTTGCCTGGTCGTGAGCATCCTGAACTGTCGCTTCACAAGCACTTTGTTCAGTTGCCTTAGATCTAGTATGGGTCTGAGACCCCCGTCTTTTTTCGGTACCAGGAAGTATCTGCTGTATAGCCCTCCTTCGCTCTGATCTTGAGAGAGGGGTTCTATGGCCCCTTTTCTCAATAGTTTCGTCACTTCGGCTCGAAGTAGATGTGCTACTTCTGTTTTTACCGTGGTCTCGACGCGCGCCACATAGCGGCGAGGGCGTCGGCGAAACTGCAGCGAATAGCCTCTTTTTATAATGTTCAGCACCCACTTCGAAACCCCGGGCAGCTTTGCCCATGCGTCTGCATGGATAGCTAGGGGTCGAATACGAAGCGCGCTCCGCTCGCTCAGCGATGGAGAAGCTTCTGTGTGCTGTAACACAAGCGTGTCGCTCGTGACATTTGAGGCATGGGGCGCGCTGATGACAGCGGGCAGATTGCCCGCGCTCGACTCCTCTACGGTGGTTAACCGCGAGGGGGAGGGCTGGGCGGTTCCCGTGGGAACTGTGATGTCTATGTGTGGATGTGGGCGCGGGACAGCGGGCACATTTATCACACCGAAAACATCGTTCGCTTGCGTGAAGCGAGTGCACGTTGGTTTCGTTTTTACAGAAACCGTGAGACATGCGTAACGTGGTGTTAGTGGGCACTGGGTAGTGGGCACATTCACCATGTTTGAAGCGCAACCGACCTGAGTCGGTTTTATGTGCGCGAGCCCTGTGTGACAGGCTGTGCTTATGTGTAGGGATGGGCACTGGGCAGTGGGCATTCTTACTACACACGAAACACCATCGGCCGTGGCCGGGACACCAGAAAATACGCTCTTTTGGGGATTTATCTGGGTAGCCGTGAAAACGGCATTTGTGTGCAGGCAAGCGGGTGACAGAACCGACTTGTTGGCTGCAGAAAACACTGGAACAGTCACATTTTCTGGAACTGGACGAGCGAATAGCTTTGGTGTGAGTCCGGCCGCAGCGGGACTGGAACACCGTCGTTTTCCTAGCTGTGCTAGGACGACTTCGGGGCCTCGGGCTTCACCGTAACCTTAGGTCGCGGGCCGCGTCCTGCGGGGCAGCGACCGGATGAGCGGGAGCGCGGTCTCGCGCTTCTGGCCTGGCGGCGCTGTGAAGTGGAGGCAGTGGACGGTGGCTGTGGCTGTGAGCTCTGAGCAGACGGTTTCGCACGGCCTGCTGCAGAGCTGGAGCGCTTCGGGAGGAAGTGCTTCATAGCCTGAGACGCTTTCTGTACCTCTGCGAATCTCTCCGCGAAATCTTTGACGGAGGATCCGAAGAGGCCTGCGGCGGAAAGCGGGGCGTCGAGGAACGCGGTGCGCTCAGACTCGGCCATTTCCGAGAGCGTCAGCCATAGATGTCTCTCAGACACGGTGAGAGAAGCCATAGTCCGTCCAATGGCTTGCGCTGCGGACTTAGTAGCACGAAGGGTGAGGTCCGTGGCACTCCTTAAGTCCGGCACGCAGATCGCGTCAGGTCCTTCCTCATCCAGCTTACGGAGGAGATCGGCCTGGAAGATCTGGAGCGTTGCCATGGTATGCAACGCTGACGCAGCTTGCCCGGCGGCGGAGAAAGCGCGGTGGAGCAAGCTCGACGTCGTGCGGCAAGCTTTAGAGGGTAGGGCCGGCTTAGCGCGCCGTCCAGCGGAGGGCGGGCATAAGTGGGCCGCTATCGCCTCTTCAACCGGCGGCAGCGAGAGGTATCCTTTGTTCTTGGCATCGTCAACGGCGGAGAATGCCAAAGAAACAGCAGGACGCACTCTAGCAGAATAGGGGGCGCTCCAGGACTTGGCGACTTCTTCGTGTAACTCAGGAAGAAAGGGCGCCGGTCTGGACACAGGTGAAGCGCGCTCCCCAGGCAGGAAAAATCCATCCAGCCGGTTGTGAGCGGGCTGCTCAGGCGAAGACCACTCGAGGCCGAGGCTCGCCGCGGCCTGTGCGAGTACTCGCATGAGTTCCGTCTCGATGGAAGCTCTCTTGCCTGACGAAGTGCGGGCAGGGGGCGCGGGGTCCTCAGAGCCCGCCCAATCCTCACTGCCTGACGCCAGGATAGAGCAGGAATCATCCTCTCCCAGCAGGGCTTCCTCATCCGCGATATCAACGGAAGCGGCGGCAGACGGCGGCCGCTGTCCGTCAGGAAGCGAAACAGAAGAAGCCGGGGAAGCAAGCGGGCGAACCGGCGAGCTTTGGCGGCTGAGGGAGGGTTCCGGGGCCCGCTGGGCACGGCGCTTTTTACGGCGCGACGCCGCGGCGGGCGGGGGAGCAGTCTCGGTGAAGACGGCTAGGCGAGTCCTCAGAGTCGCCATTGCCATCAGCTCGCAGTGAGGGCATCCGCCGTCAGCGAGCGCGAGAGCTGCATGTTCCTCACCCAGGCAGGAAACGCAGATCACGTGGCGGTCCCCGTCGCTGAGTGTGGCTCTGCACGAGCCGCAGGAAGGCATCTTTAAAAAGACGCTAGCTCTTTTAGAAATGTGTGTCGCAGCGGCGACACACACACACAGAAATACAGTGTAATAAAGAGAAGGATATAAGCGCCGGAAAGCGCAGCAGGAAGGCAGGAAGGCGGCGCGGCCAGCGACTTCAGTGACTCGTCCCGCTGAAGGTGCTCTCTCTCGACGGCGCGGCTCCTAATCCAGCTCCAGCGATGCGTGTGCTTCGCTTGAAGGATGAAAAATCAGATAATAGCTGCCTGCGAGCGATATTTATAGGCCTAGACCACGCCCATTTCGGCGGGACGTGACGCAGCGGGCGCGAAGTGCCCTGATTGGGTCTGACGTCACGCCAGGCCTCGCTCGATAGGCTGCTGCAGTTGCCGCAGAGCAGCCAATAGGCGCGCGAGCTGTCTCGCCTATGTCTGCATTGCTGCTGCAACGCGTTTTGCATTATTACAAAATTAAGGATAATTTTTGGCTTCAATATCTCGCGGAAAAAGGATTTTCCCCTAGCGTAAGATATCTTACGCAGTACGAGAGACCTCTCGTAAGAGAACAGACACATAGAATGACAGAACTAACATAATAATAAGCGGCATCATTTAAAATGAGATGAAATAGCATTTGTGATAGCCCAAAGCTGACTCACAAAGCCAATACATTGCTGGGTCTTCATCATAGTTGTGAAATGTTCTAGCTTTGTAGAGTAAAAACACTGACAGTACATACATTTTCATTGTAATTAATTTGTAAAAAGACTGATTCCTATTTATTTATTTTTTGGCACTTGTTCTGGGTTAGGCTTTGTTGTTAGCAGAAAAAAAGCTTATCCTGTTAATCTAGAAGCCAGTCAACTTTTAGCATCATGTTTTTTTTTACATAAAAAAAAAAAAAAAAAAAAAAACATCATCAGAAGGTGATTTTAGGCAGAATATCAGTCTTATAGGCATGTAGTTTGTAACTCACACCCTCATTATCATCTCTGCAGACAGAGGAATCTCTGAAGACAGAAGAACCTTCAATGACAGGGGAACCTCCAAAGACAGACGAACCTCCAAAGACAGAGGAATCTGTGCAGAATTTCTTAATACCAGGTAAAAAATATATATTTTACATAATTTAAGTTTACACCCTGATAGCAGACCAACATCGAATCAACATTGAAACAATAACAAATCAATCTTGCTTTATGTACAACAGGATCTTAAATATATAGAATAAATCTACTTTATTTCAATGCCATGAATCATGTCGTTTTGACATCTTTTAAGCAGAGACTGTGCAGAGCTGAAATTAACATGGAATTGAACCACAAATCCAAAATCATTGATTTAACAACTCAGAAACAAACAGAATTGCCTTCTTTTAATTATTACCTTTAACCAGTTTAATTTTATTTCTGTCAGACGACTACGAAACTTTTTTCTGAGAATTTATAGAAGTTTAGATGTATATGTTTTATTGTTTCATTTGAAGTTACCATTATGGTTATCAGTGTTTGTCTTAGTTTACATTAGTAACATTAACATTAGACTTTATAACATTTTTTTTTTCTGGCTGCTGTAACTGTGTCTTTATAAAGCACATATGTTATAGCAAGAAAAAACAAGAGAAAATATGATCAGGAGATGCTGGCTTTATATTTTAATGATAACATAATTATGATAATAGTTTTGAAATAAGCCTGACTCACTGATCTCATGCAGTTTAATTCCATATAGAATGTGTGTTACATTATTAATTACGGTGGCCGAGAGAGCTCAACGCGCTGCAACTGAAGAAAACACATGCAAATAGAAAAACACCTGCAAATTAAGAAAACATCTTCATCAGTTTCACAACACATGTGTGCTCCAAATACTCACAACACAACCAAATACAGAAACGCGCTGCAAAAGTTCACAACACAAACAAATCAGAAACGCGCTGCAAATAGGACAGAACACAACGGAAATGTTTCCGGGGAAGCCAATAAGTGACGGACCCGACTGGGACGTGCTTACAGCTGTCTACTTTAATTTAATTTATTATTTAATTTTTGTTGCAAAACGTACAGAGATTACACGTTTATGACATACAACTTTGTATACAATATACAAAATGCATTTGTAATATGTTCAATGTCATAAGAATACTAATCAGAAAAGAACAAGCTGAAGACTAAAATAAATTAAAGAAAAAAAGATAGAGAAAAAGAACATGAGGGAAAGATATTAATATATACATCAGTTACATTGTACACATTCATGTTATGTTAAAATAAGTTTCATAAGAAATGTTAGAATGAAGGGTCCAAATCATAGACAGTAGGCTATATAAGAGGTCCAAATATGAGACGGCGCTGCGTTGTCATGGGAACATCCCAGGTGAAAATAATGAGGAAATTACATTGGCTTTCGTTGCTCCCTTCATCAAGTCCGTTCCAAACGGCTACATAATGGCACACAAGTGCCCACGTCAAGGGCTCTGCCGTCTGCCCTTTTAAGGGAGTAACGTTAGGGCATAGGTAATGCTCACGAGCAATAAAAAAACGTTTATATACTGTCTATGTAAAAAACGTCCCAGCCGGGTCCGTCACTTATTGGGTTCCCCGGAAACATTTCCGTTGTGTTCTGTCCTATTTGCAGCGCGTTTCTGTATTTGGTTGTGTTGTGAACTTTTGCAGCGCGTTTCTGTATTTGGTTGTGTTGTGAACTTTTGCAGCGCGTTTCTGTATTTGGTTGTGTTGTGAGTATTTGGAGCACACATGTGTTGTGAAACTGATGAAGATGTTTTCTTAATTTGCATGTGTTTTCTTCAGTTGCAGCGCGTTGAGCTCTCTCGGCCACCGTAATTAATACATAATTATAATAGCAAACAGTTCTGAATGATTTGAATGATGCCCAATAAAAAGCATTACATCACAACTTAGACATAAAAAATCAGCATATGAATCTCAACAATGGTGACAACAAAATTAAATATTCAGATAAACAGATCAACACCCCAAAACAGTCTACTAAAAATCACAATAAAAGCACATATAAAAGCAAATAAAAGAAAATAGTAAGACCATTCAGCTGCATAATTTATCCATGCCGCAATGCATGCTTGTGTAGGTAGTGTAGTTCTAACAGTATAGATTGTAAGCGGAGAGTCTACTAATACTCTAAAAAGAGTAAGTTGACATGTAGTTACAAAAGTACTTATAGTTGGTAGAATGTCTAAAGTGGACCATCAAAATAAAGTGTTACCCAAATATGCCTTATTAACACAGTTACAGCAGCCAGAGAAAAGTTAATGTTAAAGGAACACTCCACCGTTTTTTGAAATAGGGCTTATTCACTTTCTTTCCTACATTTAGATAGGTGGGCAAATGCATTTTTGTCTCAGTGAATTGCATTGTTTTAGTTTGACAGGGTCGGCGCTAGCTTAGCTTAGCACAATGAATGGAATCCTTTGTTGCCAGCTAGCATGTCCTGAGTAAAAGTGATATCAAAAAATGTAAAAACCCACCTAATTACTTCTTGTGGCCTGCATATTCACAACAAGTACAAATAGTGATACAGATTAACACTAGGCGATTTCCTAGGCAGATATTGACTTATATATTAAGGACTATATTAGGGGGAAGCACAGGCGAAGCACTGCTACTTGGGCGTGATATCTCTGCACCCAAGTAGCAGTGCTTCGCCTGTGCTTCCCCCTAATATAGTCCCAAGTCAATATCTGCATAGGAAACCGTCTAGTGTTAATCTGCATCGCTATTTGTACTTGTTGTGAATACGCAGGCCACAAGAAGTAATTAGGTGGGTTTTTTTAATTTTTTATATCACTTTTACTCAGGACATGCTAGCTGGCAACAAAGGATTCCATTCATTATGCTAAGCTAAGCTAGCGCCGACCCTGTCAAACTAAAACAATGCATGCACTGAGACAAATATGCATTTGCCCACCTATCTAAATGTAGGAAAGAAGGTGAATAAGCCCTATTTCAAAAAACGGTGGAGTGTTCCTTTAACACGTGAAGGACATTACACAAGCTAGAAATGTTATTGTTCTATGAATGTTTTGAGAGCATTATGTTGTGTTCTTGTACTATTTTATATAGCTAATTTTAATCTTGTTACCCAAATGTTCTCCTAAAGGTAGGATAACACTCTCTTAAAACATTCTAAACATGTTTAGTGATAACATTGATAGAATATTATCCCCTAACATTCTTATAAAGTTTTAGCGGGAAGTTTTCCAGCAGACACAGGACTGAACCTCTTAAAAGAGGTTTAGATGTTGAAGTTTGTTGGAAAGTAAAAGTTTGGTTTGGTCACCATTGTGGAGGTCTGTGTTTGCTTTAGTTGGGCCAGTTGGGTCTCCAACACGTTACTCGCGAGCTACCAGTAGCTCGTGGTTTGATTGGAGGTAGCTCGCCAAGGGCCACATTTCGCGTCTTTTGTGCGCTTGAGTTCATTATTTCAAATAATTGAAGTGACGCACTCATTTTTTCCAGGCGCAGCAATATGAAAAAATCTCAACTTTTCAGAATGCCGCAAACGCACCGCATGGTTGCATGTGACAAGAACCAATCAATCAGATTCACCCTTTCCGTAACAACATTGAAAACTCAGTCAACATGAAGGATGGGGGTGCACCCAAACACTACGGGTGTTTTTCCAAATACAAATAAAGCTTGTAGCAGAGCTACAGCAAGCGTTTTTCTGTGGTGGAAATCCATTAGTTACTAAAACTTCTTTGTCGTTGTGGAGACAGCTGCACAGTGGCTGATTTGTAGTTTGTCTGAGTTTTCCTATTTTTTCGCATTTCCCATTCATTTCCTATGGTCGGTCATTTTTGCACGAAGGAAGCTAAGTGAGACTTTTTTTTTTACGAACCTTTAACATATCTGAATCATCTCCTTGATTTTTTTTTGTGTGTTCACATAGGTAATATAACAAAAGTCACCAAGTTTCATCCCCCTCCCATGAAGCAAAACAATTTTAAAAAATAAAAACTTAAACGTTTTCGTGCATTTTTGCACGAAGAAGCCCAGATTCTTTGATAACCGTGATATTTTTGGTCACTATAATCATGAAATGAAATTTTCATGCCATTTCATCTCTAGTTATGATGCACTATAAAATCTACAATAATTATGTGTTTTTAGAGTATAATATGCTAATTACAATTTTCTATAATTTTTTTTTATTTTTTTATCTCTGAAATTTAAGGGTGACATAGGCCTACAAAAACTCTTTTAGGTCTAAAACAGTTTGGATAGTTGTTAATATGAGAGTTATGAGACAATTTAAGAGATTTAAGTATTGCATAACATGAGTAGCACTCGGCCACTTTCATTTTTAAAAAGTAGCTTCCAAATGAAAAAAGGTTGGAGACCTCTGGCCTTGACTATTTGATGTTAGTTTTTCTAAGGCTGCGGTAAGTGTTTGTTATAGCAATAGAAAATGTGATCAAGCATGTTGACTACTTGTTGATAATAAAGATATCATCCAGGGACTAATCTGTGGTATAAATTTTACATGATCATATCAATCCAAGGTTTCTACAGCATGAGATCCTGCAGCTTTATATTCAGAAAATCTGGAGTATTTAATATAAAAAAACTTTTAAA
This sequence comes from Leuciscus leuciscus, assembly GCF_965113295.1. Taxonomy (NCBI): domain Eukaryota; kingdom Metazoa; phylum Chordata; class Actinopteri; order Cypriniformes; family Leuciscidae; genus Leuciscus; species Leuciscus leuciscus. The sequence continues at coordinate 35,786,277 of NC_138725.1, read as the reverse complement.
AAAAACTATGCTCAACAAGTTATTATTCCCTGCATCGACACAAACACAAACCTCAAGAATCAGCGCGTGAATCTCAATAACGGCGACATGCTTCATGTCGCAATGCATTCTGGGTGCATAATACAAAACTCAGTGGCTCCCAGAACGCAGAGTAGAGTCTAGATTAGGTAGAATGTAAGTGATAAGGAAAGAATGGTCATGCAGGTTTACATTGCACACCATCAGGAACATCAGGCCCTTCCTAAATGAGCATGCGAGATAACTTCTCGTTGAGGCCCTTGTCATTTATAGACTGAAATATTGCAGTGCTCTTATTGCTGGACTTCCAACTCAGAGGTGCAAATTAACCTCTACAAATTATCCAGAAAGCGAACAGCATGACTGGTCTTCAACAAGCCCAAAAGAGCCCATGTCACACCTTTGTTCATCTCTCTTGCACTGATTACCAGTTGCTGCTCAGATCACGTTCAAGACATTGGCTATGTTTACATGCAAACAAATAATCTGTTAGAAATCAGATTGATGGCTCAATCGCACTGAAAAGCCTTCGTGTAAACACCATAATCGATCCGATTGAGCTCAATCCGAATTAAATTTCGATCAAATTGAAAGGGGTGTTTTTTTCCTTTTCTAATCCGATCGAGAGAACATGTAAACACTTGATCGGATTGAAAAACAAAACTGAAAGGACTGCACATGTGCAATGACGTTGAAATAGCATAATGATGTATGACGGACAGAACAAGCTGTTCTTCCTGTTGAATAAAGTGTCATATAAATGAGTGTCCTGTCATTCTAAAATTCTCCTTTCAATCATTCTACTGCATGGGCAGCCAAGTTTTATTGAAAGTCCATTTAGCTAGAAAAAAAAGGCTTTCACAAATCTTTAGATTAGTGGAAAAGATCATAAGTGCGGCTACATTTCACCAGGCCTGATGCCAACAGTGCACAATGTAATATTTGCGACAAGATAACTTCTGCCAAGACCGGCAACACAACAAATCTGATAAAGCGTATGACAGTGCACAGAATAAGTATAAGAGCAGAAAGCGCTTTTAACAATGTAGATTGTTTTTCAAAGTGGCTTTACAGTAACAAACGGATGATTTAAGGTAACAGAGATTGTTTTGGCTTTATAGCTGTTTTGAATAAAGATATTTTTCAGCTAAAGTTAGTTTTGATTGATTCATTTCCGTCACAAGGATCATTAGTTATTAAATTAGAGGCAGCTAAGACGACACCATTCTCTCTACACAGACTTTAAGCGCGAACCTGTGAGAAACGCTGATGGCGCTCATTTGCACATCAAGAATTCATTCTATAGTTATGCGCATTTGAATATATGTGCGCAGGTTTGTAATTCCCTACAAACCAAGCCTTAAACTACTTGTCTGGCCTTAAAATTCTGATACAGAATTTGATCACTTTGGGGTAGATACGCAAAACCGAAATTATCCCGACAACGCTTTATCTGTAGAGTGGTAAAGGGATCCTCCATTGGGAGAGACTAGTTGGCACTTCAGCACTGCGTTGTCATCGGGTCCAGGCAAAGGTCTTTCATCAGATCTGGATACGGCCTGGATCCGGCAGGCTGCGGGAAAAACTCGGGATAAACAAAGACACTAAAATTAGCGCAGATGCCATTCTTCTTATGATGTAACGAGTACATCAGGATTTATGGGAAGTGTTCCCAGTTCCGGCTCACCTAATCTGTGCAGCCTAACATTGAATTATAGAAGTCTATAATGTATTATGTGAATGCTAGGTCAAAGAGATGTGTTTTTAATCTAGCTTTGAACTGACAGAGTGTGTCTGCTTCCCGGACAATGGTTGGAAGACTGTTCCAAAGTTTTGGTTCTAAATAGGAGAAGGATAGGAGAATAATGCAGCGTGGAATGATGGCACTTGGGCGGACCGCTCCTGTTTGCCAGATCTGGGCCACAAGCAGGCCATAGCAATGCCACATGTCAACCAAGAGCACCAGAACCAGAACAACCAGAACTGGACCTTATCCGAGCCACAAAATCTGTGTATATTAAATATGGAGTCATCCCAGCCTTAATAAGCCTGTTAACAAGCAGAATCACTGAAGGAAAGAAGATATCAGAAAAAGAGATGAGCAGAAACACAAAAACTACAACTGACTTCAGACACAGTCTTAGATGAAATCAACTGAAGATAAAAGAAGAAAGTTTTTTTTCCAAGGCAGAGGAGGATTCTTCAACAATGGGCTGGGCTGGGCGGGGTAGCAGGGGGCGGGGCACGTTCGGTACACCATGAGATTACCGCGAGATTAGTGGGGTTTTTTCGGTTAGGTTTGGATATCATTACACCTCTAATATATAGTGATTTTATGACATCAAATTGCTGCTTTATTTATTCAGAAACACAAGAATTTAACTTTTCATTGTATTAAATCCAACAAATACATCGCTCCCTAAATAAATAAAACTTACTGGGTGGGGCAGGACCATGGGAGGTTATTGCTGCCGGCTAGTGACTGTTGACTGGAATCACACACCAAATGAGTCATTCTGTACTCACGTTCAAAGGTTCAAGGTGGCAGTCCAAAACGGTGAATGTAAAAACCATAAAGACAATAGTTCACCTAAACAATGAGGTGACACTATCGCTGGCATTCAGTGCACATACGCGAGTCACCAAAGGTGCATAATCAAGTGCATAGCTTACTAATTCTGCCTTTTATGTTCCACAAATGAAAGTAAATATTATAAGTTTGTAACAAGGGTGAGCAAATGACAACATTTTTGTTTTTAGTTGAACCCTAAAATCCTCAGTGGTAATATTTTACAAACTAGTGCTGTTTTCTCTCTTTCAGATTCACCTGAAAACACAGATAAGTGTGTAACAGGAAACAGCCTCTGTGAGCAGTCGACTGACGGTTTTGAATCAAATGTTCCAATAAAGGTGAACATTCACAGAAGTTTTAGTCTTTTTTTATATTAATGCCATTTTCTTCCATTATCTGTGTCACTGTATGTAGACATCACACATACTGAAGTTCTGTGAAGTCTTGTGCATGTGTATTTTCAGAAAGAAAGGCTTCAGGATTTAAGTAAAACAAACAAACCTGACATTATGGTTAAATGTGAGGTATGCAGCTTCTGTGATGCCAGTGGCAACTAGTGGAATTACAAAAACAAAGCATATTGTCTCAACAGTTAAAAGTGAACAGTAAAAAGTCAGCCATATTAGACAAATTTTAGAGGTGTCGCCATGTGTTAAAAGTAAGCAGTTGAGTAGGCTAAGTAATGTTTGATCATAAATAAAATGTACAGCTGAAACCTAATGATCAAACATTATTTGATCCATCACAAACTTGTTTATTTGATCATGTGACCCAAATGAAGGTCTACTTGCAATGAATTTAAACATGCACTTCTGTAACAGAGGAAGGGGGGAAGGGGAGCACAATAACTCATTTGGGACAGATCTGAGAGGAAAGCTCTTAATGTTTTATTGTGCCTGGGAGGCTCAAAGGGGGAGATAAACCCATGAATGTCATATTAATTGTACTCAATGAACAATAAACTTGGTTTAATAGAATGTATTTTACTTTTTAATCTTACTTCACTTTTAAGTTTAAAATAACTTTTAAAAGTATAGACACAATCACATGGCCTTTCACATTATCAATACTGAATATGATTGCGTGTGAATGAAACAAAATTAAATAAATCTATTATTATTGTGTCTATTAAACAGAGAGAGAACATCAGTTCAGATGAAGACCGACCGCAGGAAAAGACTGAAAGTGAAGAAATACAGCACCTGTTTCACAGACTTCATCTTAACAGGAACAATAAACTGAAAGCTGCAGATGTTCTTCAGATAACTGAACATTCATTACAGTCCCATGAGTCCTGTGCTGAAGAGGAACTGATTCAGACTTTCCTACAAAAACTACTAATGATGGACTATAGAGCAAGATACATTCATGTTAATAAGGCCAATGAACAAGATAAAACACAACAAAGATACACTGACATATCTGAAGACATTGGTGATATATTCCAAGCAGTGTCATTGTATAACAAAGGAACAAGTCAATCTGATCGCATTCACCCGATGGATGTTCAGATGGCTGTGTTTCATTGTGCTGATGGTTTCCTGAAGCAGATGCTGGTGACTAAACTGTCCCAGTGTCAGTACGCTCTGCCTTTGCTTGTTCCTGATCCATTCACACAACAGATTGAGTTTCCTCTCTGGACATTCAGACAAATCAGCAAGAGCTGGAAGAGGAGAAACACCAACAATGAAACCATCAGTCAAACCCAGACGGTCTACAAGGCAGAAACTCCAATGGTGTCTTTCTTCAGGTTTGGCTCTGTGTCCTCATCGAAGTCTCATCTGATGAACAGTCTGATCAATGAGAAACACAACACATTCTTCCACAGGAACTGTCCAGGCAGCAGCAGAACCAGAGTCCTGATGGATGGAGTGGTGGAGATCGCCTGGTTCTGTCCCTCTGGGAAAAACACAGATAACTTTACAGACTGTGTTGCGTTCTGTAATCTACACGGTGATGCAGGAGACCATGAGAAACAGCTGCAGATCCTCACTGAAATGTCCTCAGTCAATGTTGTTATTCTACCAGGACTTCAGAAAGATGACAGAAGTGCAGAAAAGATCCAGAACCTGTTCAGAATCACAACGCCGCTTATTTGTCTTTTTACAGAGGATGAATCTACTATAATGAAGATGAAGAAAGGGAAATTTAAGATTGGTCTAAAAGACAGAAATCAGTCAGATGTATCTGAAGAACTCAGAAGAGCCATAAATGATTGTCTCTCAGAATCATCTTCCACTTTTAAACTTGAAGATGTGTCCAAACACTCAGACATCAGAGAATATGAGGAAAATGATGATGACTGTAGGAGAGGTAGAGAAGCAGCACAGCAGATGATGAGTTTACTGGAGGATAAAGATCTGACGAAAATCAAAGAATCATTTCTGCCTCATCAAGGGAAACTGTGGCATCAGTGGTGTCAGAAGAACAAAGAACTACATCGACCTCAAGGAGAAAAGATAGAAATGGAAACAAGTGGAAAAAGAACAGAAATGAAGAAAATCCGTGAACAACAGTATGAATGTGACATCGGTGAGTTTATGACACACTTTAATAAAAATATGAACTCACATACTGAACGTGAAAAGATGTTTTTTCTCAAATGGCTCAGAATCCTTTTGGATGAACACACATCTGCTGACCTTTCTGCTCTTCATCATAAATATGATAAAACATGGTCAGACGTTTTAAAACTGAAAGAGAAAAATGAAAAACCTGAACAATTCAAAGCTGAACAAACAGAACTTGAGAGAATATCTGAGGATCTTCAAGCTGCAGCCTTTGGTCTGGAGCACATCATGAGGGAGATCGGTCAGATCTATGAATCATGTCCATCTGAGAAGAAGAACAAGAAAGATCTGCAGTTTGACTTCTCTTCTCTCCCGAGTCTTGCAGCAGAGATGATGATCTCTGGATTTCCACTGGAGCTGATGGATGGAGATGCTGCTCATGTTCCTCTGGTCTGGATCTCTGCTGTTATAGATGCACTCATCCAGAAACTGGGAGACCAGAGAGTCTTTGTTCTGTCAGTTTTAGGGATTCAGAGCTCTGGGAAATCCACCATGCTGAACGCCATGTTTGGACTCCAGTTTGCCGTCAGTGCTGGCAGGTGCACCAGAGGAGCTTTCATGCAGCTGATCAAAGTCTCACACGAGCTGAAAACACCGATGAACTTTGACTATATTCTGGTTGTTGATACTGAAGGGCTTCGTGCTCTAGAACTGGCTGGAAGATCAACAAGACATCATGACAATGAACTGGCCACATTTGTTGTTGGTCTTGGTAATCTGACCCTGATTAACATCTTTGGAGAAAACCCATCTGAGATGCAGGACATTCTTCAAATTGTTGTTCAGGCCTTCCTGAGGATGAAGAAGGTCAGACTGAATCCCAGCTGTGTGTTTGTGCATCAGAACGTTTCAGACGTCACAGCTGGAGAGAAAAACATGGAGGGAAGGAGACGACTGCAAGAAAAACTGGATGAGATGACAAAACTCGCTGCTAAAGAGGAAGTCTATGACGCAGAATTTTTCAGTGATGTCATTAGATTTGATGTTCGGAAAGATGTGAAGTATTTTGCTCAGCTGTGGGAGGGAAGCCCACCCATGGCACCACCAAACCCAAACTACTGCGAGAACATTCAAGAGCTAAAAGAATCTATTCAAACGTATGCATCAAAGTCACATGGAATGACGCTGAAAGACTTAAAAGATCGTATTAAAGATCTCTGGGAGGCTTTACTGAATGAACAATTCGTCTTCAGCTTCAGAAATTCTCTGGAGATTTCGGCCTACAAGAAACTGGAGACTGAATACAGCAAGTGGACCTGGAGTCTTCGCAGTGCCATGATGGAAACTAAGAACAAACTACACAACAAAATAGAAAATGAAGCAATTCATGAAATTGAGGAAACTGATCTTCAAGAAAAACTGAAGAAGACAAGTGAAGAAGTGAAAAAATCAATGTCTGAATTCTTTGAGAAAGACAAAGATAAAGATATACTGATTCAGTGGAAAACATCATTTGAAATCAAAATCAAGGAGCTTCAGGAAAACATTGTTAGAGAAACAAAGAGGAAATTAAATGAGGTTCTTCAGCAGCGAGACCTGAAGAAAGAGATTGATGCTCAGAGGACACATCATGAAAATGCTCTATTTGAAAAGAGCAAAGAACTTGCTTTAGAACTAAAAGATAAACCAAATGACGAAGAAACACTGAAGAAAGAGTTTGATTTGTTTTGGGAACAGTGTGTGAATAAGATCAAGTCAGATACTCCTGAAATCAAAGATATCAACATAATGAGAGATGTGAGAGAGATCCTTAGTGAAACCTCTGGAAGTGTTACTGTAGACCACTGGAAGGATAGAAGGGATATTTTCACAGTGCCCAGTTTTTCAGATTATGTAAAGTTAAAAAAATCAAGTGGAATAATCACAAATGCATTCAGATCAGCTAAAGAGAAGTTTGGTTATGCTCTTTCAAACGAGGACGAAGCTCAAATAAGATCATTTGTCACAGACGTTGATCAGCATATAGACAAAGAGATTCAGTCCTTTAACATTTCAAAGATGGGCTACAACAAGATCTGCATTCAACAACTCACAGGTTACATCAAGGCAAGAGTAATAGAACATGAGGAAGGACCAGTGAATTATGTGTTCAAGCATGAATTCTTCATGGATTTAGTTTATTCCATCTGCAAGAGAGCAAACAAGATGATCACTGACCAGCACACACTGTTCAGGGAAGCCAATGATCCTGTAATATATGTTGAGAAGAAGAGAGAAGAGTACTATAGTATTTTCCAGAAATATTGTCATGGAGCAACATCGGCTGCCATTTTTGGTGAGATCATCTGTCAGAAACTTAAAGAGCCCATTGAGCAGAGTGTCTACAAGAAGACTGCCAGAGAGTTGGCTGGTGAAATGAGATCAAACTGTCAATCACTGAATGGAAACAGATCAAATCTGGAGAAACACATCCTGAAGACACTGGCAGAAGAGGAGGATTTTGAAAAATACATGAACTACATTCATAATCCCAGAGATCACTTCAAGAGTTTCATCAGTGATAAAGTCAGTCGGTACATCACTGATAAGTTCAGTGTCAGTGTTTTACCCGAGATGAAGGGGAACGTTAAACTCCTGCAGCAGAAGATCATGAAAGCAGCTCAAGAATCTACTGAACATGTTCAAGTGAACAGTGGAGATGTTGGTTTGTGGTTGAAGAGTTTCACTCAGAAGCTCTCTGATGTGCTGATCTTCTCTGAAAAAGACCTCAGTGGAGTGAAACATGATGATGTTGATGTAAAACTCCTAGAAGATGTGATAGGACAAGATCTTCCTGCTATAATATTGGACATCAGCAGTGGATTCACAGAGACTTTTCCAGTAAAACTGGACTTTAAAGACAGACCAGATGAGCTTCTGATTGATCACTTCTGTCAGTGCTGTTGGGTTCAGTGTCCGTTCTGTAGTGCCATCTGCACCAACACCATAGAAAACCATGATGGAGATCACAGTGTTCCTTTCCACAGAGTGGATGGAATTAATGGATGGCATTACCATAACACAAAGGATCTCAGTGCTGATTTTTGCACAACTTTAGTAACAAGTAGTAAAAGATTTTGTGTATCTGATGTGTGGTTTCCATGTAAAGAATACAGAAGCGCAGGAGGAGTTTATGCGAAGTGGAGCATCACCCCTGACCTCTCTAAACTGCCCTACTGGAGATGGTTTGTGTGCAGATTCCAGAAAGATCTGGAAGAGTATTATGAGAAAACATTCCAGGGTCATGGTGAGATTCCACCTGAATGGGGAGAGCTCACAGAACAAGAAGCTATTGAGAGTTTGGATCAATGTTTTGATTGATCAACACAAAATCCAGCTTTTCAGGAGTATTCTCTACTTTAAGTTCAAAATCAATTCCAGTTTTCCACTCAATCACACTCTCTCTCCGAAAGTTGAAACAGCTGTTACTATTTATCAGTTGACTCTCTCCTTACAGCTTGTCCCGGAGTTGCATTCTCCCCATTGCTGACTTCGCTTGGCCATGCCCCCTCCACCACAATACATTTACACACTCAATTATATAATCTCTAAATCTGTCACTTTTTGAATCATTTATTATTTTATTTAGGGTGGATGGGATATAGTGCACCAAGGATAGTGAACAATTCAGACAGAGTAAATATGCTTTCCATTGGGTCAAATGAGATTTGGTTTTACGTCATGGTCATGTGAAGCACCACAGTGTCCGAAATCGCATACTTCCCAACTATATTTTAGGCGAAAAACAGTGGGACACGTATCTATTCAAGAGAGCATGAGAGTGTTTTCCAGTCCAAAGACATGTGTGCATGTCAGCGCAGATGTGTGCTAATTCATTCAAGCTGTGACGTAAACAAAATGCTGCTGGCTATTTAAAAAAAAAGAGAAGTCCTGTTCTGAATTCCTTTTTCAATCACAATACTGTAAATGTCAAATAAATTGAGTAAAAATGCTTATCTAGCCATTTCACAATTTTGATTTTAAGTAATGGTCAAAATCTGTAGTAGACTTAACTTGTGCATGTTTAATCACACTATATAAAACAAACAAAAAAAAAGCTTATAACAAAACAGCAAAGCATTTTATTGATTTAGCAAAACTATTAAACATTAAACCATTGAGCTTGTATCTATATCTATAATAAACATAACATCAACATGCACTGTCATTACATGGCTCTCTGAAATATTTAATTCTGCTTGGTTAATTGTGCAATCTATCGGTCTGATATTTCTGAATAACAAGTGTAGCAGTTCCTGGATATTTTGATTAATCATGTCTGCATCACAAGTAAGCTAATAAAATGAATGTTAACTCAAATGTTTCATGGCCATTTATTTATTTTGCAAGCAGTCTTATATTTTAGTGTGATAATGAGCAATGACAACTTCACACTTTCTTAACCACTTAACTGTGGTTTACCACTTAACCACCCCTTTTTGACAATCTAAACTTAGCTAAATGGTTGTAATTCAAGAATGCTTTGGAATGTAGACCTAAGTTTGGTCTTGTCTTACAAAAGACACTCAGCAGATTACTGCAAAAGCATTTCAAAAAAATGTAAGTATGAAAAAAAATTATGGAAGTTTACATTTATTGCAAATCAAATGTACGTACTACACTACTAAATTTTCATTATATTTTATATTAAATATGTGTTTTACAAAATATTTTTTACTCTAAAACAATAAAATAAAAGCCATGTCAAACCAAGTTGTGTTCCAAATTTGAAGTTGATATCACAAAAATGTAAGTTCCTATGAGATTTTTAGGCGCTGTACAAAAAAATAAATAAAAATAAAATAAATAAAAAAAACACCGGGTGTCACCCACATTCCATTTAACTTTTTTCAAGCATTCTCCTGCAACGAATTAATACATTTCTTTGTATTACCCTGAGACAGACCTTTCTGACGATGTGTTTTGCGAAGATTAGAAAAGGTTTTGGATTATAAAGTAGTCAAAATACATTTTGTAATATGAAAACCTGAAACTGCCCAACAGGGGAGGGGGAGCCCACTAAAATAATTTAGAGTACAGTTTCCATGGTAACACTATGGACTGCCAAACCTGACTTAATAATAAAAAATAATAAAAAAAACACATAAATAAATATACAAATAAAAAATAAAAATAATAATACATATACATATGAAAAAATATATATAAAAAAATGTTTTCCTTATTTATCTATAATTTTATTTTTTCCACATTTATTTATTCATTTATATATTTATGCATTTATTTATTTCCACTTTTATTTATTAATGTATATATATGTATTAATGTCTACATTTATTTATTTCCATTTTTATTTATGTATTTATGTCTACATTTATTTATTTCCACATTTATTCATTTATACATTTCTTTCTCTGTATGCTAATGAGGCGTGTTCCAGCATGTTTTACCTCAGACATAACAATCAAGCTCAGAGTGGCAGTGCTGAAGCTTTGAGGCCACAGTGACACCTTGTGGTGTGACAAAACAATACGCAAGAGGTTTGTGGACGTGACTTTATAGGTCACGCAGGGAATGAATGACTTAGTGATGGGGAAGTGACTTAGTGATGGAGAATATGGCCAAAATCTTAAATCACTGTTTATGTCCTTTAATATCATCAACTGTATGTATAGGGTTACCATATATGCCTACTCTTTATTCCAGACATGACCGTAAAACATCAGCCAGTCGGGATTTCTAAAATGGCTTGCCAAACATGAACAGAAGCGATTATCAGAAGAAATCACATTTCATGTAAATGTGCTGAGGCTGATAAGAGCTTCTGTTTATTGTCGATGACACTCGCACACCACGAGGAGAAAAACCAGCGCACATTTTAGTCTACGTAAGCATATTGATCAATCTACAAATTCACATTTCTTAATTTTGCATGCGCAACGTGACGATTCAAATGCTTAAAAATATAACGCATATTTCAAAGATGCTGCTCTTGGATACTGATTAACACATTTTTGCAATTATTAGGTTGTAGTGAATGTGAAAGACATAATTCACCTTTGTTATTAAGTGTAGTTCTGTACACTATGAGATCGTTAAAATTAGAAATCAGGAAAAAAAAAATACTTGTACACTGTTAGACCTTACCGGGTTTTTTTACAGTAAAATACTGGCAACACTGTTGCCAGTAATATACTGTTAATTGTACAGTTCTTTACTGTAATCTACAGTTTGTTTATGTAAAAATGCACTAAATTAAAATTCAAGTTAACTAATTACACTTGCAGAAACCGACTGCCTTAAATTGACCAACTGTCATTTAAATGTATTAACTAAAATGTATAATGCATTAATAATGTGAGCAAAGTATTACTGTGAACTTCTTTCATTTGAGACCACTAAAAAACTTTTGTAAATAAAGAGATTTCCACTGGACCAGCAACTACACAGTCACCGCCTGTTAAATAAAGCAACATGCAGCAAATCATCAATGTCTCTAGATCTTCTCCTGGACTGAAGCACAGGCTCTACTCTTCAGCACAACGGTGACCCAAAAAATTAATTTTACAGTAAACTACTGGCAACAGTGTTGCCAGTATAAACCTGTTTTATAACTTACAGTTTATTACTGTTTAAATACATGTTGTGGGTGTGTCTTTTTATCTTACACTGTTAACCCTTTCAACCCCACAGGAAAATCCACACTACAAAGAGTAAAAAGTAACATTGACGCAGTGTTGCAGTGAGATAATTAAGTGAATATGTTGAATAATAAGTGAATAAGTGAAATAAGTTATTGTTGAGCATTAGTGAATAACGCCTGCTGTTAACAAGCAGAATCACTCACAGCAAAAACTCCAGTGTTAAATGAACTCTCCTGGGAGTTTATATGGCTCCAGACTCAAGAGTGTTAAAGTGTTAAAATATGAGTGTTAAATTAACACTCAAGAGTGTTAAAGTTAATGAGCTAATTAAGTGATTAATTGAGTGATGATTTACCATTATTGAAGACACCTGATGTTAACAAGCAGAATCACTGAAGGAGAAAATCTATTTTTTTAAGATACCGTTATGGTGATTAGTGCTTGCTTTAGTTGGGCTCTTGACCCTTAAACTGTTAACATTAGATTTTATTTGGCTGTTGTATCTGAGTTGTAACTGCCAGATGAACAAAGAGAAAAGTTGATTAGGTTGTGTTGGTTATGTTTTGACATAATCATAATTTGACCTGAGTCACTAAACTCAATTAGAGTCTAATCTCTGACTTAAATGTATATTGTTGATTACAGCATCACTGTGATTCTACAGCATAAGATCCAGAAATGTCTAAATAATCTAAATGTTTTTTTAAAGTTGTTCTGATAAAACAAAATCATTCTTTTAGGCACACACAGACATCAAGAATCAGTGTATGAATCTCAACAATGGTGACAAACAGAATATTCAATTAGGGAAAGGAAATTACTAAGACAATTCAGTTCATAATTTATTCATACCGCAATGCATGATGGGAGCCATGAATGAGTTTTGATTGGTGGCACCCAGAATGCACTGCAACATGCTTTATTATTGTCACCATTGTTGAGATTCACAGGCTGATTATTGATGTCAGTGTGTCTAAATAAAGTACATTTCTTTCGGTAATTGTCTTTGATCAGAACAACTTTCAAGAAATATTTTGGATTATGTTGAAAATGCTGATAATCATTTGCTGTAGAATCACAGGGCTGCTGTAATCAACAAGACAGACATAACTCTCTAAATGAGATTTGTGCTTCAGGTCAAATTATGATTATGTCAAAACATAACCAACACCACCTGATCAACTTTTCTCTTTGTTCATCTGGCAATTATAACTCAGATACAACAGCCAAACAAAATCTAAAGTTAATGATTTAAGGGTCAAGAGCCCAACTAAAGCAAACACTAATCACCATAACGGTGTCTTAAAAAATGAGATTTTCTCCTTCAGTGATTCTGCTTGTTAACATCAGGTGTCTTCAATAATGGTCAATCATCACTCAATGAATCACTTAATTAGCTCATTAACTTTAACACTCTTGAGTGTTAATTTAACACTCATATTTTAACACTTTAACACTCTTGAGTCTGGAGCCATATAAACTCCCAGGAGAGTTCATTTAACACTGGAGTTTTTGCTGTGCTGAAGGAAAGAGGAACACAAGAACAGAAAATAGAGAACTAAGACTGACTTCCAGCCATTACACATTTTTACACTTATTATTAACAGTATGACTTTAATTCTGTCAAACATCTAATTGTTATTGAGATCACTGTCATACATCAAAGTTGTAATTGAGATGTTAAATTGAAAATGTTTGTTTTGAAGTTACCATGATGGAGATCAGTGTTTGCTTTAGTTGGGATGCTGACCCTTGACTGTTTAATATTATTATTTCACTGGCTGAATGAACTGTGTCTTTGCACTTGTGCACACACAGTTTGTGAATGACTGCAGTTATACTGATTATGATGAAACAAATCATCATATAGCCTGTTCATACACTAAATCTCTTTCAGTTTTTAATTCTGTATCAAAAATGTTATATTACCACCACTGTGAAACCATAGTAATAAATTACAATGATAATTTTTTTAACACATAATGCACAGCCTAAAAAAGAAACAGAGCTACAATGTCTTGTAGAAACACAGACATATCAAAAATCTGCATATGTCTCTCATCAATGGTGACAATAATTTATTTGTATTTATTTATTCATGCAGGAGTGCATGCTGGGAGTTTTATACAATCCTGGAACCCAGCATGCATTGCGACATGAACGTTTTTATTGTCACCATTGTTGAGATTCATGTGCTGATTTTTGATGTCTGTTAAGCAGGAGTTCAAAAAGTTTTAAAACACTATATTATTTCAATATTCTTCAGAATAACTAGTTACAGAAACATTGCTGTATTTCACATTATAGATTAAAAGATATGATTAATATGAAAAACCCATAAATCTAAAGCTTTTACACTGGTTAAGATCAGAGAATCGGACATGTTCAGGATGATTATGTAATCATAACAACAGTCATGAACACCTTATCATCTTTCTCTTGACTTTTTCTTGCCATAACAAACGTATTTTATAAATGCATAGTTAAAGCAGTCAGAGAAAAACTGATATAATAAAGTCAATGGTTTAAGAGCCCAACTAAAACAAATACTGATCTCCATCATGGTGATAATAACTTTATTATTTTCAATAAAACATCAACAACTAAAAATCTGTTAATTCTCAACAATAACTTTTGTACAAAAGAAATAATGTGAAACTGGTTTGTAAACTGGTGTCACACTCAGTGTTTCTGGAAGTCAGTTGTAGTTCTTGTGTTTCTCTTTTTTCTGTTCTTATTTCTCTGTCGTTCAGTGATTCTGCTTATCAGGTGTTCGTCAGTGTCTCAATTCACTCACTTCTTTTCATTCACTCTGTCAAGGGGACTATATTAGTGAACTAATGTAGGAAATAGTGAATGAGGGTATAGGGCAGGGAACGGCAACTGGCGGCCCGCGGGCCAAAACTGGCCCGCCAGCAATATTTTCTGGCCCGCCGGATTATTTTGGTAGTCCTAAATGCTCCACAAAACTCTTCCACTACTTGAGAAAAGCCGTAGTCGCGCGGCGATTTCACCGCCGCGGGAATCATGCGGCGCGGGATTACATTTTAAAGTATAACTGTGCGTTCATACCGGACGCGAATAGCGCGTCAAATTCGCGCCTGCCGCGTCTAGTTATACGCTTGACCACTTTGTGTCCATTCGCGCGTCAAAAGACGTTAGCGGTCAGAACTCTGGTGTACTTTGGACGGAGCGGGCGGTCTGACTGACAATAGCCCACTCGCACTCCCGACATCTTTTGACAGCGTATCCGCACTTAATTCTGACCGCCTGTACACCTAGCTCTGAGGAGCTGTTTGGTACTGAAACCATTGTCAGTCAACAACATTCTTTTTTTGCAAGGATGTTTGAAATAGTTCGGCAGAAAATAGCCTACTTCATTTCGTCAGTAGGGCAATATGATTTTCGTTTATGTTGCTTAGAAATTTGAGTGATAGGCTTTGTCCTATTTAATTTATGTTATTTATATTTCTTTTTTTTCTTTTTTTTCTGTGGCATTTTTTTTTCTCTGCTGACAGTACACTGTTAAAATAGCCTAATATTTATATTGACACGAACACAATTTTTGTATAGCATTTATAATTATTATAGGCTACTTAATCTCCTTCTTTCCGTTAGAGACATTTGAATGTGAGATTATGGAAACGAGATCTAAATTTTGCGGACCCGTCAGGTCGGGAAATAAAGCGGGTGAACACCGAGTATATTTTAAGCGGTTGCGAACCTTGTGGGAGCGGGACAGAAAAAAAAACAGTCCCGCGCAGACCTCCTTAAACCTTAGGTGTGTATGTGTGTGTCCCCGAATAAGTAATAATAAAAAAAAAGGAATAAAATTCAAAAGTCGGACTGTACGGAATGAGGCATGATTGCTATTCACACCTTTATTAAAATGGCTGTAATCTGTTACCACAATAGTACTTGATCTGTTTAAAATGATTTCCTTGATATATGCATAAGGTGTTAAATTAAAAATCAAAATTAAAATTTGTCTAATCCAGTAATTCATTTTTTCTATTTTTGATCTGAGCACAATCAGAAAATCAGAAAACCCGTCCTAATTCGTTTTTTTCATTTCAGTTCAGGAAATAAATAATGGAAAAACAAGTCGTTTTTCATCTTTTTATTTTTGGTTTTAATTTGAAAAAAAAAGATTGAATGAATGATCCACGGACGGTGACGGACACATCATATTCCACAATTATAGGCCTATATAAGAGTATTTAATTTGTATCCATAGGCCTACTCCGTGTAGCTGGCCCGCCATCTACTGGCTAAAAAAAATATTGGCCCGCGGCCAAAGTTACTTGCCGACCCCTGGTATAGGGTGTGATTGGGAAAACAGCCACTGAGAGTCGATTTTGAGCACTGTTCATTTAAAGTATATTCCTGTAGGCTATTTTTGTTTTCTACGGTATATTACTGTTTTAATGGAAAATAGTATGATATTGTCAGAATTAGGCCTTTTTTTACAGCAAGGGTTAACAGTGTAGGCTAATATATGTCCAAATAGAAACTGTTATTTCAAATTGTAATAATATATCACAATACTGTTGTTCATAGCCTAGGCTACTATATTTTAATCAAATAAACGCAGGCTGGGTGAGGATAAGAGACTTATTTCAAAAACATTTAAAAATACAACTGACCTTACGTAGGCCAATAGCAGCGCTTAGTAAATCGTGACGTACGCCAATAGCAGCTGCAAATCAGAAGCATTTGTGGGAAATATCGACTGTTTTAACCAACAAACGTAGAATTTGTAGTGTTCTTATCGTGTTTAACACAATCTATACTTGATGTCCAAGTATAGATTGTGGACCAGGACCAGCGGGCAGCATACTAGAGGCACGCAGCTCGCAAGTGGTTTTCTCTAGAATACCTTGTTCTCCTGATTTTTCAGTGCTGTATTTTAGTCAAGGTAAGGCCATCTTCGATTTTCTTGTTCTTTTGTAATTTTAATTTGACATAATCCTGTATTTCAGTTAGACGCATTGGCACTTTAGAGAAATAGCCGCGAACGAAACACATGTAACTGTTTATAGCAACCTAATTTGCACGTAACTTAAGCCGTTGCTCCTAGCACTTTAGATTTGACACATTTTGCCGTTATTGACTTAATTGCCCGAACGAAACAGCATCTGTGAAAATTGATAGATATAAATAGAAGGGCTTTCAGATCACTTCAATAGGACCAGCGGGCAGCATACTAGAGGCACGCAGCTCGCAAGTGGTTTTCTCTAGAATACCTTGTTCTCCTGATTTTTCAGTGCTGTATTTTAGTCAAGGTAAGGCCATCTTCGATTTTCTTGTTCTTTTGTAATTTTAATTTGACATAATCCTGTATTTCAGTTAGACGCATTGGCACTTTAGAGAAATAGCCGCGAACGAAACACATGTAACTGTTTATAGCAACCTAATTTGCACGTAACTTAAGCCGTTGCTCCTAGCACTTTAGATTTGACACATTTTGCCGTTATTGACTTAATTGCCCGAACGAAACAGCATCTGTGAAAATTGATAGATATAAATAGAAGGGCTTTCAGATCACTTCAATAGGACCAGCGGGCAGCATACTAGAGGCACGCAGCTCGCAAGTGGTTTTCTCTAGAATACCTTGTTCTCCTGATTTTTCAGTGCTGTATTTTAGTCAAGGTAAGGCCATCTTCGATTTTCTTGTTCTTTTGTAATTTTAATTTGACATAATCCTGTATTTCAGTTAGACGCATTGGCACTTTAGAGAAATAGCCGCGAACGAAACACATGTAACTGTTTATAGCAACCTAATTTGCACGTAACTTAAGCCGTTGCTCCTAGCACTTTAGATTTGACACATTTTGCCGTTATTGACTTAATTGCCCGAACGAAACAGCATCTGTGAAAATTGATAGATATAAATAGAAGGGCTTTCAGATCACTTCAATAGGACCAGCGGGCAGCATACTAGAGGCACGCAGCTCGCAAGTGGTTTTCTCTAGAATACCTTGTTCTCCTGATTTTTCAGTGCTGTATTTTAGTCAAGGTAAGGCCATCTTCGATTTTCTTGTTCTTTTGTAATTTTAATTTGACATAATCCTGTATTTCAGTTAGACGCATTGGCACTTTAGAGAAATAGCCGCGAACGAAACACATGTAACTGTTTATAGCAACCTAATTTGCACGTAACTTAAGCCGTTGCTCCTAGCACTTTAGATTTGACACATTTTGCCGTTATTGACTTAATTGCCCGAACGAAACAGCTGTACTCACTCAAGCGGTGAGAGCATTATCTGTATATCTGTGTAATTTGCACGCTGCCGCGGAAGCGTCAGCGGAAGCATTCAGCTCTCGTGTTCAGCCTCCTCGTGTGAAGACCGACTCGGGTAAAGACCAGCGACTCTACCTGCGCGACTCCACCGAGCAAGGACACCAGAAAGGCACTTAAGTATCTCCTCTTCCCTTCTTTTTCCCTCTACTTATCTTATTGTTCACCTTCATCAACATGTGCTTTCAATACATTCCTGTTATCTCTCGGCAACGTCCTTTCATCACGCGCAATAGACAGCGCAATACTGCCAATCTGCGTCCCATCCTCACATCCTCACACACTCCTCTCTCTCTTTCCGTGGGTCTATGGAATTGTCAGTCAGCAGTCAATAAAGCTGACTTCATTCCAGCCTTTGCATCTCATTCTACTCTTAGTATCTTGGGGCTGACTGAGACCTGGATCCGTCCAGAAGACTCAGCAACCCCTGCTGCTCTCTCTAGCAATTTCTCCTTCTCCCACTCCCCGCGCCAGTCTGGGAGAGGTGGGGGTACAGGGCTTCTCGTTTCTAACAATTGCAAATACTCCACGCTCTCTTCTCTATGCAACAACAACTCATTTGAATATCATGCTATTACACTTACAACTCCCATTAAAATCCATATTGTAGTCATTTATCGCCCCCCAGGTCAGCTGGGTAACTTTGTAGATGAGCTGGATGTGCTGCTGTCCACTTTCCCTGAGGACGGCACCCCACTTCTAGTCTTCGGTGACTTCAACATTCATCTCGAAAAGCCACATGCAACAGACTTCACCTCACTCCTAGCCTCTTTCGATCTCAAACGACTCATCACCACAGGTACTCACAAATCAGGCAACCAACTGGACCTGGTTTACACACGCAACTGCACCACAGAAAACATCCTGGTGACACCTCTCCACGTTTCAGATCATTTCCTCATTACTTTCAGTCTACAACTCTCTACCCCTGCACCACCACCCCCACCACCAGTCACTTTCAGACGAAACCTGCGCTCACTTTCCCCCTCCCATCTTTCCTCTGCCGTGTCATCCTCTCTTCCCCCACCCTCACAATTCTTATCTCTGGATGTGAATACCGCAACGGACACCTTATGCTCCACTCTAATCTCTTCTCTAGACATTATCTGCCCCCTCTCCTCCAGGCCAGCACGCGCTACTCCCTCTAACCCCTGGTTATCTGAGGTTCTTCGGGAACACCGGACCGAACTCAGGGCAGCGGAGAGGAAATGGCACAAATCAAAAGACGCATCTGACCTGAGTATGTATCAATTTCTCCTCTCCTCCTTTTCTGTCGATGTTCATGCTGCAAAATCTTCATACTTCCACAACAAGATCAACAGCTCCTCCAACACACGACTACTCTTCAAGACATTCAACTCTCTCCTCTGTCCACCTACACCACCACCCGCCTCCTCCTTAACTGCTGACGATTTTGCGCACTTCTTCACCAAGAAAACAACAGCTATCAGCAGTCAATTCTCAGCTCCACACACACAGGAACCCAGACCGACCCCTTCCACAGCCAATATCCCTCTGTCCTCCTTTTCTTCGCTAACCGAGGAAGAAGTATCTACACTTCTCCTCTCCAGTCACCCTACCACCTGCCCGCTTGACCCCATCCCCTCACACCTTCTACAAGCCATCTCTCCCACACTTCTACCATCACTCACACACATCATCAACTCATCCCTCCATACTGGCACCTTCCCTACAGCATTCAAGCAGGCTCGGGTTACTCCACTGCTCAAAAAACCAACGCTAAACACATCATTTGTAGACAATTACAGACCTATCTCTCTCCTACCATTCATTGCGAAGACACTTGAAAGAGCTGTCTTCAACCAACTAACATCCTTCTTGTCTCTAAACAACCAGCTGGACGTCAACCAATCTGGCTTCAAGAAAGGACACTCAACTGAGACTGCATTACTGTCAGTCACAGAAGCCCTACGGATCGCAAAAGCTGCTTCCAAATCTTCAGTCCTCATTCTCCTGGATCTGTCTGCTGCCTTCGACACGGTGAATCATCAGATCCTTATGTCCACCCTCTCATCACTGGGCATCACAGGAACTTCACTCCACTGGTTTGAGTCCTATCTCACAGGTAGGTCCTTCAAGGTCGCATGGAGAGGTGAGGTATCCAGAGCACATCAGCTGACCACAGGGGTTCCCCAGGGTTCAGTTCTTGGTCCCCTCCTCTTCTCCATCTACACCACATCACTGGGACACATCATACAGGCACACGGTTTTTCCTACCACTGCTATGCTGATGACACGCAGCTCTTCCTCTCCTTTCAACCAGATGATCCCACAGTAGCTGCACGGGTCTCAAGCTGTCTGGCGGACATCTCCACATGGATGAAGGAACATCACCTGCAGCTCAACCTGGCAAAGACTGAGCTTCTCGTCCTCCCTGCCAATCCGTCTCTACAGCACGACTTCACCATCCAGCTAGAGTCATCATTAATCACCCCATCAAGATCGGTCAGAAATCTTGGAGTAACGTTTGATGACCAGCTGACCTTCACAGATCACATTTCAAAGACAGCGCGATCATGCAGGTTTGCACTGCACAACATCAGGAAAATCAGGCCTTTCCTAACTGAGCATGCAACACAACTCATCGTCCAGGCCCTGGTCATCTCTAGGCTTGACTACTGCAATGCTCTTCTGGCTGGACTTCCAGCATGTGCAACCAAAACCCTACAGATGATTCAGAATGCTGCAGCTCGTCTTATCTTCAACGAGCCCAAGAGGGCCCACGTCACTCCTCTGTTCATCTCTCTGCACTGGCTACCTCTCGCTGCTCGCATCAAGTTCAAGGCACTGACGCTTGCTTACAGAACTATCACAGGCTCAGCTCCCTCCTACTTTCACTCACTCCTACGAGTCTACATCCCTACCAGACACCTACGATCGGTCAACGAGCGACGTCTCGTGGTTCCATCACAGAAAGCCACAAAATCACTTTCCAGAACATTCTCATTCACAGTTCCATGCTGGTGGAACGCTCTCCCCACCCTCATCCGGAATGCAGAATCCCTGACAACATTCAAAAGACAGCTGAAAACCAATCTCTTCCGTGAGCACTTAACCTTATAGAAAAAAAAAAAAAAAAAAAAAAAAAAATTTTCCTTTCCCTTTGTAACATCACTTATCAGGCTTATGCTACTCTGAATAATACCTGAACTTCGTACTTTGAGCACTTCTTGCGTTGTTGTTGCTTTTGCCTCTTTATGATGACTCGCTGAATTTTGTCCTAATTTGTAAGTCGCTTTGGAGAAAGGCGTCTGCTAAATGACTAAATGTAAATGTAAATGTAAATGTCGCGAGTGTATCCATCGTGAAAAATCGAAGCTTGAATTTCCAGTTACAGTCGTACAGAAAGACAGGTCGACTCTGCGCTATAAATAGCCCCCGCGCGCTCTATACTATTGTCGTTGAGAGCGTTGAGGACTCTATCCGCCCATTGATCGCTAGATGGATCGGCAGCAAGCGGCAACATTCTAATCTGAAAAATGAAGCCTACCCGGAAGTGCGAAAAACTGCAATACATCGAAAATCCTCTAGGGGCAGGTCCCAAAAGGGAGCAAATGTCCATAATGTAATGCTGTTCATTACAGCACCCCCATGTTAAAATGTCAGTTTTCACAGCATAAATTCATGTTTTTACAGGTTGGTCCCATGGACTTTATTTTTCGATAGGTTCCGAGTGCCTGACAACTGTGAGGGGGGTGAATTTTTTTCTAACTCGTTAGTTTAGATCGTAGATATAAAATGTATGACAAATAAGGGCGCGATTGACAGCTTGATTGACAGCTGACAACGAGCATAGGCTGCGCCGAGTGGAATTCCTGAAATTTGACGTCTCGGCCATGATCTGACACAACACATCATACCTGTAAATTATCCTTTCTGAACATTTGTATTGAAATATGGCGCCGCCCATACCCCCCATAAACGGGCTCAAAACCGTTCTTCAGAAAGTCTATGGGTGACGTCACAGACGCTTTGTCCATATTTTTTACAGTCTATGATCGGCAGATCTGGGCGGGTATACCCTCATCGTAGCACGACGATCTTTTTAGCTTATTTGATTTATTATACATTTAAATAGTCCAACAAATGCTTACTGTACACCAGTGTACAGTATCATTTCAAATTGACAATTTATGTTATATCAATTTAGGTTTCAATATGTGCTATCGTCAGGTTTTCATACCTCAAATTAAAACCCAGTCATATGTCTAATGGTAACAAAATAAAAAACAAACTAAGATTGTGCCCTGTATCATGAAGAAAACATATGTTTATTTTGTGTTACATGATAGCCAGGGCACAATCTTAGTTTGTTTTTTATTTTGTTACCATTAGACATATGACTGGGTTTTAATTTGAGGTATGAAAACCTGACGATAGCACATATTGAAACCTAAATTGATATAACATAAATTGTCAATTTGAAATGATACTGTACACTGGTGTACAGTAAGCATTTGTTGGACTATTTAAATGTATAATAAATCAAATAAGCTAAAAAGATCATCGTGCTACGATGAGGGTATACCCGCCCGGATCTGCCGATCCATCTAGCGATCAATGGGCGGGTAGAGTCCTCAACGCTCTCAACGACTATAGCAGAGAGCGCGCGGGGGCTATTTATACCGCAGAGTCGACCTGTCTTTCTGTACGACGGTAACTGGAAATTCAAGCTTCGATTTTTCACGATGGATACACTCGCGACATCAAGTATAGATTGTGTTAAACACGATAAGAACACTACAAATTCTACGTTTGTTGGTTAAAACAGTCGGTATTTCCGGCAATGCTTCTGATTTGCAGCTGCTATTGGCGTACGTCACGATTTACTAAGCGCTGCTATTGGCCTACGTAAGGTCAGTTGTATTTTTAAATGTTTTTGAAATAAGTCTCTTAAGCCTGGAACACACCAAGCCGACGCCGACGAACTAGCGCTGATGAAAGCCGACTGTGTTGTCGCCTCGCGTCGGGGTTAAAAGCTGCACTTGAACACACCGAGAGAACTACTGCCGACTGTCAGCTAGAATGCGCGTTCTGCGCCTCCGTGTAAATGAGACAACTGTCTATTTCTGCAGATATATTCGTCTAAATTCGTCATTCAAAAAGGGAAACCGACGCTGCGGCTGCAGATACACAAACTGTAAGCAAAGCAGTGCGTGCTTACCGTTTTGAATATCAATCCTGCTAAACACTTTCTTTATTCCACTCCTCTCGTGTTAATATTGAAATATGCGCCAAGGAACACTCAGGTAAGATGACATATCATTAAAACAGCCTTCTATCTGTACCGATTTGACTTTACTCGCTGTTTTGCTATTATTCTCGTGCACTGCCTTGTTCACTAAGCTGAACAGCCAATCAGAGTTCCCTCTTTCACCGACGGCCCGACGCCGATTCAACATGTCGAATCGGCCGTTACAAAGCCGATAAGGACCAATTTCAGCCGACGGTGCGGAACACACTGAGAAGATTTAGTCGGCCGACGCACGGAAACTGCCCGACGGCCGACCGTCGGCTTGGTGTGTTCCAGGCTTTATCCTCACCCAGCCTGCGTTTATTTGATTAAAATATAGTAGCCTAGGCTATGAACAACAGTATTGTGATATGTTATTACAATTTGAAATAACAGTTTCTATTTGTACATATATTACAAGTATTTTTTTTTCCTGATTTCTAATTTTAACGATCTCATAGCTTTATTTATGCAATTGTAAATGCAGTGAAAATATATGAATGCCTGATCTGATGCTGAACCGTGAATTTTGTGAACCGTTACATAATCCTATATAATTTTAAATTCAATTGTTATAATACTTTACAATATTACTGTTTGTTGTTGTATTTTTCAAAACGTGAAACTTGTGTGTGTGTGTGTGTGTGTGTGTGTGTGTGTGTGTGTGTGTGTGTGTGTGTGTGTGTGTGTGTCAGTTGTATTTTTAAATGTTTTTGAAATAAGTCTCTTATCCTCACCCAGCCTGCGTTTATTTGATTAAAATATAGTAGCCTATATGAACAACATTTGTGATATATTATTACAATTTGAAATAACAGTTTCTATTTGGACATATATTAAAAGTATTTTATTTATTTTTTCCTGATTTCTAATTTTAACGATCTCATAGCTTTATGTATGCAATTGTAAATGCAGTGAAAATATATGAATGCCAGATCTGATGCCACTTCTGTGTATGCACTGCAAAGATGGATTTTCCTTTAATGATTTAATTTGACTGGTAACAGTGTATATTGTGTAATTATTCTAATAGAACTGAGTCTTTTCTCTCTGTTTTGCATGCGTCATGGTAATCATTATTGTTATTATTATTTGTATTTTTTTTGTATTTTTTTTTTTTGCCTCTGTCACAGTGTATTCTTAACCTGAATTAGCAACTGTTCATACGGTATGGGCAACACCAATAGGTAGGCTATCATGTAACACAAAATAAACATATGTTTTCTTCATGATACAGGGCACAATCTTAGTTTTTTTATTTTTTTTTGTTACCATTAGACATATGACTGGGTTTTAATTTGAGGTATGAAAACCAGACGATAGCACATATTGAAACCTAAATTGATATAACATAAATTGTCAATTTGAAATGATACTGTACACTGGTGTACAGTAAGCATTTGTTGGACTATTTAAATGTATAATAAATCAAATAAGCTAAAAAGCTCGTCGTGCTACGATGAGGGTATACCCGCCCAGATCTGCCGATCCATCTAGCGATCAATGGGCGGGTAGAGTCCTCAACGCTCTCAACGACGATACTATAGAGCGCGCGGGGGCTATTTATACCGCAGAGTCGACCTGTCTTTCTGTACGACGATTTTTCACGATGGATATACTCGCGACATCAAGTATAGATTGTGTTAAACACGATAAGAACACTACAAATTCTTCGTTTCTTGGTTAAAACAGTCGATATTTCCCACAAATGCTTCTGATTTGCAGCTGCTATTGGCGTACGTCACGATTACTAAGCGCTGCTATTGGCCTACGTAAGGTTTAGGTCACGCTTATTAAGGATGTAAGGCGAACGGAACGGAACAGTTAAGTTGCTCATGCAAGTGGTAAAATATTTAACCATGCACTTATATTAAAATCGCATACATTTTAAATTAAAACTTAAAATTGACAAAAACAGCAGACTCATACCCTTTCTTTTGCATAATTTAAATCTTTATACAATAAATCTTGCATGTCACAAAGAACTTTCAAAGAAGAAAGAGACGAGTGTTGTTCATTATGTCCCTTGTTTAAGTAAATTGTAGTTTTCCTTGATTTACCCCAGTCAAAGTGAAAAGATGACTGTGAAAAATAGTAGACTAGTATTTCATTAAATGCATTGATGGTGAGATTACTACATTTTATTTAATTAAAAGTATTTATCATAAAATTACTAAATTTTCATGTCAATCTGTATTCATTTTGACCACGAACCATGTGTTGTCACTTTAATTCAGCGCGTGTAGCTCAGCAGAAATAGACTCGGTGCGGAAACGATCGCTGCACTGCTGTATACGCACCACCTGGAACGCATCGACGGACTGCAACTGCCTTGCGGTGCGTATACAGCAGTGCAGCGATCGTTTCCGCACCGAGTCTATTTTTGCTGAGCTACACGCGCTGAATTAAAGTGACAACACATGTTTCGTGGTCAAAATGAACACAGATTGACCTGAAAATTTAGTAATTTCACCATAAGTGCGATTAATTAAATAAAATGTAGTAATCTCATCATAAATGTATTTAATTAAATTCTACTTTTTTCACTTTAAGACCGGGGTAAAGCAAGGAAAGCTACAAATTACCTCAACAAGGCGAGATAATGAACAACACTTGTCTCATTCGTGGAGGTGGAAAAACAAGTTCTTTGTGACATGCAAGATTTATTGTATTAAAATTTAAATGAAAAAGAAAAGGCATGAGAGTCGGCTGTTTTTGTCAATTTTAAGTTTTAATTTAAAATGTAGGCTATGCGATTTTAATATAAGTACATGGTTAAATATTTTACCACTTGCTTGAGCAACTTAATATATAATTATATAGAAGTAATGCATTGAATAATACATTGTTTAAATATGAATGCGCGTTCACAGCAGTGCTGCGTCTGACAGGATTATTCTCTCCAATAAATGCATCATAGAAATAAAAACTTCTCACAAAAAAAGCCCATTTAAAAAAATTTTATCATAAAAATGTATTAATTAACATTAACGAACAATGAATGAGCAATATATTTGTTAGTATTTATAAATCTTTTTTTAGTTGTTAGTTAAAAAATAAAACTATTTAAGCTCTGGTCCATTAATATGAACAAATACTTCTATAAATTTAACAAAGGTTATTTGCAAAAGTCAATTTTAAAAAGATTTAAATACATTAATTTTATTTTTTAAAAGAGATATCTTATGTTAACATTTTTTAACTTTTAAAAAACATTACCCTCCCAGACAACCAATTTATGTGACTAGATAGATAGATAGATAGATAGATAGATAGATAGATAGATAGATAGATAGATAGATAGATAGATAGATAGATAGATAGATAGATAGATAGATAGATAGATAGATAGATAGATAGATAGATAGATAGATAGATAGATAGATAGATAGATAGATAGAACTTTCCAATCAACCAATCAGATTTGAGGGCCAAGTTTACAGTTTATGTCAAGTTTAGGCTTAGAACCAGTGTGAGGTGCTTCAACATCAGTGTTATTCACCTATCATTTCCCTCTGATTTTAGGGAAAAGTTAAGGGTGAGGACTACATTTTGGGACAGGAACGTTATTCCAGGATCAACTAAATATGTTGATCCAGGAACATGTCTTACTTGGCAAAATCCCAGTGGACAACGATGGTGAGCGATTGTTTTGGATTTCGCGCTCATGTAAACAACAGTATTCAGTCATGAAGAAGCATGTAAGTATTCAGTCATGAAGAAGCATGTAAACAACAGTATTACATCAGTGTGCTACTGCTGTAACTCTGACAGAAAAGGACACGGCAGTCACTTGCATCACAGCTCCACCTACTGCGTGGATCAGTTTCTTCATTGTTTACATTTACATTTAGCAGACGCTTTCATCCAAAGCGACTTACAAATGAGGAGAGCAATTGAAGCAAATAAACTAACAAAAGGGCTGTGATCTATGGCAAGCCGTTTTAGCTTTAATTGTACCCAGCGTTACTCGTCGTAATTGCATTTTTACTAGTAAGAATTCAATTAGAGAGCTCTACAATTCAATTCTTACTAGTAGAAATTACAATTAGAGAGCTCTCTAATCCAATTATTACTAGTAAAAATTACAATTAGAGAGCTCTCTAATTCAATTATTACTAGTAAGAATTACACTTACAGAGCTCTCTAATTCAATTCTTACTAGTAACAATTCCAATTAGAGAGCTCTACAAATGAATTTTTACTAGTCATATGTCTCCATTGACTTCCATTCATTTTTAATTACAGAGCTCTACAATTGAATTGTTACTAGTAAGAATTACAATTAGAGAGCTCTACAATAGAATTGTTACTAGTAAGAATTACAATTAGAGAGCTCTACAATAGAATTGTTACTAGTAAGAATTACAATTAGAGAGCTCTCTAATTTAATTATTACTAGTAAGAATTACAATTAGAGAGCTCTACAATTCAATTATTACTAGTAACAATTACAATTAGAGAGCTCTCTAATTGAATTTTTACTAGTAAAAATATGAATTAAAGATATGTATAATTGCAGAGCTCTGTAATTGAATTAAAGAGCTCTGCAATCACATTCTTACTAGTAACAACTGAATTAGAGAGCTCTCTAATTGGAATTGTTACTAGTAATAATTGGATTAGAGAGCTCTCTATTTAAATTGTTACTAGTAAGAATTGAATTAAAGAGCTCTGCAATTGCATTCTTACTAGTAACAATTCAATTGTAGAGCTCTCTAATTGTAATTCTTACTAGTAACAATTCCATTGTACAGCTCCGTAATTAAAAATGAATGGAAGTCAATGGAGACATATGACTAGTAAAAATTCATTTGTAGAGCTCTCTAATTGGAATTGTTACTAGTAAGAACTGAATTAGAGAGCTCTGTAATAGTAATTCTTACTAGTAATAATTTAATTAGAGAGCTCTCTAATTGTAATTGTTACTAGTAATAATTGAATTGTAGAGCTCTCTAATTGAATTCTTACTAGTAAAAATGCAATTACGACGAGTAACGCTGGGTACAATTTAAGCTAAAACGGCTTGCCATAGTGATCCTTCCCAGATTCTGTCTTAGTCAGTAGCCTACACTTTTTTTTAAATAGGCTATATAAATATAGAATAGAAGTTACATTTGGAAATCTGCTTTTCATCATGCAGCAAGAGTTAAATACAAATGAATTGACTAAAGTGACATTTGTGAAAATAAGGCATTTCAATAACTGACTAATAAACTTTTCTTTGACATTAAAGTGAAATTACTGAACCTAAACTTAGGAGCCTGATAAAAAAATAAAAAAAAGATTACATTTCTTAAGTTGTTAATTGAGTATACCATTATTGTAAGGAAGGATAATCAGTGAAGCGAGTGAATGGTTGTCACATGCAGTTTAAGATGTGACGTCATGGAATGAAAAAAAAAAGTTCAGAGATTAGTAAAATAGTGTAGAGACGCGTTTTTTAAAGTTTAACTTCTTTTAACTTAAGCGCTGCGTTTTTAAGAACGCTGTTTTAATGCGCGAGACGCAAACTCAAAGGTTAAAGACGTCCGTCTAGTGCGTTTACATTGAAAAACAATAGAAAAGTAGCGCAGTGGAATGGGAAAACGCCCGTGAACGGCCTCTAATTGTATTTATAGTATAATTAAACAGGCTGTGAGACTACTGAATGACCTCAAAATGTATGTCCAAATGCAAGTTTGAGGGACTTAAATACATACAGCTCTTTAGCTGATGTCACAATGAACTCACACAAAAGCTGATTATTTTTGTACCAATAATCTCGTTTATTGTAGTGCAAAGAGAAGGACAGTGAGATTAAAGTGATTTATTTATGTACCGACCCCATCAGTCCAACACCAACAACATGACTGAACAATGAAAACACTGTGATAAAACACACACACTGAACATCATCTCTGTGACTGAACATTCATAGAGAACAGTGAAAAACTGCAGAACAAACACACATCTGGAGATCGTACCTCTGAAGTGAGCGAACAAACCAGTGTTTGGACCGATAAGGGTGAGATCAGTAGTGTTTCTGAACGTACAGTAGTGAAGATCTGAGGATCAATAAATACAAGCTACAGGATCCGTCCTTCAGCAGCAGACTTTGGTGAAGTTAAAAAAAACAACCATTATAAAAATGGTGAAGCAGCAACAAGTTTTCACATGCAAATGACAACATGTGCGGGTAGAAGATCCTCCAGCATTTCATCTCAGATTAGTGTCGTTTCCAGCTCCACATTCACATTTAATCAGACACAATCAAACTATGATTAAATGAGAATTATTTAACTATATAAAAAAAAAAAAAAAAAGCACTTCATTTGTTCGATGCATTCAAGGCATCCCAGCATTGAGAGTTTGGTTTGTGATGAGTTGTGTCACACAGTTGATTGACAGCTGTCAGAGGATGGATGATTGAAGGCACTGGGTGTGTTTTAAGTGCATTCACACATGCACCGTTACCCTGATGAACACAGAAAGCTACCGTACAACATTAATAAAACCCTCAAAACATAATTAAAATAATCAAAACTTTGATCTACTTCATTAAACTTGTTCGCTCCTGCAGCCCAACTAACACTAAAATAAGACACACAACTACATACTGACGCTCGGGTCAACTAAAAATAAACAAAACTTGATCTAAAAGACAAATAAAATAATAATAATCTACGTTCTCAGCAGGACGATCACAAAGTGCTGAAAGAGAAGTCATGATTAGGCCACTGCCGTGTGTGTGTCTGTGTGTGTGTGTGTGTGTGTGTGTGTGTGTGTGTGTTCATCTGGGCTGCAGACGGGCCAGGCCTCTGCGCGCGTG
The DNA here is from genome assembly GCF_965113295.1 of Leuciscus leuciscus. NCBI lineage: Eukaryota > Metazoa > Chordata > Actinopteri > Cypriniformes > Leuciscidae > Leuciscus > Leuciscus leuciscus. The sequence goes on along the minus strand of NC_138725.1, from coordinate 35,756,167 downwards.
TGTCGACTGTCTCTGCTGGGCCAGGAAGGACTGAGCCGAACTTGAACCGGATCCGGATCGCTCTCCTGCGACCTTCTGATGGAGAGCCATTCCCTGAGGATCACAGAGACGGAGAGAGCGGGCGGTTAATGACAGGAACGGGGGGATTGTAGAGCTCCAGTCGAATATTAAATGCACAACATGCAGCATATCTGTGAAGTGCTGTTGAGTTTACAGAAAATTATTTCAGCTTGCTCCTCTATGGAAGTTTGTTTCCACCACAGAAAAGAAAAGCAAGTCCGACTTTGTTTCTCGCAATTCCAACATAATTTTTTTCCGCAATTCAGACTCAATATCTCTCACAATTCCGTGTTTGTTTTTTGCAATTCAGTGTAAATTCTTTTGAAATTCCCACTTTGTTTCTCGCAATTCCCACTTTGTTTCTTAAATTTTTTTTCACAATTTAGACATCATCTCTCACAATTCATTTTTTTTTTTTTTTTTTTTTTTTTTACATTGTCTCGCAATTCCCACTTTGTTTTTTATAATTATGACTTTGTTTCACGCAATTCCGACATGTTTTTAACAATTCAGCTTGCTCCTCTATGGAAGTCTGTTTCCACCACGGAATAGAAAAGCAATTCCGACTTTGTTTCTCGCAATTCCAACATTATTTTTTTCCGCAATTCAGACTCAATATCTCTCACAATTCAGTGTTTATTTTTTTGCAATTCCCACTTTGTTTCTCGCAATTCCCACTTTGTTTCTTACAATTTTTTTCACAATTTAGACATCATCTCTCACAATTCTGAGTTTTTTTTTTCCAATTCCCACATTGTCTCGCAATTCCCACTTTGTTTTTTTATAATTATGACTTTGTTTCTCGCAATTCCGACATGTTTTTAACAATTCAGCTTGATCCTCTATGGAAGTCTGTTTCCACCACGGAATAAAAAAATGTAAAAGGTTATTTCAAGTTTATGTCTCACAATTTACTGTTTCTTACTATTCTGACTTAATTTTTCCCCCGCAATTCAGACTTTATACCTCGCAATTCAGAGTAAATTTTTCACAATTCCGACTTTGTTTCTTACTATTCTGACTTGCATTTTTTAGAAATTCTGAGTTAAAATTCCCACTTTAAGGCCCAATCCCAATTCTATTTTATACCCCTTCGCCTAACCCCTTGCAAAAGGCGTAGGGGTGAAAATATTCCCCTAAGAAATGGGACACCACTACTACACCGTTACATGTCATTATACATCGTCGCTAGCGCCTACGTCACAGGAGATGCGCCAATGTTTATCACAAACTTCCAAGATGCCGTCGTCAGCTGTAGTCTTGCGTGAGTTACAGCTATTTTTTGTATTTTTCTTCTGAAGTTTGCAGAAAAAAACGGAGATGAAGATATCTTCAACGCCTAAAAGCTGCGTTCACACCAAACGCGAATAGAGCGTCTGGCGCGAGTGATTTCAATGTTAAGACGCGTTTAAGCGCGTCTCTTGCGGCGCGAATGAGGCGTTTAGTGCGGCGCGGTGGACGCGAATTCGCCTCATTCGCCTCCACTTCGCTTCAAACTTTTGCTTTTTACGTCATATTGTTAACGAACTTTAACGATTTTTTTTGCAACCGTTTCTTTGAAGAACATGACCGTAAATATGAACACAAGATTGAACGTGACAAAGAAAATGATTATTGGCAGTCATGTTGCCTCTGTAGCCGGTGTATTCAGGTACATTTCTCATACCCCTTCGTTTCAAGTGTGGTCCCGAAAAATCTTCGTTTTAAGGGCTATCTGGCCCTTCCCCTTACCCCTACCCTTACCCCTACCCCTCCAACCAAAAGAGAATTGAGACAGCCCTACCCCTTCACGTGCACACGCAAAACGGAGGGGTAGGGCCAAGGGGTGAATTGGGATTGGCCCTGATTCTTTCCAAATTCCCACTTTGATTCTTACTATTCTGACCTTCTTTTTTTTTCCGCAGTACCCACTTTATTTCTTTGCAATTCCAAGTTTACATTAACAATAACAGTTTATGAGGTGCATGTTTAAAATGCGCAACAATGACAGTTTCATAAAAGTATAACCACATTCCAACAATTTTTCATTGTTACGATCCTGTCATAATTATGAGTTTTCATTAAAATATTACGACATTTAATATAAATATTAAATTGGTTATATTTTCTTCAGTATAATAAAGTTAAGTCGTGATTACAAAATGAAGCATTATTGTAAAATATTGCCAAAATTATCATATTTTAACTAACATTAAGAAAGGTTTAAAAATGCTCTAAAATATGCTTAATAAATGAGCCTGTATTGTCAAGTGATACAAAGTTTCTCCAGACTGCCATTTTTTACATTAGTTAACAACATTGCAAAATTCTTGAAAAATATTTCTAAAGCATATTTCTTAGTTTATGTTCATTCGAACTAACAATGAACAGTTGATCATGTTAAAGATGAACAAATACTCTAACAAATGTATTGCTCATTGTTAGTTAATGTTAGTTAATATTTTGGTAACACTTAACAATAAGGTCCCATTCATCATTGTTAAGTGTTACCAAAATATGAATAAAAGCTATACTAGTATTTAAATAATAGTAAAACACGACAGGTCACGAGCTGTTCTGACTGATATATTCTCACCATGTTGTACCAGGCCGAGATGATGAGCTTCTCCTCCTGGTCGTGTCTGGATCGAGACTTCTCAAAATCATGCTGAACACACACACACACACACACACACACACACACACACACACACACACACACACACACACACACACACACACACACACACACACACACACACACACACACACCAGAACAAGACCATCATTACCATTGTAAAACAGAGAGACAGTGTGTGTGTGAGAGAGAGAGAGAGAGAGAGAGAGAGAGAGAGAGAGACAGTGTACGTGTGTGTGTGTGTGTGTGTGTGTGTGTGTGTGTGTGTGTGTGTGTGTGTGTGTGTGTGTGTGTGTGTGTGTGTGTGTGTGTGTGTGTGTGTGTGTGTGTGTGTGTGTGTGTGAGTGAGAGAGAGTGTGTGAGAGAGAGTGCGTGCGAGAGTGAGAGAGAGTCTGCGCGCGTGTGTGTGTATGTGTGTGTGAGTGTGTGCGCACACGTGTGTGTGTGAGTGTGAGACCTCGATATGTTGTATCCTCCTGTCTTTCTCTGTCAGCTGGTTCTTCAGGGCCTGAACTTCAGCAGGAACCGTGTTACTCTTCTGCTTCGGGTCTAGAGTCTTAATCACCTGAAACACACACACAAATATATGACAGGATGCAGAAAGATGTGTATGCATGTATATATAACAATGCACATGAGTAAAGCTGAGGTCAGCTGACCGTGCGAGCTCTGTCCACGTATCTCTTGTATCTCTCCTCCATTCGTCTCATGTCTTCATCCTTCTTCTTCAGGATCTCCTGCAGCTCATCGACCTTCTTCGCCACTGACGCGCGCACACACACACACACACACACACACACACACAGATGTTTCCATAAGACCACTTCTCAAAAACACTCCTTCCCGTTCAAAACCACTGCTCGTTGTGATATTTTAATGAACCGATGCAAACGATTCAAACACACTCCAGTCTCTCCCGACTCTGATTCATTTGAACAAATCAGTTCATTTAGAAGATTCATTCAATGAACTGCTTCAAATCAAAAGCATTCCCAGAAGTCCCTGCACTGCATTTTACATTCTTAGAATTAAATGATCTGGGGGATATTTTGTTCTGGGGACACCATAGATGTCTAATACATCTTGTGAAAAGGGGCATAATGTCACCTTTAAGTGTTTTTCTTTAACTGCTAATGCGACCTTTTTACACCACTGACTGAACTAAATGAAGCATTGCGTGGCAATTTCTTGTCATATTTAATGACCATTTTCTAAACTACAGTGAATAAACTGTGATAATGTGAGAAATGTTGAAGGCGACTGAATGGATTTTGGTTTGACTATGTCGTTGTACTGTAATGTGTACAAGAGTGTCTGTGAGCTGATAATCAGAATGACCTTTGACCTTTGTGTTTACTCACTGTTACTGTCCGCCGGCGGCTCTAGATCATCGATGACCTCTCGCTTCTTCTGCAGGTCAGAATGAGCCTCGTGGAGCTTCTCTCTGCAGAAAACACACACACACACACACAACATTAAAACACACATCTGATGAGTAATGCTGCTTCACAGAGATCAGAGATACTCACAGATGCTCCTCCAGCTTCTTCTTCAACAGCGACGACTGTCGGGAAAGAAACAAACACGTGAGACAGAGCAAGATGACAGTGTGTGTCCATCACAGCACATTTACAACACAGTAACAATCAATGTCCAATCAGAGAGCAGACGGGCAGTACTTACGATGACCTGAGGCGGCGGATGATTGGTCGATTAGGAGAAGTGGGCGGACAAAAACAGACGAGCAGGCGTTAATTTCAGCACCGCAAACAAAACAAGTTACAGATTCCACACATTCATCAACTAGACAGAGAGATTTTTTTACGGGAAAAACTGTGGATTTGCATCGGGATCAGATGATCAGGTGAGTAGGTGAGTGATATTACATAAATCACAAACAGATGGAGATCACTCAGTCACTGCTGTCTGTGGAGATACGCCTCTGAATCCTCCGTTCAACACACACTGAACATCCGTGATGAGATGTTTCTGAAGGATACTGAATATTTTGACAGGAAACAATGTATGACTTTCACTGGGATATGACTGGTGGTGATTTCCACCTGAGAGGCAGATCGTCCATCAGACAGCAGCAGAGTGTGTGTGTGTGTGTGTGTGTGTGTGTGTGTGTGTGTGTTTAGACAACTTCAGATGAGTGATTTTAGCTTGGACACAATCATGATATGAGGAATGAGTTCAGTCATTCAGGTGTGTGTGTGTGTTTGTGGATTTAGACTCAACTTCAGATGAGTGGTTTTTGCTCAGACACAATCATGATGTGAGGAATGAGTTCAGTCATTCAGGTGTGTGTGTGTGTGTGTGTGTGTGTGTGTGTGTGTGTGTGTGTGTGTGTGTGTGTGTGTGTGTGTGTGTGTGTGTGTGTGTGTGTGTGTGTGTGTGTGTGTGGATTTAGACTCAACTTCAGATGAGTGATTTTAGCTTGGACACAATCATGATGTGAGGAATGAGTTCAGTCATTAAGATGTGTGTGTGTGTGTGAGAGTGTGTGTGAGTTACTGACGTCCTCAGTTTTGCTGTCCTGCTCCTGTAAAGCTCTCTGCAGCTCCTCGATCTGAGAAACCAGCTGTGAGATCTGCTGCTGACTCAACCTGACACACACAGACAACACGTCAGACGCCAAATGATGATGCACACTAAGGGTTGAACAGACTAGTCCACTTTAATGCTCTGCCATGACACTTTAAGCTTGACGTCGACTAGTCATGATCATTCATGGCCTATAGAGGGCGCAACAGGATAAATCTTTGAAGTCCACTTTTACATAAAATAAATTTATGTTAACATTTAAATAAATGTCAGAGCACTCCATAAGATATGCTTGATTATACCATCTGGATGCTCAAAATTGATCGCATGAATACACGCTTTACACAGCTTATTGTACAGGTAAGTTAACCGTTGTTCTAAACTACTGCTGCATTACGCACACACACACACACACACACACACACACAGAGGCGCGCATATCATGAAGATCACGCGCACAGAATCATTCAGTAGCGCAGAAATGTATTATAAACTCTGTTCTGTCATTTATCAATAAAATAGCTTAGAAAATAAAAAGTTCTAGCATATATTTCTTAGCAACTAAAACCCACAGCGCATTCATATAAATGTAATCTTTACTGTGCTACTTTATCTGTATCTGATTTAGAATGAGCAGAAATCTGGGAGAAATTTAACGACCCCAAATAAAATAAGCTGTTATGTAGGAGCAGTGGGTCATATGCCACAGCTGTGCACAAGGCAACCAGCGTTCGAGTCTCAGCTCGAGGTTCAGGCTTATTTGTCCATTAATGACGTCATCAGTGACTAATCGACTGGACTTTCATCACATAAATGTCGACTGTATGTACACTACCGCTCAAATGTTTAAAGTAATTCAGACTAATTCTGAAGGATCATGTGCCACTGACACACATATATCAAGCTTTCCTCCAACACACTGAAACACTCATCAGACTCGCTCCTGATCTCTCTCTTACACACACACACCTGTTTTGAGTCTCCAGTGTGTTCTGGCAGCGCTGTGACTCCTCCAGCTGAGTCTGCAGCTCCTCCAGTCTGTGTCTGTACGACTCCTCCTGAACACACAGCATCTTGTTCTCCTGCTGCAGACGCACAACTGTATCCCTGACACACAGAAAACACCAGCAAACAAGTTGGCCATTGGATTTATAATTCTATGAAACATATCTGTCATGTTCACAATGCACCACACACCAGCAAACACTGAGTGAACATGAAAAAGTGAAACGCGAAAAAACGTAAACGTGAAAAAGCCAACAGACGCAGACACACACTGATCTGTCTGTGCGCTGTGAGTTGGTCTTAAGACTCGTTATCTTGTGTCTGTGTGTGATCAATGTGTTTTGAAACTGCTAAGCTGTTGAAATGTTAAAGTACAGACACATAACCAGCTACTTGTAATAATTCAAGCGGTCAGTCTTTACAGTTTGTGATTATCAGATTGTATAATTATATACAGTGCAATTTATATGCTATATATTATATTTATTACTCACAGTAGATAATATACTATGTAATATACATATATTCTATAATATATAATATATATACATTTATAAAATGAATATAATTCATAAATCACAGTAGTAATTGTCTGGTACAAAATCTGGATCCCAAAAAGAAAGTTTTAGACAAAATATTAGTGATGAAATCGATGAAAGAATTCATTTAGCCGAAAAACGAAACAAGAAAATTCCTTTCAATTTGATTTTATATATTTCTACAGTTATTTCTACAAATTCTACAGTTATTATAGTCAACTAGAACAATAAAAACTTTAAATGAAAATATATATTTTTTTAAACGTACAATTATTTTATTTTAGTTAGCTGTCAAAGCAACATTTCTCATTGTCCTTTAGTTTAATTTGATGTACAATAACTAAAACTAAAATAAATTCATAAAAACTATAGACTTGAAACAAACTAGAATGAAATAAAAATAAATGTAATTCAAAATATGAATAAAAACTATAATAGAATCTCAATGATACTAAAATAACTGGGAACACCAAGTCAAACACATGGGTAAATAATGCTTTATATTTAAAATATAAATTAATATAAAAAATTATCTATTTAAATAAATAAAAAACATTATATGATGTTTCTTGCAAAAACTATTAGTAAATAGTGTAACAAACAAGTACTACATTAAAGTTAGCAGTGTCACTGTTTCTGATGTGTTTCTCACCTGAACTCTGTTGGCATGATTTCTGATGCCAAGCTGCCAACCGCTCCTGAATCTCCACTCAGAGAATCTACACACACACACAGTCAGGGACAGAGCTGATTGGACGATGGAGTGAGAGAGGGGGCGGGGCTTCTGCTGGTACATGGTGTCAAGTTATGATGGGGTGTGTGAGTGTAAGAGAATGAACGTGTGTGTGTGTGTGTGTGTGAGAGTGTGTGAATGTGTGCGTGAGTGTGAGACCTGTTAAACACTGCTGCTGCACTTGAGCACATCTCAGCTCGTCAGTCGTGTCTCTCAGCGTGTCTCGCTCAGATATCAGCTTCTACATCATACACAACACACACAAAGCGCTACTGTAAGAGTCATTTTCACAATCACACAGAGTGAATCTCATTAGAAGTGAGCGGTCAGTTCTGTACCTCTCTCTCCTTCAGAAGGGTCTCATATTTGTCGTTGAGGTTCTTGTACTCAAACTGCCACTTCTCTGCTTTCATGGCCTCTGCCGAGTGTTTAGCGCTCATCTCGTGAGCCTGACGAAAGAAAACACCCATCATTTGTTCATCTGTCCAGCTGTTTGCTGAACTCTAGTGCACATCAGCCCATGTCCAGGGCTGCCACGATTCCTCGATTAAAGTCGAGTACTCGATTTAAAAAAATCCTCGATTGCAATTTACCAGTGTCGAGTAACCGGCAAAAACCGGAAGTGGCGCGTTCCACAGACGAGAATTCATGAACTGCATTATTAGACCGCTTTCTAAGGCTAAACAATATATTTAAAAACATTTAAAATCCTAATATAGCATAGTGCTATTGTGAATAGCATCACTAAGGCTGTGATTCAGTTGTGCTGTTTTTTCCCCACAGAGAAGCACAACGCTTTTATTATTGACATGCGTACGGATTACGTTAAAATGACCTCAGCTCTGCATACTGAGAGATGCATGCATGAATATGTTTCTAAATTCTAATTGTTTGTCATGATTTCAAAATAAAAGTTTAAACCCTCACACTGAGTTTGCATGTTTTGATGTGCACATGTTCTTGTTCAAGAAATTACAGCGGCTGTTGCATTTCTATCGTACAGAAGTGACCAAATAAGTGCACATTTGAATGAAATGTTGTTTGGCCAAAATTAAACAAGGATTTGATCATGCCGTAGTGTAACACAAACTATCACCAGGCCGTTGGCGCCCTCTGTAGGCAATTGTTATAATACGTAATGTACATAAGTTATGATTATATTAGTTTATATCATTCATTTTACATGGTGTATTTTAACAGTGTTGTTGAATAAAACCCATTTGATTACTTACATTGATACTTAATTTGAACCAATTATTATTGCTTGTTATTATATATTTGTATAATAGGAAATTACAGTAACAGATTGTTTTGGCTTCACAGCAGCTCTAGAATAAAGTTATTGTCCAGCTAAAGCTAGTTTTGATTGATTCACTTACGTTACACTTTTTAAAGGCTGTTGTTCACTTGGTTCTATTTTTATTACCACAAATTGTTTTATCCGATTACTCGATGTAATAATCGGTAGAATACTCGATTGCTAAAAGAATCGACAGCTGCAGCCCTAGCAGTGTCCATGTGAACGCTCCCTCTAGTGCTCATGTTCTCACCTGTCTCTTGTAGGAGTCGAGCTGCGAGCGGATGGTGTTGGCCCTGCGCTGCTCCTCCTCCAGCTCGCAGGTGCGCTGCATGTACACATGGTTCCTCTCCTCCAGCAGGCGTACCTGTCGCCGCAGATCCCCCAGATCCTCCAGCTTGCGCTTGTACGTGTCCACCATCGCCTCCAGGCGGCTCACGCGGTCAGACGAGTGCCTGAAGCACAAACACGAGCGATCAACAACTAAAGGAAGAATGTGTTTCACGTTAGGATTTAGGCCCCTATCATAAACCCGGTGCAATGCAGCGTCAGGCGTCATGACGCAAGTGTCCTTCCTCCGTTTCCTCGCTTCGATCCATTTCCACGCTAGAGAAGCGTTCAGTTTTTCCGCTTGCAAATTCCTCCATGTAAATAGCGAATCCGCCATGGCGCGAGCGCAACTGGCTTTTAAAGGGAATGGGAGATGAGACACTGATTGGTTTATTGCACGTTACGCACAAAACACACCCATTACTCATTAATAGAATAGGGACAACTGTTTAAGACCATGCGCCGGGAGCGGCGACCATTTTTCCCATCGTTAAACTATCAAAGGTGGATTCAGACACGCCCTAAGTGTGCTTGCTTTAGATCATGTGGTTAGATCGTTAAAATAGGGCCCTTCATGTCTCCGTCTCTGACCTGAGGATGTCCATCTCGTCTTTGAGGGACTGGGCCTCCTGAGCGAGGCTGGTGAGCTCCTCGTTCCTCAGCCTCAAATCCGTCACCTCTCGCTCCAGAACATCTGCTCGCACACGCTGGTCATCTCGACCGCTCTCCAGCCTGAACACACACATAACCAGACACACGATTCAGGCTCTCGGCTTGGTCAAAAATCACATGTAATAATTATGACGAATAATGTCGTTTCATATTTAAATTTAATCATTTAGCAGAAGCTTTTATCCAAAGCGACTTACAAATGAGGAGAATAGAAGTGGTTAAACTAACAATAGGACAACAATATGTAAGTGCTGTGATCCTTCCCAGTTTAGACTAACGCAGTATTTTTTTTATATATATAGATATAGAAATAGAAGAGAAGAGAAAAAGTGTTAGTATGGATCACGTTTTAACATTTAACATCTAATATCGCTGAAGCTTATATGATATTAGGGCTGTCAAAATTGCTCAAAAATGACGTTCGAATATTCCCTCTAAAAAACACACGAATATTCGAACTATTCGAACATCTGGTTGCGCATTTTTTCAATGACGCGCATTACGTCAATAACAGGACAAATTAATACAAAGAGACATACATAACTTGTATAGGTAGTTAATTTAAGTTTAAACATATTTGACAATGTATTACCAACACAAAACCAAGTAAATAAACTAATGGCCAAGACCGCAGACCTCAGTCTCGCTCACTCGCAGGCACTCTCTCTCTCTCTCTCTCTCGCGCCCTCGCGCTCACGCTCTCTCTGCTCATAACGGTTTAAATGAACAACAATAAGCACATGTTGAGTGCTGATCAAGAGTTTTGTGCAAGCAATTTAAGGTCGCGACTCTTGCCCCAAATATAGCAGGCTTCATTCAGTGATTGAAACAAATGTATTAACATTAATTGAAGTTTTACAGTATAGAACCGACATTGAACGCTCCGAGCGAGCTGTGGTAAACATGGAACTTTTCTGTTTAACTTTAAATAAAATGAGGCACACAATTCCGAGAAATGTGACAACAAAGAACTTTTACCCTGAGGTTCATAAAAAAGAAAGTGCTATTAAAAAAGAAAAAGGCTACTTACATTATTGGTGCTTGTATTAAAAAAAGGAAAAACTTTTAGTGCACTGTCAACTTTCAGCAGTGACGCTGTGCTAGACAGTGCGACTCGTGTGACCTGTCCCTCAAGTCTTGTTTATACTCGACGCGTCCGCACGAGCGCGAATCGCCCCCTATCGTTTCAAAGAATAGTACAACGGCGAGCGCGTCGAGTATAAACCATAGGGTATAAACGCCTCGTCCGTTTGGGGGAGGTGCGCGCGCAGTCTGCGGAGACTCGCGCTGCGGAGACAGGCGAAAGTATAAACAAGGCTTCAGGCAGCGCGCGCGCCCACTCGCAAAGCAGACAGCCGCGCCTCTGCTTCCGCGGGCGTGTTTTTCCATATTCGAAATTCACATTCGAATATTAATTTTCACGTTCGAATTTCTGTTTTTTAAAACTATTCGAATATATATTCGAATTTAGAATATTCGTTGACAGCCCTATATGATATCAAGGCTGAAAGAACAAAAAGGACCCGGCAGTCTTTGCATTCACACTGGATCTGGATTTGAAAGTGGACTGAGATCTCATTCTGGTCCGTTTTAGTGATGATAAAACAAGCACTATGAATTAATTTAATGTTCACATTCACATAATGTTAAAAATGTCCTATTTTGTTACACAGCACCGTAACAAAGCATATAGAAATATATGATTTACAATAAAGAATTAATATTAATATCATAATATTATTAATGTATTATTATATACTATAATATTATAATTAATATAATATTGTATTTATATGATCTGATATACCCAGGAGCCAATTAAGCAATAGTTATTTATGATTCATTTTAATTTTATAAAACTTAATTTATATAAGATAAATACAATTAATACCTTATTATTAATATAATATTACAAACTTAATGCTACAAAATGTTTGTTATTTATTATTATTATATAGAAATATAATATTGTATTTGTATGAATGGATAAAGCCAGGATGCAATTAAGTAATTAATGATTAACTATGAATACTTTTATAATATAATATGGAAATCACATATACCATATTATTACTAAAATATTACATATAATATTATAGTTTTATATTTAATTATTCAATATATTACATAGAAATATAATATTGTATTTGTATGAATGGATATTCTATAAATAAAGAATAATAGTACAATTTATTTATTTATTTGGTAAATAATTTCGTTTATAATATACAAATGCTAGATAATAATATAAAATTAAAGGAAATATTAAAAACTACATACTGGATGATTATTATATAAATATTATAAAATTAATATTATCAATCAATTATTACTACCAAAACAATTTTAATAGTAGTAATAAAAAATAATAATTGATTAATGACGTTTTGTGCAACGAATGTTTTTGTCTACATGACTAATATAGCACAAACATTATATAAATAAAAATGGAAATAATAATTAAAATTGAATGACAATAATAATTATGATTGTGATTCATTATTAATTATGATTAATTGTTAATTATGATTAATGCTACGTTATTTGTCTACATGACTAATCTAGCACAAACAAATAAATCATATTATAAATAATAAAAGCAACAATGACAATAATAATTAACAATAATAATAATAATGATTAATAATGAATGATATGTTATTTGTTTACATGACTAATCTAGCACAATCAAATCATTTAAAACTTGAAATTTGTATTTTCACATGAAAAGTTATGTTTTGTACGGTTTAGCTTGTATAGTTCAGACCGTAACTCTGAGTCAGATGTGGAGGATCAGTGTGAAGTGAGCCCTGTGGCGGAGCTACTGAGCCCCATGGTGGAGCTACTGAGCCCCATGGTGGAGCTACTGAGCCCCATGGTGGAGCTGCGTGAGGGGCCTCACACCTGTAGTTCTCCTCCTGCAGCTGCTCCATCTGACTCTGCAGGAGCAGAAGCTTCTTGTTGGTGATGGTGGAGGAGACGTCAGACGGTTCGCAGTGGGTCAGACGCTCCCGCAGAGACTGGACCTCCAGGTGTAGAGAGGACTTCTCCTCCGTCAGAACTGACAGCTGAAACACACACACACGCACACCTCAGCTTTTACCTCAGAGACGGTTTCTTGAACACATTTACCAGCGTTTAGCTCGGGTCACCTGTTGCTGGAGCTCTCGGCAGCGCTGGGACGTGTCGTCGGTCTCTTCACTCAGAAAATAATACTTCCTGGACTGTGGAACAGGGAAACAGCCAGAAGAGAGTGAGATAATGAGGGAAAACAGGAGCCTGTTCGATCCCTAACACCACACACACACACACACACACACACACACACACACACACACACACACACACACACACACACACACACACACACCTGACTGTCGAAGTCCCCGTACGACTCTGGACTTGCTGCCTGCACAGGCTCTTTGGTGAGCAGCTGAAAGACACACACAGTAACGTCTTCATTAGATCGAGTCACATGTCAGCCTGTTGCTCTTTAGATATACACATGTTCTCTTCTCCAAGAAGGCTGAGTTTACACAGAGATCAATGAGGAGACTGTATTCATCATCACTGTGGAATGAGGAAAACAAGTCTGAGGGACGAAGTTACAGAGAAATACACTGTGACGGCACCTTTCTGCATTATATTAGACATTAATCATAAATAATTATTACTTAATTGGCTTCTGGCTATATCAGTTCATACAACTACAATATTATATTTCTATATCATATCATATAGTTATAAAATTATAGTATTATATTTGTGTAATATTACATTAATAATGTAAATGTTAAAATATTATATTATTTCTATATTATATCATAAATTAAATTAATTGAAATAAATCATAAATAATATTCCACATATTATAAATCAAATTTATCACAATCATAAACAATTACTATTTCATTGGCTACATCCATATTCATACAAATACATTATTATATTCTATTTAATACTATATAATCATATTATAGTATAAAGTTTGTAATATTAATAATATGATATGATTATTATTTCTATATTATAAACTAAATTACTCGCAATTTATCATAATTGTATTGGCTTCTGGTTATATCAGTTCATACAAATACAATATTACATTTCTATATCATATTTTATTGTTATAAAATTATAGTATTATATTTATGTAATTTTACATTAATAATGTAAATGTTAAAATGTGAAATGTTAAAATATTCACTGACATGAATATTATTTCTATATTATATTATAAATGAAATTGTAATCAATTAAATAATATTCTACATTATATTATAAATCCAATTTATTTTTAATTTATAAATAAATTATTATTACTTCATTGGCTACATCCATTTTCATACGAATACATTATTATATTATATTTAATACTATATAAATAATCATATTATAGTATTACGTTTATATAATATATTAATATGATGTTATTAACATTATGTTATAAAGCAATTCATCATTATTATTCTATTGGCTTCTGGCTTAATTTAATACAACATTACACTTCTATATAACTATAAAATTATAGTATTACGTTTGTGTAATATTATACATTATATCTTGAATTATATTAATTGCAATTAATCAAATAATATTCTATATTATACAAAAATGTAAACAATTTATCATAAAATAATAATAATTATTATTATTATTATGATTATTATTATTATTATAATTATTATAAATAATTACTACTTCATTGGCTTCTAGCTAAATATCCATATTCATACAAACAAAATATATTCTATAAAATACAACAAATAATTATATTATTGTTTTAAGTGCAAGTAATATAGTAATAGTATGATATAAAAATTATTATTTTTAATATTATTAAATAGATAATATTTTTTATAAACAAAATTAATCGTAATTTATCATAATTATTATTTAACTGACTTCTGGCTGTATACATTCATTCAAATACATTATGATATATAACATTAAATATTATTTTATCATTATTATAATATTTATGTAAAGTATTTTAATATTAAAATATTTCATACAAAAACAGAAATTTCTTCTTCTGGACAAAACTTTGGCATGAACGAGGGCTCAGATTGAGCAGAGAGAAATCAAAAATAAAATGTCCACACAGATTTCCATAGACTTAATGAATGAGTTAGTCCTGAGTGTTAAATCAAACCAGCCGGATCAATCACAGCAATTAAACACTTGATTCAAGGGAAACGTGTATTAGAAAAGCAGGCTCATTTTAAGGGAATTATTAGAATTGATGATTCAAAATGATTATGAATTAAGAAAGAGTTCAGTCTGGGTTTGTCTCTAACATATTTTTACATCAGAAAACCTGATTATGGTCTTTAAAGCTTCTAGCTAGCTGACATAAGATAACATTAGCAAAAACTCCCTCAGACTCTCTGATTGGCAGCGCTCACTGAAGTGTTGTAAAATGTTTCTGCATTATCAGTAAAATAATTAATAACTGAACAGTGGTTATTTTGAGGCCTGTTTTATCAGTTGTATTGTGGCACAGAAACTGAATACCTCTTGTATGGCCGTCATCACGACGTGCTGCACTGATTCCTCCAGCGTCATGATCTGCTGAATGTGCTCTGTGAACACAACACAACCACAGCAGAATTATGACATCTGTCGGACAAATACATGCTACTTTACAGCTTCATTGTGTTCAAATCATTCTTAGATTAATACACATACACCTTATGAAGTCATTCATCCACATTCAACTAGGAAATATACATAAAATATGAAGGTTCAGTAAACGATAACTACACTGGGGTAGAATGACATGAATCATATTTAAATATGACATTTTTAGGGATGCACCAATATGAACATTTTGGCCGATAACCGATAATTCTTTATATTATTTCAAAAACGATAACCGATATATTGCATCTGAAGTGTCTCAGCTGAAGGAAATAATACATAATTTATCAGCTTTAATATATCAGCCAAATTTTCTTATCCGGCCGATAACGATAACATTAAAAATGAACATATATCGGCCGATACCGAGATGGTGGCCGTTATATCGTGCATCACTAGAAATTATTTAAATATATATTTGTTCTACTGGGTTTAAAGGAGTCATGAACTGGATTGTTTTATTATTTTATAATATTGCCTGGGGTGCCCTTATAATGTTAGTATGATTTTTACATCAAAAATTGTCATAATTTATAAATAAAAGCCATTTTTCCAAGCCTGATTTCAGCCTCAGATTTGAACGCTCTGTTTTAAGGGGCGTGTCTGCTGTGAGACTGCAGTGCAAACGCCCACTGCTGTGATTGGCTGACATGCTTGCATATGAAATAGCTAGTATTATATGAACTCTCTCGAAAACTTTTACTACGTTTTTACTATTACAGCTATCGAGATTAACAAATCGTGAAAAGTATAGTTTAAAGCATTATATTTAAATCTATTCCATCACATGAAAGGTTGCAGCATGATGAGCACTGACTGAGCAGATGACAGACAGTCTGTTGATCACGTGAATAAAGATCTTATCATTGCAACGCAATTTTTGCACTCTCACAAATGCTTACACCAAATCACAATGCAAACACGATGTGAATACACAGTAAGAGCTTCGTTGTGTAGTGTAACAGTGTCATTATTTCATCACGAGTTTGGTAAGTGTCCAGATAAGCTCTCGCGGCTCGCGCTGTGCTGTTTGATTGACAGCTTGGGCGATTGGAAAGGGATCGGTCTTTGATCGCTTTCAGTTTAAAAAATATTATTTTCATAATTCTACGAGAAATTATGTGAAGTTGATCATTTAGTCACTGATGCATAAACAGTATTGAACGATTTTAAGAGAAATATCTGAACTTGAATAATTACACAGAAATCACTGATCGCAGATCAGGCATTAGAATACACATGGTTACTTGTATGTTGCTGGCAGATCCGTGTCGGGAAATTGTGATTGACTGATTTAATAAAGTTTAACCATGCTGGAATCCGAAGGAAGCTTATGCAGACTGTCTTCTTCCACAAACAGGCACTGCACAGTATTTAGTAAACAGCATGTTTATTGCTTGGAAGAAGCTCGATCCGGTTTAGCAATTATCATGTCGTCCTCTATGTTATTTAGCATGTTTGGGCGAATCGGTGGGCGGGGCTAAACAGGCCGTGTTGAAGTAGGCGTTGATCTTTTGTGGAGACGGTGTTTTATCCTCTTTGACGTCATAGTTCCCCACTTTGAAAAACGAGTCGTTTGACTGAGCCTGATGTCTATAAAAGCTTTTATTGGACTAACAAGGTAGTTTTCAGTTCTGAAACTTACAGGATATTATTATAGTATGATGATCTCTTATATGTCAAAAGCTCAAGGAAATTTTGATTTCTCAGTTCATCACCCTTTTAAGTCTACTTTCCATTCAGTTTTTTGCGAACCAGTTCAATTGAATATTGTATTACAGTGATAAACCGATTATAACGCATAGATAACGCCACTGTCTGGTGGAAAATTCACATCTCCAAAAAACGCTACTTTTCAGGAAATGGGAAAAAAAACACACTTTTTAATAGTTAAACACTGTGTTGTCAAAAGTTGATATTGTGGCTTTATATGTATATATAATCAGACACTTGCATGTGTTGTTACTTATATTATTAACATTTTCCCCAAAAATAAGTTTCTGATATCTGTGTTTTGGCCACATCTTAATCAGTAAGTGCATCACGTTGTGTTTTCATCCACTTCCAGGTTATGAAGTTTACTGTAGCTGCGTGTGGGCGCTCAGTTTACTATTAAATACACCGTCTTTATGTTGGTTCAACATTACTTTGGAGATTTTATTGTAAAAGTTTTACAATTGTAATCGTTTTTATTATTATTATTATTCAGAATGTTTCAGTTAGAATTACTTTTACATGTTATATTCACTACCTGTTTGTTTACCTTATCAAAGATTTTATTAAAAAAAACACACTTTAGTGACAGTGCAATATATTTGTTTTATTCTTTTGCACTCTTTCAGACTATTTATTGACGTAGTAGAAGTGTATTTTATTTTGCATGTCAGGAGGGAGTGAAATTGCAGAAAAGGCTGTGTTTAAAAAGTGTGAAATAAAACAGTTTGTTTAGTTAAAGTGCTGTTGTTATAATTGTCAAAAACAAAAATAAAACAATACATAAATAAATATCGGTTCTGTATATCGGTTATCAGGCATATCAACATGCAAATAATTGATTTTAAAGAATTGATTTGGTCAATATCTATCTAAACGACACCTTTGACCTTTAGTATTGGTTTCTAAATATGACTTTTAGCTTAATCGGACTACAAACTGTTTCATAAGCGGATGTTGATAACACGTGTAAACGGCGTCTCACACACACGGTTCGTACAGATACTGTAAAAACAAATTCCAGGACTTTAAGCACTACTTTTTTGTTTTTTTAAGAACTACAATCAGAGATCGCACTTATCAAACAATATCTTTAGGATTAAAAAAATAAAAATAAAATAAAAAAGAATATATATATATTTAATTACAGATATAAGGTATCAAAAATACAACTTTCAACGCATTTAATAAATACAAATATATACTATATTAAATTTATATTGGCTATTATTGTTCCATAAATATTATTTTATATTATAAGGTTGGTGTATTTGTTTATCAGACAGGCAGCAGTGTTCATTTTGCATGAAAATAACTTCTTAAGTACCTTTTAGTAAATATGGCTGTTTTCAAGGGTTTTCCTGGCCTTAAATTTCACAAAGTCAAATTCAAGTACTTTAAGTACCATGTAGGAACCCTGCACACACTATGGGAACTTCATCCCTGTGGCTCTTCCCATCATTCCCTCATCTAATGATCTCCCATTGTGCTCATCTGTCTCTGAGCCTCCATTCACGCTGTCAGTGGGGGTTTTGCTTTAATCCCCTCTCAGTTTTTGTTCTCTTTTCTCTGTGAAGGTCACATGACTGATCACATGACTCTGTGTGAGTGTTTGGGTGTGTACCTTGTTTGTGATCGCAGCTGACGGCGCAGCCCAGAACCAGCTGCAGCAAACGGCCCAGTTCAGTCACGTCCCCCATCTCACCGATCAGACACACGTCCGGGACGTGCTCTTCAGACACCTGCTGACTCAACACCTGACACACACATGACACAAGCATACACAAGTTACTAGCTGATAACAGTTTAATAGGTTAATATAACTCTATTAGAGGTTGAATTGAATGTAAAAAACGTAAAAAGGAAAAACAGTTAAGACCCATATGTAAATGTGTGTGTGTGTGTGTGTGTGTGTGTGTGTGTGTGTGTGTGTGTGAGAGTGTGTGTGTGTGTGTGTGTGTGTGTGTGTGAGAGTGTGTGTGTGTGTGTGTGTGTGAGTGTGTGTGTGTGTGTGTGTGTGTGTGTGTGTGTGTGTGTGTGTGTGTGTGTGTGTGTGTGAGAGAGAGAGTGTGTGTGTGTGTGTGTGTGTGTGTGTGTGTGTGTGTGTGTGTGTGTGTGTGAGAGAGAGAGTGTGTGTGTGTGTGTGTGTGTGTGTGTGTGTGTGTGTGTGTGTGTGTGAGAGAGAGTGTGTGTGTGTGTGTGTGTGTGTGTGTGTGTGTGTGTGAGAGTGTGTGTGTGTGTGTGTGTGTGTGTGTGTGTGTGTGTGTGTGTGTGTGTGTGTGTGTGAGAGAGAGAGAGTGTGTGTGTGTGTGTGTGTGTGTGTGTGTGTGTGTGTGTGTGTGTGTGTGTGTGTGAGAGAGAGAGAGTGTGTGTGTGTGTGTGTGTGAGAGAGAGAGAGTGTGTGTGTGTGTGTGTGTGTGTGAGAGTGTGTGTGTGAGAGTGTGTGTGTGAGAGTGTGTGTGTGTGTGTGTGTGTGTGTGTGTGTGTGAGAGAGTGTGTGTGTGTGTGTGTGTGTGTGTGTGTGTGTGTGTGTGTGTGTGTGTGTGTGTGTGTGTGTGTGTGAGAGTGTGTGTGTGTGTGTGTGTGTGTGTGTGTGTGTGTGTGTGTGTGTGTGTGTGTGTGTGTGTGTGTGTGTGTGTGTGTGTGTGTGTGTGTGTGTGTGTGAGAGAGAGAGAGTGTGTGTGTGTGTGTGTGTGTGTGTGTGTGTGTGTGTGTGTGTGAGAGTGTGTGTGTGTGTGTGTGTGTGTGTGTGTGTGTGTGTGTGTGTGTGTGTGTGTGTGTATTTGTGTCTGTGTGTGTGTGTGTATATTTGTGCGAGTGTGTATGTGTGTATTTGTGTGAGTGTGTATGTGTCTGTGTGAGTCTGCGTGTGTGTGCATGTACGTGTATAAATTTGTGCTAGTGTGTGAATTTGTCTGTGTGAGTGTGTGAGTTTATGTGTCTGTGAGTGTGAGTATTTGTATTTGTGTCTGTCTGTATGTGTGTGTGTGTGTGTGTGTGTGTGTGTGTGTGTGTGTGTGTCTGTCTGTCAGTATTTATGTGTGTGTGTGTGTGTGTCTGTGTTTGCATGTGTGAATGCGTATTTGTGTATGTGTCTGTGTGAGTGTGTACGTGTATAAATTTGTGCTAGTGTGTGAATTTGTCTGTGTGAATCTGTGAGTTTGTGTCTGAGTGTGTGAGTATTTGTGTCTGTATGAGTGTTTCTGTGTGAGTGTGTTTGTTTGTGTGTGTGTGCATGTGTGAGTGTGTGTATTTGTGTGAGTGCGTATGTGTCTGTGTGAGTGTGTACGTGTATACATTTGTGCTAGTGTGTGAATTTGTCTGTGTGAGTTTATGTGTCTGTGAGTGTGTGTATTTGTGTATGTGTGTCTGTGTGAGTGCCAGTATTTATGTGTCTATGTGCGTCTGTGCGAGTGTTTGTGTGAGTGTGTCTGTATGTGTATCTGTGCGAGTGTGTAAAACCTAAAGCGAGTGTGTAGTTTGAAGTCTGAAATGAAAGATGCTTTAACACAGACTTCAATCACACATAAAGACTCACGTGATGATAATACTCCATCATGCTCTGAAGAATCTTCTTGAGGTTGCTGACCTGTGGAGCACACACACGTTCACTGAGACACACAAACACACTGTATACTGTCTGAGCAGAGACACAGAGTAAAACTAGAGAAAAATACCTTCAGCCTCCAGTTTGTGCCGCCCTCCTCTTTTATCCTGCTGAGCCACGTTTCATTAAACCAGGACGGGTCTCTGACCAAAAACAGAAAAACAGAATATCCTGATTTAGACCAGCATGAGGAAAGATTAATGACTTAAATATCTTGTTTTAGTCTTTTTTCTGACTTAACATTTGGTAAATAGTGTTCTTGAATAAGAGTAAAAGATAATTATTTAGTTAACATGAAGGCATGAGCAGCTGTCATATTTGACATTGTCAGATGTGCATGTGTGTGTTGGTGGATTAACAGTGTATCGGACGTCCAGCGCATCTGTCAGATCAGCTTTCAGAGGAATATTTGACGTTCCATCACAAATATTTGCAGAAAGTCACACCCACATATGATGACATGAACACACACACACTCACATTTTGTTGAGCACATGTGCGATGGCCACTCCACTGGTCAGCTCATGTTTGCTCGCACACGACGGCACCTGAAATGTCTGCAGCTGAAACACATAAATTAAAAAAAAATATATATAATAATAATAATAATAATAATAAAAAAATATATATATATATAAATATATATATATATATATATATATATATATATATATATATATATATATACATACATAATTATAAGATTAAATTAAAACAATTATTAAAAGTAATAAATAATAAAAATAGATACAAATAAAATTTTATTTAATTAATTAACCGATAAAAATGTAATCAAATATACAAATAAATAATACATGGCACAGCACTTTAGTAAGTAGAAACTGAATATTTTCCAAACAAAATTTTACACATTTATTTGAACCTTTCACAGTATAAACAGGGGCTTTATATATTAAAAATATTCAGATGAGTGTTTCTCACATGTTTGAAAAACCCTGGAAAACTGGAGAACAATCACATTTCTGAAACGTTCATGTCTACTTTATGATCTGCTGGACAGTTTAAAGTAATAATATCAGTGTCTACTTGGTTACTTTGGTCAGATAAACATATGAAAAGATTCTGAAAGAAATACAATTTTACGAGGATATATCGATTTAATCAGAGGTAGTCTTAAGTTGTTTTGAACTCTTATAATCTGCTCTAAACTCATTTTAAGACCTTTGATCAGTTACATAATGAGTTTAACACACCAAACACACACCGTATAAAGCGCTAATAAAACCGCCCGACTGATTTACGAGTGTATAATCCACAGAAAACAGCGATTCAAACAATAAGATTGATAAAGTCTGAGAATATTCCACCTGCTGCTAACAGGCTAGCGCGCTACACACAAACAAACTACATCACTCTCATTTAATACAGACAAACACACTCTAAATACAACAGTAAGTGAAAGGAATGGGTTTATATCTTACCCAGATAAATAAAGAATCACTCAGTTGATGTTTATTCAGGCTCATGGTGGCGGTTTGCGCTGTTAAACACACACACACAAACACACTAGCAGCGCTGCTAAATGCGCGCACACGAACTGGACGCGTCACTCAAACTTGCGCCGCGAGAACGCTAGTAGTAGGCGCCGTCGCCATAGCAACAGAACGACGCGCGCTCTAGATATAGAAAATAATGTGAAATACAAGTTAAACGTCTTGATGACAGCGGTTCTTATTAAATGTAATTGATTAAAATTACATAAATGTACACTTAATGAGTTATCCAGTCATGTTTTTTAAAAGTTGAACACTAAACAACACTAAACAATGTTTAGTAAACATAACCACTCCTGTCAGAGTTCCACCACGTGACCACTAGATGGCGCGAGCCAATAGCCAAAGTGACCAGATTTAGTGTTATTATTATTTATTTATTTTAAATATATGTATATATTTCTTGTCGTCATCAAGCAGAAAAAAATCTGGGGGGGGGAAACTAGCGTCATCTTAATTAATACCATTAAGATGCAGTAACCGTTAACCATTAATATTGCAGTAATTAATACAAAAAATCATCATAATGATCTCAAATCGTGTCTCTGAGGCTGCAGGCTAAATATTGTGGATAATTATTCATTCATGCGTGTCTGGCTCAAATGTGTTTTTCGAACATATTTATATTATGTTTTTTTATTTTTTATTTGAATATTTCCCTCACATATCTATCCCGTATAAATGTGGAAAAGCGGCTCTTGACAAAGTTACTGGAACTCTTAGGCTGCATATTTCATCGTGACAGTCGAGCGTTAAGCTCCCCATAATCACACAAAGACTTTATATTTCCTCTCTCAGATAGTTCACATTTCTCGCATACTTTCTGTTTGTGGCCCATCTGCCTCACACACACACACACACACACACACACACACACACACACACACACACACACACACACACACACACACACACACACACACACACACACACACACACACACACACACACACACACGTGTACGTAGGTCACTTCCGGCTCCTCCCATCCGGAACTGTCAATCATCTGGTTGCCCAACACCTCTCATTGCTGTAACTGTATGTGTAATGTGTAACTTCCTTTCCTTTGTTTTCCTATATCTATACTATAAGCAAATAATATAAGCAGATAAAAATCATCTTTTACTCATTATTCTGGAGCTGCTCTGATCCACACAGGAAGCCCTTCACGTCGGACACTGGAGGAAACAGGGTCACTAGTTAACATACTAGTCTCTGGTTATGGTTAGTCATCCTCCAGGGGTTCATGACTAACAATCTGGCAAAAGACCGAAGGGGATTTTTCACAAGAACCGGCTATTTTCATCCAGGAACCTTCCTCTTCTCTGCTCTCCATCCGCCTCTCTGTCCAGATGTGCTTCCTTAAACTGATTCCGTAAAATAACTGTGACACACACACTGTTTATTTTCTCCCTGTTGCTCTCTTCTCATTGTGCAGTTTACATATTTTATTTCCAAAGCAACAATACACAAACATATATTATGACAGTGTGGGGGGAAAAGAGACATAATAAGATGGCAGTAATGATAGTCATGAAAATATAACAATGTTTAATAATAAAAAAAGACATAAAATAAAATAAACTTTCAATAAGACATTAATGATCTAACATTTTCTTTTAATAAGTTGAATATATTTATTATAATAAATTATTTAATATATAAATAACAGTGCTGTCAAATCGAGTAATCGCAATTAATCACATCTAACATTAAAGTTTGTTTATAATATGTGCGTGTATATATATATATATATATATATATATATATATATATATATATATATATATATATATGTATATATGTATATATATATATATATATATAAATATGTATATATATATATATGTGTGTGTGTGAATATAAATAAAATATATATATATATACAGTACATTATATTATATATTACATTATATACACACACACACACACACACACACACACACACACACACACACACACACACACACACACACACACACACACACACACACACACACACAACAAACAGGCCTAAGTAGAATAATACACACATTATAAACAAACTTTAATGTCAGATGTGATTGATTGCGATTAATCGATTGGACAGCACTAATAAATAATAAAATAATTATACTTTTGTCTAACAATAATGATTCATAATGTAATTAATTTAATACAATTATCTAAAAATATTTAAAAAATAATAATACTGAATACTGTTAATGGTGTGTCTGATCATCAGAGCACAAACTCTCCTCAACAACACATGATTTGAAGAATCATTCATTCGTGTGTGAAGCAAAAACGCTGCAGGATGACTGTAATAATGAACAATAAAAGTAAATAATAGCCCACTTCATTCAGAGGGGTCTCTGCAGATTTCAGATGCTGGTGACGTTTTCAGTCTCTAATTTAAGGTTACACACCCACATCTGACGTCAGAACAGACTAAACAACAGACTCTTAAATCGCCTAAAAACCACACAGAAACAGCGCTGGTCCAGATTGAACGCATGACGGGTTTGTGTGTGTGTGTGTGTGTGTGTGTGTGTGTGTGTGTGTGTGTGTGTGTGTTTAAGACAGGAATGTGGGCAGCTCTGAATGACTGGCAGGAGTGTTGGATGATCCAGGTGCAAACACAGGAAAAACAACACGGGTTTGCTCTTGCTGAACGCCAGGAAAGCAGCAGGCAGGGCAGGTGTGTGTGTGTGTGTGTGTGTGTGTGTGTGTCTCTCGACCGGGTGAAGCACTTTCAGCTGAATTTACAAACCCACGAATCCAGACATGAGCTCACGAGGGCAGGGCGACACGACAGGTGTGTGTGTGTGTGTGTGTGTGTGTGTGTGTGTGTGTGTGTGTGTGTGTCAGAGAGAGAGAGAGAGAGAGACAGAGAGAGAGAGAGAGAGAGAGAGATCATCCACTTTCCACTGCAGATTTACAGGCTCGTGGTCGTGTGTGTGTGTGTGTGTGTGTGTGTGTGTGTGTGTGTGTGTGTGTGTGTGTCAGAATGATGGGTCAAAAACCCTATGTTCTCATACACCGACGGCGACGAGGCCCATTAAACGAGTGTTTTAACGAGCGCTGTGTGTGTTTTGACCCGTGCAGGTGCAGCTGGAAGAGCTGGAGAAGAAAATAAACATCGTAAATATTCCCTCCGCCTTTCATCTGAGGAAACTCTGGGAGAAACCAGCGGTTGCTACACAGCAACATGAAAGTCAAACAGCTTTTAGCCCCCTGAGCTTGATTTACTAGTGTTTTCTAAGTCAATTTGAACAACCCCCTGATCTTCGGTATTCAACTTTTGCACGCAGCTTGTTCGTTTATGAGATGTCACCTGGTAGACGATACAATGAGCAATGAGAAAAACAAAAAACCTCCAAACAATAATCCAAAACACATGAGCAACTTAGTAAAACGTTTGCTGTGTCCGAAACCTCTGAGGTAGGCCTACTACATTTAAATTTGAATTTATTTCGCGATCGTTAAAAAACGAACTAATTTTTTTTTATTTTTTTATTCAGTGTCACGTGACCTACCAGCGTCGCTTCACTGCCATTCATAAATTCCCTCCCATGGCCTCATGGGATAGAAAAGTGTTCATCGAATGCACACTTCAGAATCTCACCGGAAGTAGTAGGTCATTCGGGTACTTTTTGCCTACTCTTTTATGAGTACTGTGAATTCGGATATGCTAGCCTACTCTTGTCAGTAACACATTATAAAAAATGTTTTGTTTTGTTTTTAAACATGTTAAATACTTTGTAATCCTACAATGTCGCCCTGGCAACCAACCACAACAACAGAACAACTCAGAATGTCATATCAACTGCATAGCAACACCCTGGAAACCAATTGAAATACCTTAACAAACACATAGTGACATTTATTTTTAAAAAACATGCTTTAAGTAAGGGTTAATGCCCGACGAGGTGTCCATTGTCAGGTATTAATG